>NW_011888878.1:5694295-5834491 GCF_000151845.1 Pteropus vampyrus
GAGACTTAGAGACCTTCTAGGGAAGCACAGCTTCGCTTTATCCCATCGTATCTAGCACCGTGCTGATACTCCAACAGTTCTGAGCAACAGTGGTGTTTCTCTTTCCAGAAGGAAAGTGAAATTAAAAGATGCCTTGTTGGGATGGCCTCAAGGTAGGATACCTGCCAGAAACTGGCCTGGAACAGGTATTAGACTTTCCTCTCACCTATTTCAGATCAATTTTGATATTGGAGAATTTGCACGATTCTTTTATAAATTATGTACTTGAAAGTAAGTAGTCTGTAAATGGTGCCATTCTTCTATAATGTTAAGGCTCCTTCTCCTTAGAATCCCTGTTCCTGCCCTTTGCTAAGCTCCAGGAATTTCTCCTGGTTAATACAAAAGCAAATCATCTATGTATGCTCAGTTATTAGTTGAGAAAATAAGTATTAATTGCACACTCGCCAGGTGCCAAGAGCAATTCCAGGCACTAGTGAATGAAACTGACAAGGTTTCTGCTCTCAGGAAGCTTATGTTCTACTTACTAGGCTCCTTTTTCCAAAAGAAGATAAACCAAATGAATTTGCTGACTTTTCTTCTGTTCAACCAATTTTCCTACCATTAGTCTTTCTTGTTCAAAGACCTTTCCCCTATATGCCTTCTATGTGTGTATACATTTACATTACATTCAGAGGAAGTTCATTGGAAGATGAACTCTCAGAATAGAGTAAAATAAAATAAAATCTACTCTCAGAATAGAGTAAAATAAAATTTGGGGTACATGGGGTGATATGGAAAAAAATGAGAGAAACTATCATTTATTGAGTATCTATTATTTGCTACTCACTATAGATCAATCCTGTGAAGTAGATATTAACACTTTTTTAGTAGATATTAACATTTTTTAATGGAGAAACTGAAGTTCAAGATCTCAAAGATGTTAAGTAACTTAGCCAAGAAAGACAAAAGAATTCCTGAACTCAGTCTGTGAGACCCCACTTAAAACCCAAACAAGTGTCTCAAAATCTACATTTTTATAAGTAGTACTAGGAATAAAAGGCTCGTTTCACCTTCAGTTTCATTGTAGCCTGTCCCACACAGTGAAAGGTGGCAGCTCCCAGGTTAAGAATAAGTTGTTTTTAAAAGTACAGACAAATAGAGATCCAGGGTTAAAAATCACCCATCCGTAGGCCTCTGGTAGTGCTTTCTTACATTTTCAGACATGCTAGAATGAGAGAGAGCCATAAAGAGGATAAGTTGGAATGACAGATGACTTTTGACTTAGAACACCAATAAACTTTGGTAATGAGTTGGCTTCTATTATGAGAAAATAAAAGGCAAATTTGATCACTTACAAATAAGAAGTCAGCACTGGTTTATATTTTTGCAAAGCATTTCTAGGAACTGGAAAGCACTCGTCCTCCTTTCTTATCAAAACATCAGTAGTATTACTCTGGAGAATTTTTAAATTTTAGATATTATCATTTAAACAATGCTTTATTTTACAAATAACACTTTGAGAAAAGTATAGATTTTTAGATAGCCATATTGGGATGTGAATGTCTGCCCAAATGGCCACCTGACTTTACGGTTTCTCCAGGGTTTGGCACATTCTGTGTTCACTTAGCTGTAGAATTGGAGCTGCATTAAAAACTGAGGCCAGCAATATGGTGTGTACAACCAAGGGATGTGAGGAAGCCCAGAATCTGATGATATCTTTATGATATTCTAAAGTAGGGAGTCAGCAAACTATGACCTTTGAACCAGGTCTATCCCTGCTAATTTTGCAGACAGAGTTGGAATACAGCTAGACACCTTTTTTACACATTGTCTAATGCTGTTTTTGCCCTTCAAGGCCAGAGTTGAGTTTTTACTACAGAAACCATATGGTCCACAAAACCGAAAATATTTACTATCTGGCCCTGTTCTAAAGCATCCTTATCCTCTAGGAAGAAAAAAAAATGACCCATCACATTGATATTATTGGTTTAATTCAGGGAAATGCTAATCAGCTACTCTGTCTTTAAAAAGACCATCATGCCAAAATTTCAGGATGCCTACATACATATAGCAATGATGTCCAGAGAGTGATACCCTTTGTATTTCACAGTGAGCATCCACGTCATCTTCTAGTCATCGAGTCACTTACTGTTAGCAGTTTAGCAGCTTAAGGTCATCGTCATCTTGAGTTAAAATGGTTTCTGCTTATAGATTTGACTAGATTTTTGTTCTGAATATTTTTCACATTGAAATGAATTTGAACAACAAAAAGATTGGGTTACTTCTTTATATTTTTAGTGCCCTTTTTATTACAAGTAAATAATATTGATGATATTCCCTTGAAAGAAAATGAGATTTTCTACTAAAAAGCCATCATACTAGCTTTAAAATGAGGAGTGTGCAACATTACATGGTTATTTAATGGACTCATAGATGCTCAACTCAAAAGTCATGTTATACTTTTCTAAGACCTTTCATGAAAAATGTTTTGAGACAGATAGCCAGTGAAAAGTAGGATAGGTATATTGGTCTCTTTTGCACAGAGAGGGAGAGAGAAAAAGTAAGCGAGAGAGAGAGAGACAGAGACAGAGACAGAGACAGAGAGACACAGGTTGAGTATCTTGCTCACAATCTCACAACCGATTAGAGATGAAATTGAGACCTAGACTCAAGCTCCATGACTTTGAATTTGGAGGCCCTCATCCATATGACACTACTTCAGATTTACCTTCAAGGTCATGAGAACAAAAGTTAAATCAAAACCATGCCCTCCTAACCCAGGACAACCTCAGCATGTCTAATGTGTCCCTCATGCAAACCCAACCCCTAAACAGTTTACCGTAAATGAAACATGTGGGTGACACTCCTTCTAATCATTAGTTCTGGTTTTTCACTGTACCCTTTGACCCCCATCAGAGTGTAGGAAGTATCAAGTGAGTTCATTACCGCCTGCAGGGCAGTTTTTTTCTTCAAAAGAGAATGCTCCAGACTGAACTTTGATTTTTCTACATGATGTGCTACACCTCACTTAGGACCTACAATTTTAAATGTATTTGCCAGGAAATAAAGAATTTAAAAGGTCAACATAAGGTAACATAAATCAGAGGAGGAGGTAAGAAGCAGAACAAATAATACACTGTTGAGCTTTTTCTGAGTATGTGAGAATAACTCCTGCTGAAACCAGAGGAAAGAGCCCATCCCTTTAAAGAATAGTTGCTTTATAATATAGTCTAATTTAGTTCTTAATTATGCCTAAAGTGATTTTGGTCATCCAATAAAGATGACGTTAGTAGCCTTCTGTAGCAATCTAGTTGTCTGTGCTTCACTAATAAATTTAGGTGGAGACTTTCTTTACATAGCTGAAAACATTTTCAGAGTCCTTTGGCAAAGATAAACAATGACTTTCCATCTAAAATGAGAGTGTGAATTTATTTGCACATTCATTCATTCACAGTCATGCAGCTAGCTATTCATTCAGCATTTATTGACACCCTTCCTTGGGTAGTTATCTGGGTGAACCAAGGCAAAGATGTGGGTGCCGCCCTTAAGAGGCTTGTGCCTAACAAAGAGAGTTTGGCTTCAGCCCAAGCTCAGTTCACTAAGACAGTGTACTACAGGTGGTTCAAAGGTCAGTCAGATAAAACCAAGAACTTTCTGTCTTAGTCAATTATACCTATCATTTTTTTCCTTCATATAACGCATGCTCTTTTGACACTGGGCAGGAGAAGAGCTTTCCAAGCAGAAGTGGATTCACTTATAAAGTTAACAAAGCTTAAGCTTCAGGCTCCCTTGTTTATAGGGACCCCTTCCAAGATCCTGGGAGGGACCCTAGAAATATGTTCTGACGGCATGTAGAGTTTGTAAAATATATTTTTTCTATTATTTTTCTTTAATATGGCCCCCAAAATGTATAAGTTTCTCAGGCCCCACAAAACCTGAATCAGACCTGTCACCAAGTCTGTATGCACATGTAGGTGAAAGTTTACAAAAGTATCCAGCTTCTTATTACCTATGTCTTGGCAGTGAGGGGACATGCTGCACCAGAGCCATCTATAGAGCTCCAAGCCCTGTTTCTTAGAGCTCTGTAGATGGCTCTGGTGCAGCAATGTTTTTTGTAAACCTCACATTGTTCATGGATGTCCCCACTGCCACCACCGCCACCCTCTAACCTGCTTCCTCCTTTTGCCTTTAGTGTGAATTAAACTGAGTAGAGCAAGTGTCAAGACCCAGATTGAATTTCTCACCTCACACAGACCCTACCTAATTTATGTTGTATAGACTAGTAATCACACACACATATACACACATACATATACACACATGTACACACACACACACTCACACACACACACACAGCCTTATAACCTGAAAAAGAGGAACAGTATCAAAGTCAAGAGTAGTTGTTGCTGTCTTTTTTGTCTTGAGAAGCTGTTAATAATGTAAATTCTGTTTTTGGCAGCTGGGTTGTAATCAAAAGTCAATTGGGAAAGATTACCCTGGGACATTTTTAAGACCTTCTTTAAATTCAAGGCCAGGAGTTTGGAACTACTTGTGTATTGTGTGACACCCAGCACAAAGGACTTAAGAGGACGCTAAGCTCCCCTGAAACTGCTTCTGTTGCTCTTGAGCATAGCCCTTGCCAACGCCAGAGCGAGTTCCCCTGACTCAACTTTCAGTTCCCTTGAAACCAAAGAGGTAGAGCTCTGTGGTTTAAATTAAAGGAGGAGATGTGCTTTGTACAAATTAGCTTTCCTATTGATGTGGTGCCTATTACAAAGCTCAGGCCTCTTGTTTTAATTCAAATCCATGTGCTGCAATTTTTATTTAATTTAAAACCAAATAAGAACCAGGAGTTGCTGAAAGGAAGGGAAATGTCAAGTCCAATTGAGCCCTGGCAGCCTTCCTGAAACCATTGTAACTTGGGGACTGTGGCCTATTGGGCTACAGAGCCTCCATGCACACCTGCTATCCTGATCTGGACAAGAGTGAGGCCCAGAAGCACTTGGACTGGTTGAAAGAGCCTGACATTATGTCAGAGAGCATGTTCCTACAATGTGTCCATTTCTGTTGCACTTCGAAGACACAATGAAACTCCTGATGGGTCCTATTTTATAAACTAGGAAGAGTTTTAACAGGTGTGACCACAGTGTACAGATATAATACAACACCTCACCCATGAGCTCACATGGTCATAAGGACAAGAGCACCAGTGTTGCCAGGCTTTGCTGCTAATGTTTGTTGCTCATTTGGTTGTCCAAGAGCGCTCATTAGCATTCAGATAGCTGCCAGCATCAAAGGATTAAGAGAAAGGCATGAAAGAAAACTATAAATTAGAAAAAATGTTTCTATTATCATTTATTTTCCCCCTCAATGGTGAAAGATTGCCATTATTATTCAAGTTTCGGGTAACATCAGTGTTCTACAGAAAGACAGCTTAGGAACCACTGTCAATGTGTAGGAGTCATCTATCAGGCCACTGTCAGAGCCAGTTTGAGACTTTGACTCATAATGGCCTTGCCCAGCTGACATATTAGTTCAGCCAGAAACAAAACAAATATGGAATTCATGATAGTGAAGAGCCAAGGTCATTGTTTCAGCAATGCCTGGGGACAAGAATCTGTGTCTGTGGCTATCCAAGGCAATGCAACTCCATTAAGGCACTAGGACTGTCTCACAACAATTACCAGCTACCATGTAAAAGGGACACCGCTCTCTTGATCTTTGAAAACTCAGAAGTGTAATCCTCAGACCAGCAGCTTTGGCATCACTTGGTTACTCCTTGAAAATACAGAATCCAAATCTGCCTTCTAACAAGATCCCCAGGAAATTCACATATACATGATTATTTGAGAAGCCCATCCCAGAACATAATTGCAATTCATGGTTTCTATTCTGAGCTTCTCTCTTCAATCTATTCCTCCCATTTCATTCTGTTTGCTTTAGATCCTCCTTGATGCTATCTTGCTTCTTGTTCTTCCATTTGCTATTCATGATCAGCATAGCAATATTTAGCCAGTTGTTGAATTTCTTCCAGTTCATTGAGTATGTTGAATTATTTTCCTCTATTCAGCCAGGCTTTCCTTCTACCTCAAACCCTTTTCACTCCTACCCACCTTCACCATTTTATTCAGCTAATTCCTTTTATTCTTCAGATCTTGGCTTAGACATCACTACCTATAGGAAGCCTGGGTTGGTCCATCTTATCTGTTTTCATAGACCCAATACATCTTCTCTCTTAATGCCCATCACAGTCTACCACAATTTTTGGTTTGCCTGACTATATGCCCCTCTAGACTAGGAATTTTGTAAGGCCAATGTTTGTTTGGTTCACTCTGTACCTCAGCCTCCAGTACTCTATGATTTTTAAAAACAAAAGGTTTTATTTGTAGATCTCTGTCTTTAAAATTACTGTTGCTTAGCTATTACCTGGAACCAGGCAAGCCTGGTCTGAAAGCTGCCTATAGGGCTAATTCTGGAACTGGAAGTTCCCAGGGCTGATAGAACAGGAATGGTCAGGAATAAATAGCATTCCACAAACAACTGGTGAATGAATAGGCAAATTAATGAACAAACTATAACTGTCTACCTTACTAAAATAGCATATTTCACTAAAACACCACATAAGCAATGATAATTTTAAGGACAGAGATCAACAAATAATACCTTTTGTTTTTTTTAGATAAAGAAAATATTTTTCACCTATTCAATTCTGACCAGAAAGAAAGAAAGAAAGAAAGAAAGAAAGAAAGAAAGAAAGAAAGAAAGAAAGAAAGAAAGAAAGAAAGAAAACGAAAGAAAAGCAAACTTCCCTGAGTGTTGATAACAATAAATATTGTTAACACTTCCTCAAAAGTGGCATTAGGATCTGAGAATATTTTTCAATTCTTTGTTTGCTTTGTGTTCAGGGAATGTGTTTGTATTCCAGTTAAATAAATGAGATCTCATTTAAAACCTTGGACTTTTATATGAGCCAGGTGATTTGAATCAAGAATCAGGCTAAACCTAACTTCAACTTAGAAAAGAGTTTTTTTTAAGTACATGCAAGGGTTATCTGAGATTCTGGGCCCTCTAATCAACAGGACTCTTTCTTTCCTTTTCTCTTCTCTGTTCATAATTTCAGAGACAGAAAACTTGAATGACACCATCATGCTGTTAAGCATTCTTTGCCAAGCCTACTCTTTGCAGCCCCCTCACCCAGAGTCCAGTACTCTCTCACCCTTCTGTGCTATATATCCTTCCTACCCTGGGAATATATTGTATAATTGATTAGGCTGCTATCTCTTCCTTACCAGTACAAGGCCACTAACCAGATAATGTGGCACAGGCTCAGAAATTTTTTCTATTAGAGGAGATAAATTTCCTCTGAGCCCCCATCACTTTCACGTGGTATCCACTGTGGCCTAGGCCAGGTATTACAGAGCAAAGTGGCCAAATAGACTAGGTCTTCTGAGGTCTTCAAATGGGACAGGCTTAACCAGCTTATGCAAGAAACTGACCATGAGAATGTTTTAACCAGTGTGTCAAGTAGTCACAGAAAAAATCATCTTGAATAATGAATAACAGCAAGCAACATGGCTGTGGCAAAGTAGACAAGCATAGTTTGCCCATATGAGTTCCAGATTTCATTAAGTCCTCATAGTTTCAAATGCTGAGTAAGTGTATGTGATTATGAAAAATTCAGAACATCCAAGAACTAGCTAAGAACTATGGTCAAACCCATAGAATGGTTTCCTCCTATTATTAGGTCAAGACATTGTTATTCTTCACTTAGCTCAAAAATAAATTTATAATAAAAGTTAATAGCTCTTGCATTTTTGAGCCACAAATTGGATTCTGCTCTTTGGCACACCATACCATTTTCTAAATAGAAACTACTGTTTGGTGAAGTACAGTGATCTCAGGCTTTGAAGTAGGCTCAGCCACACAGATCTCTGTGATTAACCCTCTCCAAATCAGCTCCATTGTCTATAAAATGGGGATAATAATACTTACCTTAAATGGTCAGTGCTGAAAACCAGAATAGAAAATGTATACAAAATACCTGGCTCGGGGGACTACCTGCTAGAAAACACTCAATGGATGGAAGTTTTCATCACTTTCTTTAATGATCACAGATGAGACAGTCATTAGTGCTTCACAGAGACATGATTCATATAAACTCACTATTGTTCTTAGGTAAACCTCCTATCAGAGACTCAGGTTTTTCATTCCAGAGTAAGTTTGACTGTCAAATCACTGCCAAGGACACAGTCTGAAGACAATGCTAAGTGCTAGTGACATATCATGGAAGACAAGACCCAGGGCTCCTTCTTCTATCCCTCCCTTCATTTAAGGACAATTGTTGATATTCTACCTTTAGTTCCAACAGTGACTTACTCATGGCACCAATATATGAAGCAAAATGTAACTCAAAGTACCAGTTTTTATGAGGAAAATATACTGTAGCCTGCTTTGGGATAAATTGACACATGCAAAATGTCACTATCTACCTGGACATTTATTGAGGGTGAGAAAGTGGCAAGATTTTGTACAATCACACAGCCATTCTATATATAGAATATATGTAGAATATATATATATAGCAAGAAACAGCAGCCAACAAGAAATGAGACAGCAGCCAACAAGACCATGCCAGCCCTCAAGAGAAGCCTAGAATGAAAGGAGACAAGCCAGAATGTTTGTCATCTCTCGCTATGTTTCAAGGATAAGATCCTAGAAGGATACAGGAAAATAAATGATTTTATCATGTAATTCAGCAACTTTCCGTGTACATTTTGGTTTTTCAGGTTGTCCAGAGTGTCATAAATATCTGATTGATATTTTGAACCAAATTAACCTATTTGTCCATTGAGGCAAACAAATGGAGTGCATTATATTCTCCCCATGTTTTGCCTAAATTTGCTTACTAATTGCTTGTTTGGACATTATGTAGACATAACTTAGAAAACTATCTACACACACAAACCTAGTTCAAAAAATTTGTCTGTGCCAGGCACAAATCTCTCTAATTCTGTCCTAGATTCTGTGGCTAGAGTTCAAAAGAAGTTAATAAGATTGATAAAAGTAAGTTATATATGCAAATGAGCAAGAAGCAGTTGCATTTAACAATGTCTTGTGTTAAATTTCCATATGACCATTAAGTAATTTAGGAATTTTTGGCATTAACTCTGATAAGTTGAGGTGGTTCAAATGCTGTTTAGGCAACCAAGTCCTTCACAGAGAGACCAAACCTCTGTGAGTAGGGCCAGATCCAGCCCCACAGCCCAGCCTCCCACTGACTCTTCCTAGAAGCCCGTTCCAAAAGCACTGGGGACTTTTAGAGACCCTGGTTCTGCATGAATGCAGAAGGAGACACTAAGACAGGACCCCTTGCCGGCAATGACAGCCTCGACCTTCCTTTACAAGATCCATGGTTCCATCCACGACCCACTTCCCTTGTGCCTGAAACGTCACTGGACTTTCCTGGAGCTGTATTAAATTCTACAAATAAACATGAAAACCTAGCTGTTAAGAAGTATTTTAACACACACCCTTCAGGAGGATTGTGTGCTGTAATTCATCAACAGATTTTTTTCCTTCTTATTGTTTTTTTCCTGGAAGAATGTTCATTTTAATGGCACAAGGAAATAAGAATTTTGACTGGAGAGTGAAAAATCTATCATTTAATATAAGGGTGGCCTGAGCTGGGAGAAGAAAAAGGGGCAACATAATGTTAGTACTGCTAAGGAAATGGAGAGAGAGAAGTGGAAAGGAGAAGGAGAGAGGGAGGGAGGGAAGGAAAGAAAAAAGAAAGAGAGAGTTGAAAGGGAGAGCAAAGGCAACATATTTATTTTAAAATGTTGCTTCGTTTGATATTCTGCCTAGGAAAGGGGGAAAAAAAATTTCTTCTTCGCATCTTTCCTTAAAACTCAAATTCTTGAGATAACCATGATTGTTGATCTCTATTATGGGTTAAGTATTCAATAGAGGCAATAAAACACAGATTGAACACCAGCCATATCATTTACTATGTAACCTTGACTACTTAATCCCTCTCGGCCCCTATTTCCTCATCTTTTAAAAGACTATTCTGTGATTCTTCATGGACATGTAGAGGAGAGAGATGTAGGGTAAGCAGATGTAGAGAGCCTTAGGATAGGCTAAGCTGCTGGAGCACACACACTTCCAAAATTCAGTGGTTGAACCACAATAGTAAATACTCTCAGGCCAGGGTTGATATTAACATGGGGATGGGGGGAAAAGGCCTCTTCTCTGAATAGTGCATCAGATTTTGCCAGGCTCCTTCCATTTTGTATCATCATAATTCCCTGAGCCAAAGGTTCTGAAAGTGTTGTACCTGGACCAGAAGTATCAGCACCACCTGAGAACTTGTTAGAAATGGAAATTCTCAGGCCTTACCCAGACTCACTCAATCAGACAGTCTAAGGGTGGAGTCCAGCAATCTGAGGTTGAACAAGTCTTCTAGGTGATTCTAATGTAGCTAAAGTTTAGGAACCACTGCTATAGGGACTTATCATGATGGTGGAAAGGAAAAGGGAGACTGGGTCCAAAATAGCTGCTTCTTAAGTCTTGGCCTAGAAATGACATCACTTCTGCTTTCATTTCACTGGTGAGAACCAGCCATATGGCTTTCCTAGCAAGAGATGCTAGGAAATGTGGTTTATGTGGTTATAATAGCATACCATGTATAATAAGAATAGGTTCTGGTGACCAACTTTGCCAAAACAGCCCTCTGCAGTAGGAACATTATCACCGTTTATAACATTGCTCCTGTGGGAAAAGTAATCCACTGTCTGAAGTAAAATTTTTCAACCCTAGCAACTATTGACATTTGGGGCCAGAAAATTATCTTTTGTGGGAGTTGTTTTGTACATTACAGGATGTTTAACAGAACCCCTGGTCTATACCCACTAGATTAACAGTAGTGTCCTAAACCTTCCAACTGAGGACAACAATAAATGTCCAGACATTGCCAAATATTCCCTGGGAAACAAAATCACCCAGGTTGAAAACCACTGGTCTAAACAGAAAACTTAGAACTTCTCCTTTGAAATACAACCTAGCCATAAGCTGGGTACTGCTCATAGAATGTTGACTTTCTTCTTATCTCTCTTAGCCTTTCTCATGAAACCCTCTGTTGAAGATTTCAGCTAATGGCAAGAATTATTCCACAGTTTACCACCACATCCACCTTACCTATGTAAAAATAAACTTCCAAAACCAGAGCATCTATGCATGTTGACTCAGAGTTGTGACAGAGATAATCCTATTTACAATTACCCTTCCTGGCTGTCCAAGGCACCACAAAAGAAAATCCTTCATTTTATGCAAAAAAAATATATGGAAGTGATATTGCATTTCTTCTCAATGGACTTAAGTTTAAATGATTCAAGTTTAAAAAGAGAAATGAAGGAAAGTTCTGCTTGTCTAACACAGACTTAGGCTCTAGAAAAACTCAATTTATTTTTGAATGCGGAAGGCTTTTCCACTGAAACAATCTGTTGGTTTTGCTTCCATGTGATAAAATGATGTTGAACTGAAAATGGAACTGTGCAGCAAAGTTGTACTATCCTGGAAAACATATTTTGAATCAGACTGATATTTTTGCTGAAAGTAGTTATCCTTTGCAAGGTCATAGGACTTCAGCAAGGGTAAAAGCAATACATAATTCAATTGTAGGCCCAAACTAAGGTTTGATTTATCAGATTAATGATAAAAATCTGTTAATTCTTTGAAATCAACCCCCTCAAAGTACTTGAAATCAAAAGAAAAAAGAAATTACATTGGATTACATCCCAAATAGAAAGAAAGGAAGCAAAATAACTCATCTAAGAGACATTTCTTTTAAGGAATGAGTTTCTCAGGGGCATTTCTGCATTCCTGTTCATCTGCTGCTCATTCTCATGTGGGTTCCAGTTGTGTTTCAAATGCAAAATATGATCATTCCCTCATGTGTTCATACATTCACCCAATGCTTAAGGAGAGCTTACTCTATGACAGGCACCATTCTAGCACTATGTCTGCTCTCACTGAGCTCGCTTCTTAGGAAAGGACAGAGATATTAAATATTAAAAAATAAACATGATAATTTTATATGGTGATAAGTGCAATAAAAAAACACAAAAAAGACATAGGTTAAAGTGAAGGCACTAAGAAAGTCAGAGCAGTGTTTCTGAGGACTGAGATGAGGAACAGCCACGGGTAGCCTGGCAGGAGCACTGGAGGCAGGAGGAGCAGCATGTACAAAGGCCTGAGGCAAGAATAAACTTGGTTTAAAATAAACTTTATCTTCTTACACTCAAGCATTAAACTTTCCAGCCATCTTCCAACTTTCTCTACTATAAAGACTAACCTCTCCCCTGAACTTCAGACTCTTAAATCTAACTACCCACTCAGACTTCCCACTTGCATTTGAAACTAACAGGTATCTTGGATTTCACATGGCCAGAACATAATCCTTGATCTCCCCATATACCCAAACATGCTCTTCCCACAGTTTTCCCCAATTCTTTCAGTTATGCAGGACATAAGTTCTTGGAGTTCTGTCTTCTCATATCCCTCCTCTGACCCAATAGCAAATATTTTTGACCTTTGACATTATTCCAGGATCTACCATGGTACCACCCTGTTCTGATCCACTTTCACCTCTTGTCCAGACTAACACAGCAGCCTCTCACTGATCTCCTACCTCCAACCTGGAAATATGTTTTCTTAGCAGAACTAGAGTGATCTTTTTAAGCATAAAACAGATCATGCTCCAAAATTTCCTAAAGCTTTCCATCTCAAAATTCAAAAGCCTTGCTATTCAAGAGCCCGACATGATCTGGCTCTGTTACTGCTTTGGCATTATCTACTTCCATTCTTCTCCCCCTCCACCCATATTCATTTCATTCCAGCCACACCAGCCCCTTTGCTGCTACTTAAACATGTCAGCACATCTTTGCCTCAGGGCATTTGCCCTTGCTGTTCCAGGAACCTGAAATGTTGTTCTTTCAGATACCTGCATGACCCCTTCCCCATTCTATTAGAGGCTCTGCTTAAATGTCACGTGACTTTCCTGACCACCTAAACACTCCCACTCTACCCCTCACATAAATACATTCTCTTCTTACCCTACTTTGGTAGTGCCTCACATTTTACTTATTTGTATAATTTCAAACTAATCTGGAAGCTCCTTTAATTAGGCAGAGACTATTCTTGGTTAATGCTATCCCCTGGAGCCTAAATGAATAAAAGAATGAATACATGAATATCATCTCCTCATATCTAGAGAGTCTGAAACCACTGCAGTCATTTGATTTAAAAGCATTTATTGAGTTTTATGTTTTGGGTACTATGAGAGATATAAAAACTCTATAAGGAAGATGTAATCCCAATGTTTCAAAAGATTAAGAATTAAGGGTAAGCTACTGATTTATCTCAGAGTATCATTTAATAATACATTAAATGGCATAAACGATATTAAGTGGCATGAGCAATATGTTTTATAAGATTTCTAAGAAAGAGAGAACAATGTGGACTAGAGTCTTCTGGGAAAATTTGTGGTGGTGGAATAGAGGCAGAAAGAAGTGAAACAATGGGTTAACAGTGGGATCATAGCACAGAGGTAAGGATAACTCTTATTAGGGGAAGAGAGAAGACTATGTTGTTGGTATGAAAAATTCTCAATGGAAAAAAGAAGGCAAATGGGAAAAGTGAGGTGAGGTTCTGATTGAAGGGTTTCTGTGGTATCAGAAGCCACTTATGGTTGGTGGGTCAGATCATAACCTTATAAAGCTAGGTTTTGAGGAAACTATTCAAAAGGACATGGATAGTCTGAAAGGAGAAGATAGAGACTATGAGATCAAGAGACCAGAGTGTCTGTCAGAGGCCCAGTCAAGGTGTGAGGTAATGGACCTTGGACCAAGGTAGTACAGTGAGAAGTAAGAGGAGACTGAGCCATCATGTAACTCATCCTCTGCTAAAGCCAAATCTCCAGAGTTAGTACACTAGTGTCAATGACTACATATATAGTTAAGTTCCACAGCTGACTTTGATGTGTACTTCTAGTTAAAGACCATAAGTCTTATCTTAAAACCTCTGTTTAGCGATGAGACGACACAGACCCAGATGAGGCAACCTGCTTATGATCATGCAACCTGCTAGGAGCAAGCCTAAGAATGGATCTCAGGTCTCTTGACTCTCAATATAAGGCTTTCAGGGTCTCAACAAATACGAAAAGTGCAGAAGCTAAACTTGAAGAAACAATTACTTAACCATTTCATTAAACTATAAAGTGTCAATCACATTTCCATCTGTAATCTGGAATTATGAAAAATCAGAACATTCATCCATTTGTTAATTTTTTCAAAAAATATGTTTTGAGCACCTATTATGTTCTTGACATTGTTCTAGGTGTTGTCGATAAACAAAGAGCCAACCAATTACAATAGAATGTCATAAATTCCCTGATAGGGCTAGCACAAGTTGTACCAGGAATATAAGTTAGCCAAAACCAGGACCAGACCTCAAAGAAGGCTTCATAAAGAAATCAGAGGCTCAGTTGAGCTCTGAAGACTAGTTGAAATTAGGTGAATTTTGGTTGAGGGTTACAGGAGAAAGAACTGGAGAGAATTTGGATGGGAGAATATGATTCAGATATAGAAAACCATGTATGCAAAGACCTCTTTAACCCCACTAATAATTTCAATGCCTGAAACATTACACATCTGTCGATACACATCTGGTCATGATTTGGGCCCTCATGAAGTTTAGTGATCTTATCTTTTCTTCATCCTACTATACATCCAAAGCATGCTGTATACCTCTAATATGCCTTATCACAGCTTACTGCTTAAGAGAGTCATTTTTATAAAACCATGAGTCCTAGAACAAAGGATCCCAAATTTCCTCATCGTTGCATTCCCCTATTGTGTCTTCCATAATATGTAGCAGATAGTGAGTACTCAATAAATGTTTAGTTTTTAACTATTGCCTTGGCCTTCATTAAAAATCACTTATATTGCTTTGATTTAAATGTAACTGTATCTTACCTTTACCCCTTCAGAACACATTTGCAAATGTATAAAATAGATTAAGTTTCACTTTTATTCTTTAAAGATGAACAGGAAGCTGCACATTTTCTGCAGCAGGAGTCCTTGCTAGAAAGCTTTCCTTGGTTCAATAGTCTTCTATTGTTATGAATAGAACATCAATATAATTAACATAAAGATCCTTTAGAGACCATTTTAAAATGAAATCACATTTAATTGCAGGTAATTCTTTTATTCTCCCTAGATGATGCTAACTTTCCAACTAAATATCTGAAATATATCAGATCTCTGGAAACTAAACCCTTCTAAAATGAAATGGTATAGTCCGTCAACCCCTAAAAGTATAGAATTATTTCCATTAGTTGGCCAAAACAAAGAGAAAAAGAAAAGTAAATCTAAAGGGCCAAAGTACTCATAAAACAAAACAAAACACAAATTTGAAAATGAGTTCTGGATTTCTTGAGTTTCTAAGCAGAATGCTGTGTGTTTCTTGGAAATAGCAATTAGCTAAAAGAAACTCCTAAGTCAATATTAAGTTTTTATTTCTAGTATTTTGCTGGTTGCCTAAGTAATTTATGCTAATCCTAAAGTCCTCTGTTTCCCAAACTCTTGGTGTTAAGAAGATACAATAAGTGGGCACAGAATCTACACATGACAGGTAATCAGCACAATCCATTATGAACTGAATTATGTCTTCCCAAATCCATATATTGAAGCCCTAACCTCCCATGTGATGGTATTTGGAGATGGGGTCTTTGGGAGATAATTAGGTTAGGATGAAGTTATAAGAGTGGGATCCCTAAGATAGGATTAATGCTCTTATAAAAAGAGATACAACAGAGCTCGCTGTCACACAGTGAGAATATGGCTTTCTGCAAGCCAGGAAGAGAGCTCTCACCAGAACCTGACCATGCTGGCACCCTGATCTTGGTCATCCTAACCTCCTAAACTGTGAGAAATAAATCTCTGTTGTTGAAGCTAGACAGACTATGGTATTTTGTTATGGACACCCATGTGGTACTTTGTTATGGCTGATTAAAACACAAACGTATTGAATGAAGCAAGGAATGGCCATTGATTTGACAATTGTCTAAGCTCCAAATGCATGATAAATAACTTTGAAATCATAAAGGATGAGTGGAACACAGGCAATAGTTCTTATCTAGAGTTCTAAATTAGCTTTACTTTGTCTACTTAGAAATTTCACCTAAGTTTCATGTTTCCCATGCCTCCAGGCCATCTCAGATGTGGTATGTGCCGTACGTGCTACATGTGACCAGGGCTACAGACAGATTACCTCCTTCTCCCAAAACATTCTGTGACTTTTAGGTGGTCATCATGTGTAGAAGGCATCCTCTTGTTAATATTTTGGAATTTGACCTTAGTTGGCAACATTTCTCAACCTGCCACAAGTACAAGGCAGTTGGCTGACTGTTTTTTCCCCCAGAGATCTTTACATTGCATCTTGTAAACATAGAGAGTTTTATATCTAAGATATATATATTTTAGAATTCAGAATAACAGATATCTTTTGAGTATGTTTTTTAAGCAAAAACTACTCATGTATAGATAATTTAGATTTAAGAGCAGTTACGCTAGTTTAATATAATAGCAATGTTTTATTAACCATATTTAGGAAAATAAATGATTGTGTTCTTCCTTGTCTTTGATATTTAACACGAAAGAATTTACAATAAGCATGATATAGCAAGTTCTAACTTTTCCAATCTCTATTCTTTTTGTTCTTACAAAAAATGAAAGAACACACGTACAATATTCTATAAAATAAAAATAAATACTTACAGTCTCATCATTTAATACTTCTAATATCACTTAATTTGGGGTAATGCTCCTTTATGAACATTCTACAATGTGAGCTTGAAGAGAAAATAAAAAGATCATCATCTATCTCGTCTTGTGCTATGATTAAATACTGCTAGAAACTTTACCTTGACCTGAAAATTCTATCCTCAGGTACAGAAGTCTGTTTTAAGACTGTTTCCTTGAGTTCTCATTCCCTAATGATACCATTTGTATTTCCTGAAGAGAACGTTATTAAAATATTCCCCAGTATCAAAGGTTATTAATACCCTCCTTTCTTGTCCTCAGTTTGGTCTGAATGCATGAGCATCTATTGTGGGAGACTTTTGAGTGCAGCTATCTAAAGTGTTCATAATTTCTGATGTATAAGAACTTTTTATTAATATCTACTTCAAATGTTATCTTCTTTATCTTCAGGCCATTTTCTTGTCTACATGGAAATTTAGAATAATTTTCTTCCTCTATTACATTTTGTTCCTTGAAGGTATTTTATAATCGGAATGCATGTTCCTCTCTCTTTCTGAGACTTTCTTGTGTCAGGCAAAATATATCAAGACTCTCTAGTCTAATACTCTGGATCTTGTGTTATGTCACTTGTCTCTTATATATTCTCAGCATGGAGATAAGAAATGAGCATTATATTCTAAGTTGGGAACCCAAGGATAAAAACCAGGCTACATATAGTTTTCCTCATCCTATCCTGTATCTGATTTTTAAAATTGTTTGAATGTATGATTAAATATTTTGCCATTTAGAAATCTAGATGATATAGTAAATATTATAAAAAATAGACCACTAAAATTTTATGTATGTGATTTAAACCTTCCTATAAAAATAACCAAATCACTCTCTCTTTGACTTATACTTGCTGCCATTACAAGTGTTTATTTGTCCTGTTACCTGATACAACAGGGCCCATAAATGTTTTGCAAGTTTTGTGTTACCCAAGAGAGACCTTCCACTTAATTTTTTGCTTTACTGCTTGTACTTTTATTTACTCTTCTTCAAAGTCTACATCTCTGTTTTTATTAATGCTGTCACACTTTGGTTTGAAATTTTGGCATTTCATCTTTAATACCTCTCCTTGCAAATATATTTAACATTGATCCATAAAATTGAATTAGCATATTGTCCTTAAAGAAGAAAAATAAAACAGGAAAAATAATAGGTTTTAATAGGCTAGTTTAAATTATAGACTTTATAAAAGTATTTACTCGGGCTGGAGTAATTAATTCTCCAATGCTGGAGTAATTAATTCTCCAATTTATTTATTAAGTTTCAGTGGTCTATAAGCTTGCTTTTCATTATCATCTGAAACACTTGATTTTCTAAGAACAAATGTGTCCAAAATATTTTTAGATGTAGATAATATTATTATAAAATTTTATAGAAAAGCAAAAGATCTAGAATAGTTAAATAATTTTGAAAATGAAATACAAGAATGTGTCTACTCAATATTAAGGCCTATTATATATCTACAGTAATCAAGACAGGGTGTTATTAGAAGAGGGACAGATACATAGATAAATGGAACAATAGAGGACCCAGAAATAGAGCCACACAATACACCCAACTGATTTTTGACAAAGGCACAATTAAACATCCACAAGTGAAAAAAAATGAACCTCAATATAAACCTCATACATTATAGGAAAATTAATTCAAAATGATCATGGATTTAAATGTAAAATGTAAATCTATACAACTTTTAGAAAAAAATAATTAAACATAGGAGAAAATCTTTGAGACATAGACTTAAGCAAATCTTAGACTTGATTTCAAACACATGATTTATAAAAGAAAAAATCAACAGATTAGACTTCATCAATTAAAAGCTACAAAGTGGGAGGAAATATTTGCATCTAACAAAAGACTGTTGTCTAGAATATTTAAAGAACTCTCAAAACTCAACAATTATATTAGAATACAAAAAATACAAACAAATAAAAACTCATAGACACAGACAATAGTTTAGTGGTTACCAGAAGGAAAGGGGAGAGAAGGGGAGGTAGATAAGGGAAAAGGGGGTCAAATATATGGTGATAGAAGATTAGACTTTGGGTGGTAAACACACAATGAGATATACAAATGATGCATTATTAAATTGTATACTTGAGACCCATATAATCTTATTACCCAATATCATCTCAATAAATCTAAAAAAAAATTTAAAAAGAAAAAAATGATATAAAGACACAAAGAGACATTTCACCCAAGAAGGTATAAAGATAACAAATAAGCACATTAAAAATTGTTCAACACCATTCATCATTAGGAAAATGCAAATTAAAACCCCAATAAGCTATTACCACACACCTATCAGAATGACTAAACTAAAAAAAAAAAATTGTGACAACCCTAAATGCTGGTGAGCATGCAGAGAAACTGGATGATATATATCGCTGGGGGGAATGTAAAATGGTACAGCCACTCTGAAAAACAGTAGTAATTTATTTTAAAAATATATAAATACTATACGCCTCAGTGATTATAGTCCTAGGAATTTATATCAGAGAAATGAAAACTTATGCTCACACACACGGCAGCCTTATCTGTAATAGCCCCAAACTAGAAACAGCCCAGATGTCTTTCAATGGATGGTTTAATAAACTGTGGAACATCTATACCATGGAATACCACTCAGTAATAAAAAAAAGAGCAACCTATTGATATATTTAGCAACCCTGGATGAATATCCAGAGAATTATGCTGGGTGAAAAAAGCTAGTTCGGAGGTCTACATACTTCATGATTTCATTTATATAACATTCTTAAAATGGCAAAATTATAAAAATAGAAAATTGATTACTGGTTGCCAGAAATTAAGGAGGGAGTTGTGTAGGAGGAAAGGAAATGTGGTTATAAACGGGTGACATGAGAGATCTTTTTGGTGTTGGGAATGTACTATAACTTGACTCTATCAATGTCAAAATCCTGATTGTGATATTGCACTAGAGTTTGCAAGATATTATCTTTGAGGGGAAAAGGCACACAGTAAGTCTATTATTTCTTACAACTACCTGTGAATCTACAATTATATCAAAATAAAAGTTTAATTTAAAAAAGTAATTGTGTTTATTAGCAAATTGTAAAGATAAAATTCAATTAAATGAGAATGAGACTAGTGCAAATGTTCATTCCCTTTAATTTTTTTTGTTTTTTGCT
Organism: Pteropus vampyrus; assembly: GCF_000151845.1. NCBI lineage: Eukaryota > Metazoa > Chordata > Mammalia > Chiroptera > Pteropodidae > Pteropus > Pteropus vampyrus. The sequence continues at coordinate 5,714,292 of NW_011888878.1, forward strand.
GTTGTTGTTTGGTTTTCCTTGTAAGGTCTGAGAGGAGCAATAGCATTTGCCTTAGCTATTCGGGACACAGAATCTCAGCCCAAACAGATGATGTTCACCACCACGTTGCTGCTCGTGTTCTTCACAGTCTGGGTGTTTGGAGGAGGGACGACTCCCATGCTGACTTGGCTTCAGATCAGGTGAGTGGCACTGTTTAACCAAGGAAATCATGATGAGGCATGGCTGCACTGTTCCATTTCTGGTGTTTGTCGAGAGTACAATGGCAGGTCTGTGCACTGACTTTCCCTAGGGTAAAGTTGACCTGCATTCATAAGGTGAAATGATATGACATATCACCAACTTAATTGGCTTTTCCAAGAGTCCTAGAAATCTCAGGGCTATGTCTGTTTACAGTCTGTTCCTATATCCTTCATTCAACACTGTTTATTGTGCATATTGTGATATATTATGGAGTTTACAAAAAAGAGTAAGGCACAGATCTTGTCCTCAAGACACTCAAAATCCAATAGAGAAATATACAGAAAAAACTATAATACGAAGGAAAATGAATTTGTTTTGTTTTTAATTTCTCACAGCACTTAAGATAGAACCAGGGACATGGGAAATGGTTAAACATACTTGATTAGTGAGCCATATACTTAGCCAGAGGGTTGCTATAGATAGGAGTTAGGCAGTTTTTCACAGCAGAAGGGAGTCAAGGCTTCAGTCAGGGGCCCTCCAACTAGCAGTGCCTGGAAGATTGCTATAAACCTGAAGTTGCAGGTAGTGCAAAAATGGGTAGATTGTGTCAATTGTGAAAACTGGTAAATCTATTTTTAACTGTTATCTTTATTTATTTCTTTGACCTGCATCCTCATTTTCATATTCCAGAATGTAACAGTACTTCAGGTAAATCATATTTTATTTCTCAAAGCCATACATCTTGATCAATCACACAGTCCCTCTCTGATCCCTGCCCATTCTTGGTAAGGCAAATTCATACCTATATCTGACAGGAAAGGATCCATCTGACTGGAAAAGAACCTCCAAGAAGACTCTTACAGGCAAGGGCTCTGTAATTCCAGCACCAATATAGTGCCTGGCACATAGTAGAATTGAATAAGTAATTGCTATGTGAAAAATGAAATGGATATAACCACAAATGTAAATTGCTTTTGTTAAGTATATACTGATCATTTTCTATGCATTTACCAAAGAGGAAGCAGAAGCAGAAAGTTTAGTATAAGAAAGCTTATGCCTAAACTGGGCCAAGTGGCTATGTATTAAACCAAATTCAAGGAAAAAAGGACCTTGTGAAGTACTATGCATATTGGCTAAACACATAAAAAGAGCTTTGACCAAAGATGAATGGAGAGTGTTATGAAATGCTCGCTGAATTATTTTCTAGGCATATAAACGTGACCTGCAATTTATTTCACAGTGGTGGCTACCGGTAGGCTTCTATGGATAAGCACACATATTACATCAAACTCTACAGCACTGGATCCGCAGTAAACTATTAGTAAGACACTTGTATGTTCGGGTTTCTGGAAAATAAAATTCAGTAAGTAGATTCATCCATGGAAAAATTAGGGCTTTGAAAATAAAAGTTAGAGGATACCAATCCCCATAAGTATCAAATATCCTATAAAGTAGATTAAAATGTTCAGAAAATAGTGATGTCAACATTTTCTTAGATACAAATGTAACATTTTCTACTGTTACCTTTCTTTACTCTGAAGAGATTGTCCCGAAATCAGTAACATGTTTTATCATAAAGTGTTTACCTAATTCTCCTATAGTGATTTCCAAAGTTATCCATGGACTTCAAATAGATGACATAGCTTATATAGTCTCTTAATATCCAGGTCAGCAGGGAGAGAGGATTATATCAATGGGGTTCTAGGCAGGTTAGAACAATTATCCAAGTTATAGGACAGGGCTTAATTAGGAAAGATAGTGTTGTCAACCGTAGCACCCACAGGAGAGAGGCCTAGAGGTCAATTTAGACAGTGTTATTATGCCCAGCTTGGGGCACAACATAGGGTTTCCAGGTCATGGAGCTGCCCAGTGGGAACTAGCTCCTAATACAATTGATTCAATGCCAGACTTGGCCACCAGCCAGGATGGGAGAGGAAAAAAGACAGGGCTTATATTTAGGGAAAGGAACTGACAGGGCTTCAGCCTAACAGGCAAAGTGGAAATCTCAGCTGGGAACTAGAGTGTTAATCTGAAATTAGGGAAGTAATCCAATAAGAGAGAACAGAGACCCAGTCATGAGGAAATCAGAGGAAAAAAACTGAAGTTCATAGATACAGGAGTACCCAGGAAGCCAATTCAGGTAGACAGGATACAGGCAAGAAGACCAAGTTAAAACCAATGGCTCTCAAATTGAGTGAGCAGCAGAACCACCTGGAGGGCTCATTAACCCCAGAATGCTGGGCCCCTACCCAAGTTTTTGATCTAGTACATCTGTGTCAGAGCCTAAGAATGTGCATTTCTACCACATTCCAGGCAATGCTGATATTGCTGGTTCTGGAACCACACCTTGAGAACTACTGGTTTAGACTCCCTAACTCCAAGTAGAGATCGGGCTAATGTTAAATACCACCAGATTTGATCAGGGTTGCCCAGGGCCAGGCACACCTGAGTCTTCAACTTAAACTCCTTAGTACCTATACTTAGAGGAAGGCAGGGGCTAACTCGAGGAGGAAGAGCCACTGCTCATTGATTAATGGGAGGGAAATAGAACATAATACAGTTAGCATAAAAGAACAAGCTAGTGTGTGTACAAACGAACACACAAGTGTGGCATAAATTTGGCTCAACCATGTCATAGTGATACTATCATATGCTTCATTTCTCTGTCATGGCTTATAATGTTATCAAAGAAATTCTCAATTCCATTATAGCTTTTAAATGATAGTTGTCTCTCTTTTAGGTTATATTTAGCAAGGTTTTACTTGTTTACAGAGCAATGTTTCATTAATCAACTTTCATATCAGACTCTCCATAAGATACCAAAATAAAAGTAAATTGGAGTTTTAATAAAATAACACAAATGGGAGAAACCCAAGAGGCATGAATGCAAATGTAATATTGAATAAACTCAAACATCCTCACTTGGTATGTGATTTATTTATACACTTTACATTGCTTTGGTTTTTTACATTCTGTATTTTTTCTCTTAAATTATTATGTATGCAAACTTGAGTTGTTTACTAAAAACCTGAGTTGTTTTTTGTCCCTATAAAATTTGCCACTCAGCCACAAACTACCACAGTAGAATGAAGATAAAGTATTTTATATAAGGTAAAAATTAATAGTATCAATAGAAATTGCACTTTGATAGAAATGACTTTAAAACAGCAGTGGTGCTGTACTTAGAAAAAGTCAGAAAGTTCTTTACATATTAAACAAATTCTTCATTAAATAAAAATTTTCTTAACCATACTCAAACTTCTCATCCTAAAGCTTTTTTATTTTCTTTTAAAAAATAATAAAATATTTTTAATGCAGCATTTGAAATAAATCACAGACTTGTTTCTCAAAATTCTAGAGAAAAAGAGGAGACTCCTCTAGTATTATCTTGGAGGTATTCATGTGAAAAACAGTAGAATGGTTTTTTGATTAGGATTCCAGATCTCCTCTCTTCTGTAGAATACTTTAATACTGGTGGTGAGGAAAACCTAACCTTCAGTGTCTAAGAGATCTGCTGTGAGCCAGGAAACAGAAGAGATCAAAGATGTCAAGCTTTGTCCTATAGAGGCCAGTTAACAGGATAATCCACCAAATGATCACATATGCTTGTAAATAAACCTCAAAAACCAAAAGGGCAGAGCTCTCTGGCAGTGGTAATTAATTTGAGGTGGTAACCCATCCTTGGCTTAGGGTAGGGCACCACATGGAGCTAACAAAACAAATGAGAATGGACCCCATACCACAGTGCAAATCTTTCCTGGGTTCCCACAGATAGGAATGCTGACCATCTCTTGAAGATATCTGAACAACAATGCAGAAAGCCTTGTACACCAGAGCAAAACAGAACCGGTATTCTGATGGCATTAGAAAGTGCCCTTAGCACAATGATTTTTATAGCTTCCAGATTTTGGTTTCTAACATCTCCAAAAGTATTAGCCAGCTTTTATTGAGTACTAACTCTGTGCTATACATTAGATAATAAAATGCAAGGCATATAATTTTCCTATGACTCAGCTTCCAATCTATAAAATGGGAATCATAATAGTAGCTACTTTCTAGGGTGGGTGAGGCCTGGCAAAGTGGCCAAGGATCACACCACTGTTGGGCTGCAGAGTCAAACTCCAGCCGAGGCAGCCTCAGCCCAAGGCCTGCATGCTCAACTAGTGCATTCTTCTGCCACCCTAAATAAATGAGCTATTCCTGATGCCTGCAATCTACCTTGATTAACAAATCCTCTAGGGAAAAAAGAGATGTATTTTTATAACCAAGACAGCCCTGTTAGAAACAAGCACAGGAAATCTTCATCCATCATGAGTGATTGTATTGACTTGCTAATGCAGCACAGAAATTTTTTGGTGCAGCTTTTCTCTTTGACCTAAAACAGTTTAAGGTAAACAAGACCAGCCCTGGTCCAAAGTAGTCAAGCATGGAAGCTTGTCTTCCTCAATAAGAATTTGAAATTACAAAATTTTGTCATCCTAATGCTCTTCTCCCAACCCTATTTAGAATCCTAAGTCAGCCTGCTGTTGGCTTCTTTCACAAATCAAACAAACAAAAAAATTGCACATGCTGGCCTGTGTTCATTGCAGAGTGAATAACTTTTAGTTAGTGCACTATCTCTGTTATAATTATTTTATTTAAATATTTAAACTCTAATTTTGGTTTATGACCCTTCCCCATTATATGCCATCCTAGAATGTTTTCTTTATCATGTATACCCACTAGCTACAAAGTTTTAATAACAGCCATCATAGGAATGTATGCAGAAGTAATATTTTTATTTTTAAATAAAATTTTTAAATTTTTAAATGAAGAGGTAATATTTTAAAATCTTAAACAATAGCAGAGTTAAATATACCTGCTTACAGACTTTATTACTGAGGTGAGGAAATGTCAATTTAATGTAATGTCAATATAATATAATGGAGGAATACATTTAATTAAGTTCCCTCAATATCTAGCTGTGTTCTATGTAATTTCTCTTCTTGTACCCAAAGTCTCATGCATGTTTAATAATTTGCTTCATTGGAATATTAATATAGTAAATCATCATACATACTTTGGAGGTGGATGGCGTGGGTCCCAACTCTCCTCCTTCTCTTACTAGTTGTGTTAACTTTAATAAATTTGACCTCTCTATGTCGATTTTCTTATTTGTAAAATTAGAATAATAATAACTACTTCTTTATATTGTCATAAGGATTAAGTGTTGCATGTATAAAGAATTTAGGGCACACAGTAAGTGCTCAACAAATGTTGCTATAACAATACCCAAGTGAACAACTATGAGCCTTATGAGCATTTTCTTGCCAAACACTCTTTTATTGCCTGTGGCACACACACACACACACACACACACACACACACACACACACACACACACAGTGTTATTAATTCATTGCATTTGTGAAAGTATGGCTTACATGAAAAATAGAAAGAAATGCTAGTCTCTGGAGAGCTCAGTTCATTTTATGTAATAACTAGATTCATCAATCTTATAGGCAGCTACTATTTCTGCATTCAAAATTATAAACCTCTTAAAGAAAAATGCTTGCAAAAAGTATTTTATTTATCCAGAGCTCAGATTCTTTCTAGAACATGTTTCTATTTCCTTCTTAATATACTCTTTACTTAAGATCTTTTGTGATATTTAATTAGCACCATTTCATCAATTTATATCAATTTTATTATTTTACATCGATTTTGTACAAATTTGTATATTTTGTATCAATTTGTATTAGTTGGCAGGCCTGAGAAATACCCTCTATCATGAAACATAGAAAACCAATTTACTCATTTGAAAGTAGATTTATACTTTATATTCCCTAACTCTAATCCCATTTAAAATTGTTCTATTTTTCCATAGGTTTTTTCTTAAAAAATGTTTCATAACTCAAAATATTTATTTCTAAAATCAGTCTAGTTTGACATAGTCTGTTAGAGATATTGAATGAATATACTCTATTGATCTAAAAATATCCTCAGTTTATAACCAGTATTATGAATCAGCAGCTCATAAATTTGCTTGCAATGCCATCTGGGCTCTTTAATATGCTTTCTTTCTGTGTATAGAATCTTCCTAGTTCCAGAGATAATAGTCTTTATCTTTACAACTACCAGCTATCCTTCACTAGCCATGTTCTTATTTATCTTCTCCAACATGATCTTGAGAGCATCAATAATAATAAGCTTCACCCATGTATTAAGTTTACCAAACAATGAGCATTCTGCTCTATTGAAGATAATTTATTAGCCTGTTATCATATAGTATGATCCAATATAGGAGCCTCACTTTAGTAATAGTTGTATCTTTATTTTAGGTAAAAGGCTGTGAAGGGGTTTCTACTTCTGGTCAAGATGAACAAAGTATATTTACTTCCCCAAATCTCTTCCACTGTAACCAAAAGCCTATACAGAAAACATGTAGCAGTTATTGAAGGACTCTTAAAAGTAAATGGTGACCACACAATGCAATATACATATGATATATTACTGAATTGTACACCTGAAACCTATTTGATTTTATTAACCAATGTCACCCCAATAATTTAATTTTTAAAAAGAAAAAAAAAGATTGGAAATAAATACACTTGGCTTTCTTCTAGTGATTAATTATGTGTAAAGTTCTCCTTTAAAAAAAAAAAGTAAATGGTAGCAGACAGATTGGGGAAGGAAACCAGAATTCAGAGTACTACCAAACCAGCAGTGAATTTCCAATTTTTTTCTCTCTATAATCTCTTGACCTGGACTCAAAGGCAGTTTAAAGACCAGAATGATGCAATCCTAAGGCAGCAGTGGTGATGATGGCAGCAACATTTGGGCATATCCCTAAAATTCCAACCAGAGGAACTGAGGTCCTAAGACCTTGAGAAGAATTTTTGTTCCATTTCTTTTCTTTCTTAATCCTTTCAATAGTTGACATTGGAAGCAGGTGCAATATTATGGGAAAATCATGGGAAATGTAGCAGTGTAAGGAAACTAAATCCCTGGGCTTTTAGGAAGTCAGAAAATGTGGAAGAAATTATGAAGTGGAGAGAGAGCAAAAAAGTGATCCAGTGAAGTCATGTATAAACTTCTGGGCTCACCCCTAAGTAGGGCATGCATGTATCTGACCCTAAATAGCACACCAAAGACTTTGAGAAATGAACTACAAGGCATATCATCACTCAAATCCCAGACTGGATACATGCAGGACAGATCTGAGTGGTGCTACAGACTTCGAAACCGAACTGACGTTGGAACCACAGGCAATAGAAAGCCAGTAAGAACTTGCACAATGGACCTAATGTGGTTGACTGCCTGATAAAACAAAATATCAACATTCTTCATAGGAGAATCTCATGTCACTTAACATATCCAGATCCAGAGTCACTTAACATAATACTCAAAATTTCCAGGATAAATCCAAAATTACTCAGCATATGAAAACCAGGAAAATATTAGTATCTCACACAGGAAAAAGACAATCAATAGATACTAACCCCAAGATGACACAGATGTTGGAATTGAGCAAACAGAATGGAAACAAATGGAAAAATGAAAAAACTCAGCAGAGAAATAGAAATTACAAAAAAAGAAATAAATGGAAATTTTAGAACTGAAAATGCAATAACTAAAATAAAACATTCACTGAATTGAGTCAACAACCAAATAAAGAATGAGAGATGAAAGAGTCAGTGAACTTGAAGATAGATTATTGGAAATTATCCAATTTGTACAAACCTGGAAATGGAATTTTCTTCAGCAGACTTGCTTTAAAAAAAAAATGAGATCAACAAAATTGATAAATTTCTAGCCAGACTGACTGACTAAAAAAAAAAACTCAAAATCACCAATATCAAAAAATAAAAAGGAAATGTCATGACAGACATTAGAGACATTAAGAGGATTATCAGTGAATACTATGAACACTTCTATGAACATAAATCCAACAAAATGGATAAAATGTAACAATCCTTGACAAACTGCCAAAAGCCATTCAAGAAGAAATAAATTAAATCATCCTATATCTATTTTAAAAAAATAGAATTTATAGTCAAAACCTTCCAAGAAAGAAAACTAGAGGCCCAGATAGTTTCTCTGGTAAACTTTTCTCTGAAAGAAGATATAATAATAATTCTAAACAATCTCTTCAAAAAAATAGAAGAGAAAGGAACATTTTCCAACTCAGTTTAAGAGGCCAGCATTATCCAAATACCAAAGTCAGACAACAACCTCACAGACAACCACACTCAAACCAATATTTTTCATGAGCATAGATGAAAAGATCCTCAACAAAATATTAGCAAATCAAATCCAACAATATATAAAAAGACTAAAAACCACAACTACGTGCAATTGATCTCAGGAATGCAAGACTGGTCCAATATTCAAATACCAATCAATGAAATATACCATATTAACAGGTCAAAGAAAAACATGATCATATCACTTGATGCAGGCAAAGCATCTGACAAAAAGCAATTTTCATTTATGATTTTTAAAAACTTTTAGCAAACTTAGAAGTAGAAGAAAACATTCTTAAACTAGTAAAGGTAAACCACAAAAATCCAAAGCTAACATCATATTTAATGATGAAAAACCGAATGCTTTCTTCCTAATATCAGGAATGAGACAAGGATGTCCACTCACCACTTCTATTCAACATTGTACTGGTAATCCTAACCAGTGCAGTAAAGCAAGAAAAATCTATAAGAGTCATATAGATTAGAAGGGAAGAAATATAATTGCCCAATTTGCAGACAGTATAATTGTCTATGTAGAACCAAGTAAAATATCAAAAAAAAAAAAAAACCACAACCTTCTAGAAATAATAAGTTTAACTAGGTTCTTGGATATAAGGTCAATCCTCAAAATTCCAAAGAACATCTATATCTTATAACTGAACAACTGGAAATTATTTTTAAAAATACTAACAATAGCTGCAAAATTTTTTAAATATATGGGACTAACAAACCACATGCAGGATCTGAATATTGAAAATTACAAAATGCCAATGAAAGAAATCAAGAAAGACCTAAATAAATGGAGAGACATACTGTGTTCGTGAGTTGAAAAACTCAATATAATTAAAATATAAATTCTCCATGAATTGATCCATAACTTTAATGCAATTCTAATCAAAATCCAGCTAGATACTTTGTAGATAGAGACAAACTGATTTTTAAATTTATAAAGAAAAGCAAAAGAACTAGAATAACTAAATCTAATTTTAAAAAGAAGAATTAAATTGTAGGACTCACACTGCTTAATTTTAAGACTTTCTATAAAACTGCCATACCAAGAAATGTGGTATCCTCAAAGGGATAGATGCGTAGATCAATCAAACAGAAGAGAGTCCAGAAACAGACCCATATGCAAATATGGCTCATTGACTTTAACAAAGGTGCAAAGAAAATTTAATGGAACAGGGATGTTATTTCTCACACATAGTGTTGCATAATCCTTGGAACTGCAAATAGTACACATTTTATTCTCGTGCTTAGATTACATTACATGGCACAGCTGACTTTAAAATTGGAAGACTATCTGAGGGTGCCATAAGAGCTTTTTTATAAATAAAGAGTTTTCTCTGGCCGCTCATAGAAGTTCAGAGATTCAGAACACAAGAAGGATTTGATGCACCATTGCTGCTCGAAGATGGAGGTAGCCATGTAGCCAATGCCAGCAGCTTCTAGTTCCTGAGAGCATCCCTGGCTGACAGCTGACAAAGAAAAAATGGCCATCAGCCTACAACCACTAGGAGCCGAATTCTGCAAAAAGAATTAACTTTGAAGCAGATTTTCCTCTCAGAGCCTCAGTCCAGCCATACTTTGATTTCAGCATTGTGATACCCTAAAGAAAAAATCAAGTCACACCATGCCAGACATCTGACCTAAGGAACTGTGAGCTAATAACAGGTGTTGTTTTAAGCCTCTAAGGTTGTGGTAATTTGTTGCACAGCAATGGAAACCTAATATAATATCTATGGGCCAAACAATGAACCTTGACTTAAACCTCAGACTTTATATATAAATGAGCTCAAAATGGATCATAGATCAAAATGTATAATATAAAACTGTAAAACTTCCAGGATAAAATGAAAAGAAAATCTTCATGACTTCAAATTAGGCAAAGGACTCTTAGAAATTATATGAAAAGCATCATCTGTAAAAGAAAAAAAGGATAAATTGAGCTTCATTAAAATGAAATATATTTGTGTTGCAAGAGACACTATTAAGAGGAGACCAGTCTAGATGGTGTAGAAGGTCGATGCTGTGCACACTTCTTTTGGTGACCACACCAAAATTATAATAAAACTACAGAACAATCAACAACCATCACCGACTGAACATAAGCCCTACAACTAGGGACAGACATAAGAGGTCACCTCAAAACCAGTAGGAGGCATGGAGACACTAAATAACCCAGTCCCACAACCATGTGTCGAGAATCAGAAAGATTATCTTGGCTGCAGAACTCCACCCCCTCCACCTGAGGAGCAAGGAGTCCTGGCCCCACACTGGGCTCCCAAGCCCAGGGTTCAAGTGCTAGGTAGAGAAGTCTCCACAACCTCTAGCTGTGAAAACCAGTGGAGATTATGGCTGAGTAAGATGGAGGGCTGCAGGAGTTGCAGGCATTCTTCTTAAAGGGTCCGCACCCAGACTTTCTTGCTGATGACTCACTCGCTCTGAGTTCCAGCACTGAGGCAGCTGTTCGAGGAGCATTAGGGACATACAGGGAGACACTGAGTCATTGGGCTTTAGGGCAAAACCTGGAGGGGTGGCATGGGGCATTGTTCCTTTGTTAAGCCCTCCCCCCTCCCAGTGTGCAGATGCAGATGGCCACCATATCTGAGTCTCTAGGTCGCTCTGCCGAGGTGATTCCCTGAGACTCCGCCTCTCTCAACTTGTGGGCCCATCCAAGCTGCTTCTAGTGGCTTATTCCATACAAATGGCCTGTTTTGGCTCTTACTACAAACTTTCTTAAATTTCTCAAAGGTTTACAAAACCCAAAGAAGTAGCATCTGGCCTCAGCATAACTCTGTACTTGTTGCTGAGCAGCCTCGAGCCCCACACTAGTGGCAGCTGGCCTCTGTTCCTGGTTTGGCCTCTCAAGGCACCTATTAGCCAAGCATGGGTGGCAGCCATCTGTGGATTGTTTGCTGACTCTTCCCAGGTGGCCTTGAAGGTACACAGGCTGCAGTTGAACATGGCCTATAGCTGGACCCCTCCCAGTAGGGCCTTGGGCCAGTATACCCAGTGTCCTGCTTCGACCAGCACCAGAGCCAGAGCACCGCCCAGGGCTGCACCTAAGGAGAGTACAGCTGAAGGGCAGAGCTCTGCTAAAATGAATCTTACTCCATTGGGTCAGCCCCACATCAGCTGTTCTTTTGTTAAGCCCTCCCCTATCCAAGTGTGCAAACTAATCAGTCCAAGGGTCAATCCTTCCCACTGGCATGCAAACAGCAACCAAATCTCAACTATAAGAGGAGGGCACACACAACCCACACAAGGGACATGCCTTGAGCACCTCATTCAGGTGACCAGGGAAGACTGTGCCAGCGACCCACCATGGGACACTTACTACATAAAGCCACTCTACTAAGACCGAGAGACTTAAGAGCCCTTTCTAATGTGTAGAAACAAACATAAGGAAGCAGCCAAAGTGGGGAGACAAAGAAGCATGTCTCAAGTGAAAGACAGAACAAAGCTCTAGAAAAAGAACTTAACAAAATGGAGACAAGCAATCTAACAAATACAGAGTTCAAAACAGTAATTATAAGAATGCTCAAGGAACTTAGAAGAAAGTAGATGAACTCAGTGAGAACTTTAACAAAGAGATAGAAAACATAAAATGGAGATAGTCAACATAAAAGGAAACTAGTCAGAAATTAAAAATACAATATTTGAGATGATGAATACATCAGAGAAAATCAACAGAGTGGATGAAGTGGAGGATAAAATCACCAATATAGAGGATGGGATAGCAGAAGACACCCAATCAGAACAGCATCAAGAAAAAAGAGTCCGAAAAAATTAAGACAGTTTAAAGAGCTTCTAGGACAACATCAAATGTAATAACATTCATATCATAGGGGTACTAGAAAGAGAAGAGAGAGTTCAAGGAATTGAAAATCTATTTGAAGAAATAATGGTGGAAAACTTTCCTACCAGGTGTAAGAAAGAAATATACAACCCCCAGAAGCACAGAGAGACCCAAACAAAATGAACCCAAAGAGGCCTACATCAAGACACATCATAATTAAAATGCCAAAGGTTAAATACAAAGAGAGAATCTTAAAAGCAACAAGAGAAAAGCAGTTAGTTTCCTACAATGGAGCCTCCATAAGGCTGTTAGCTGATTTCTCAACAGTAACTTTGCAGACCAGAAAAGCTTGGCACGAAATATACAAAGTGTTGAAAAACAAGGATCTACAGCCAAGATTACTCTACCCACCAGTTATCATTTAGAATCGAAGGACAGATAAAGAGCTTCCCAGACAAGAAAAAGCTAAAGGAATTCATCATCACCAAGCCAGTATTACAGGAAATGTTAGGAGGGACTTCTTAAAGAAGAAGGAAAAAATATGTATCAAAAATATGAATAAAGAATGAAAATAATTTCATATCTATCAACAATTACTTCAAATGAAAAATAAATGCTCTAATCAAAAGATAAGTTGGCTGAATGGATAAGAAAACAAGATCCTACAAGAGACTCACTTTTGATGAAAAGACACACAGAGATGGAAAATAAAGGATGTAAAAAGATATTTCATGATGGACCTAGAAGGTATTGTGCTGAGTGGAGTAAGTCTGATAGAGAAAGACAAATGCCATATGATATCATATACATGTGGGTCTAAAGAACAAAATAAACAAAACTGAAACAAATTCATAGATACAGAGAACATTTTGAGAGTTACTAGATAGAAGGAGGGTTGGGGGCAAGGATCAGTGCAGAAGAGGGAAGGGATTAAGAAGTACAAATTGGTAGTTACAAAATAGTCATGGAGATATATATAAAGTATAGCATAAGGAATATAGTCGATAATATTATGATAACTATGGTGTCAGATGGGTACTAGATTTATTGGGATGATCATTTTGTGAGTTATATAGATGTCTAATCACAATGTTGTACACATAAAACTAATATAATATTGTATGCCAACTATAAATGAAAAATAAAAAATATTATTTAAAAAGATTATTAAGAGAATGAAAATATAAGCTACAGACTTGAAGAGAATATGTTGCTAAAGGAAATGCAAAATGGTACAGCCAATCCACAAATCACTTCAGCAGTTTCTTATAAAGTTAAACATACAGTTACTATATGATTCAGCATTCCCACTCATAGAAATTTAGAGTGAAATAGGGATAAAGCATCTATTTCTGAAGATAAAATGTGTGAAGGTTAAATGAGGAAATACATGTTAAAGTTTTTTCAGCAGTACAAAGCACTCACTAAATAATCTCCTTCACTCATGGCTTTTATCAGAAACGTCAGATGAATTTTAATAGCATTTTCAGCATATGTTGAAATAATCAGTTTTTTCTTCTACTTTATTGATATGTTGAAATATATTGATAGATGCCCTAATATTGAATTATCCTTATATTCTCAGAATAGTTATTTTTTCTTGCAATTCTGTATCTATAATAATAACTGAGATTTGGTCTATAGTTTTCTTTTTTTTCTTTTGGGGGAGGGAACTGTCATTATTGGGTTAAGATATTATTAAGGCGATGCTATATTCTTAATATGAACTAAAGACTTTTCTATTTTTTTATAGTCAGAAATAGCATAGCATAGAGATGATCAAATCTTTAAAGGCTAGTTAGAAGTCAGATGGTTCCTGGTATCATTTTAATAGTAGGTTGTTAATCACCTTTCCAATGTCTCCTATGGTAATTGGCATATTCAGATGTAAAATGGTCACTTTTTAGCTCAAAAATGGTTAAGTATTGGCAATTTCATATAGTTTCACCTAACTGTAAAATGAATAACTATAGGCCCTTTACCTACTTTTATCCATTGTTAAGAATTTGCCCATTTTGCTTTTTTGTCTATTTACATATCTCAAATAAATATTAAATATGAGTGTTTTTTATTTCTTTATCTTTCACTGAATCATTTAAATATAAGAGCAGACATAATATACTTCTTATCTAAATGGTGAAGCAGATAGCTTTGAATAAGATCATTTTTTAGATAACCAAAATACCATTCTGTGTCTAAAAATATTAAAAACAAATAATAATTTTATCAGTACATATTCAGATTCCCAGTTATTGCAAAAATATTAATATTTTATAATTGTTTATTAATAACTATTATCCATTCATTATTCAATATAAATATTTAATTATGAAATATTAGTGTGGATATTTAATTAAAATATTAATATTGTTTTTAAATTCAGGATCCAATTAGGGTTATGCATAGCATTTGGTAAATTTTTCTTTAATCTCTTTAAATCAGTTTCTCTTTTTTCCTCTGTGACATTAATTTTTAGAAGAAAACAGATCAGTTGTTTTGCATACTACTTCACATTCTGGATTTGTTTGTTTTCTCATAATATCAATTAATATATTTCTCTCTCTACTATATTTTCTGTAAACTGGAAATTAGGCCGAGGCTTGAAATTCAGGTTGAACACTTTTGGCAAGAATATTCATTAGTGATGTTGTATACTTAATGATGTGTATTTCATATCAGCAGGCACATAAGTTCTGGTTATCCCACTATTGGTAATGCTAAGTTTGTTCATATGGTTACAGTGTTAATCTCTATCATAAAAATATAGTTTTACCTTTGTAAGTAGTTTTTAACTCATGGGATAATACTTGTCACTGTGCAATATCCTGTTTCAAACAATCTATTATCCACTATTTGTAGCATCTGTTGATGATCTTTGCCTAAGTCAACAATTACATTTGAGATTATTCACTTTAATTTCTCTTTGACAATTTTTTGAGAGAGTCTTTCAGTTTATCAAGTGATTATAATTTTATTATCTTTTTATTATTTATTTCTAACAACAAATTATGAGGATGTAATCTATAATCTACATTTAAAATATCATTTTCTTTGTGATCAAGTTTGTGACTAATCTGGGTCTATGTTTCATGGACATAAAAAAAACATTTATTGTTTTTAAGAAAAAAAGTTCTATACATATATATTGAGTGTCTTGATTATGTTATTCAAATACTCTATATCCTTACCTATATTTTTACTAGATCTCAGATTCTGAAAGAGGGATATTAAATTTCCCACTATAATTTTTTTTAAATACAAGTCTTGAATTCTAATTTTATGTGTTATTTTATAAATGTCTAATGTGTTGTGAGTGATCATTTTATGATAGCTAGAGAATCTTCAGCTTGTCCAAGAAATAAAACTTAAAATGGTCATATCATTCTTATATGTTCATGCCTCTCTTCTGTCTTCTAGTCCTGATAATGTGAAATCTTAAAATGAAAAGTAAAAGCAATATAGAAAAGTCATATTGATAAGCACTAGACAGTGGGGACTGTCCCTCTTTCATTTAATTTTGGCTATAAGTGAGCAGTGAGCTAGTATTGCTTGCAATAGATTTCAATGTTTTGATCAATATCACTTAATTCCTTGGAGTTGTTAACTCTTCTTCAGAAAATAGTCTTATTTTTTAATCTATTTTAATTTTTTACCTGCTAGTACACATTTTAAACCTTAATGAAACAGTTTAAGAAAAATTACTGTGTAAAATCCAAAGAGTTGCAATAAAACTCCCATTTTGCATTTACCCTAAAGATCAATTGCATAGTCAAAATATGGGACTTAAACTGGAGTTTTTAAAAATAAGTGCTATTTTTTATCACATAGAGTCACTTTAAAGAAATTGCTTAAGAGAGGGAATTGCCCATTAGAAGCAAAATATGTTAATTCAGATTTCATGGTACTCAGTAGGAGGAATGTTTGGATGAACATTAGCTCTCCTTTCCTTTTATTTTTTTCTTACAGAGAAGGGTGTTCTAGATTTGCAGTGTAGAGTACGATTGCCCAGTAATAAAACAGTACCCATGTTTGAAGATGTGATTCAAAAGTATCTCAACAGTTGGCTTCTCAGTGGCACTGCCTGCTTTTTTCTTATTTCTTTAAGATTAAATTTGTACATCAAGGGTCAACTCATATACCCTTGAGCCTTGTTGTCTCTTTTTCTACCCAGGCACAGCACCCACATACAAGTCCTCCACAAACAAAATATCAGCTTTGGAAAGCTCCAACTGAAATGCTGGGCATGGATTTGGTCAGCCTACTCTGAGACCACCACAGCCTAAGTTTCTTCACCTGCCCCTCTGGCATGGCCCTCCCGGGGCTCTTACCAAGAGTGCTGCTGCCTGCCTGCAGCCTTTATCCATGTGTGTTACAGTTTATTCTGGCCTAGCCATCAAAGTAACACCGCCTTTTTCTCTTTTAATTTACTGTCACCATGGATGTATTCATTTTCTACAGCACTCTTGTCTTTACAGTTGGATTCTCAAAGGAGAGAAAATATATATATTCAAAACAGTAATATGAATTCTATTTTTCATTAACCAATACCAGGCATCTAAGCAGGTATCTAATTGGTATGAGTATAAACTAATACATGCTTGTTACATAAAATTAGAAAACTAAAAAATTATTTTAAAAAATACAATGCACCTGAAGTCTCTTTACACAGGGGTAATTAGTTAACACTTTAGTATATTTTTTATATAGACTTTTTTGGTAAATTTCTTTTTACAAATTTCAGATATTCTGTTATACTTTTTATTTAAAAATATAGCATGTTAACCTTAAAATTTTGTTAGCTCTCCTTGAAATTATATTTCCAAGGATTAAATAACAAAATTATATAAAAGTACCAAAATTATTTAAATTACTAAAATACATTAGAACTAGAAGTATTTTAAACTACTATAAATGATACTGTGATTATTTCATACATATATACATACATGTATACAAAATTTTATATCTGATTATTTTCTTAGAATAGGTTCCTAAATATGGGATTTAGGTGTCAATGGTAGAATATTTTTTAAAGCTCAAAATATATTTTGTCAGATTGCTCTCTAATAAGGTTGAGTTAATTTAAACACCAGCAATGCAATCGGTTCTTTCCTTGGTGACTTTCCAACCTGTTTCTTATAGTCTAGGATTACTGCATGTTTCTAATGATGCCTAACAGTTTTCTAAAACTTTGTCCTGATTCCAGAAACTCATTGCTTGTAGGTCTTCAGGAAGATGTTTCTTTTTCCTCATTCTACAGGACATCTTGATAAGCTCTGTGCTAATTTTCTTGTCTTTGCTAATATTTGAATCTAGGGAAATATTTCCAGACCCTATATTTGCCAACAGACAAGTAGGTGGGCTCCCCTCAATGTTCACCTGATTGTTCATCACTTTCTTTTCTTGGAGCCATAGCTAGCAAGTCAATTTGTAACACTTATAATTCAGGCCCTAGGATCAAAGCAAATATTTATCTTTGAAGATGTTCCCTATATGTGTAGAATTTTCCATTGTCCACACTACTTAGTTTTCAGGCCTTCCAGACCAATGCATCATGCTCTACTACTGGCATCTCCCCACCTCCATCCTTGCCTGCCACTTTTAATTATGGAACATATCCACTCAGAATATAATGTGTCATTGAAAATACCAGTCGCTTTCCCCCATCCTTTTCTTCATTCATCCACATTCATTCGACAAATATTTATTGAGCTTCTACTCTGTGCCACTCACTGGATAAAGCATAGTATAGGAGACAAAAGTCCTTGCCTTTGTGTAGTTGACACAACACCCCCAACTCCTACCTTACACTTTTGTCTATGACTTTTTGCCATAGGTTTTCTGGTTTCTATACATTAAATTGGGACAGATAGTGGGGCTAAGAACAAAGTGTGCTTCTGCTGTCTGCTGTCTTGCAGACAGGCAAGGATGATTTATTCTATGAGATGGGGTAAAGATAGACCACTATCATCCCTAAAGGTTGCTTTTCTCAAAATAGCTCTATCAACTTTATGATTATTGGAAACTCTTATAAGATCCTAACAATAGCTTGTTCATTACTTTGGTTTTCCAATGGTATTGGAATTGTTTGTTTTTATGGACTTTCAAAAGCATTTTAGTAGAAAGTTAGCAGGGGCACCACAGAGAGTGTTAACTGGAAATCGTTTTAAGCAGAAATCACACAGGGTATTTGCAAACTAGTACTTACTTGCTGTTTCCTTTTTTCAAGGTAAACTTTGAGGCAATAGTTTTCAGAGAATTTTTCTGTTGGCAACAACAACAACAAAAACCCCACAAAACTGTAGGAGTAAATGTACATTGCAAAACTATTGATGTAAATTGGTAGTATAGTTTTGATTTTTGTTTTGTTTTTATTTTACTTAATATTTCAGCCTCTAATTTGCAACATAAACATTTAGCTAAGATTTTTTTCAATCACTAAGCCAAATTCTCAGTCTGTGTAACTCGGTAAGATACTGATGTGAAATGTAAATCTGACCTAATGATTACATCTTAAATTAACTTCTCATTGGGTTGTTCAGTGTGCCCCCTAACCTCTAATACATGCTATAAGAATAAATAACAACATCATAATTTTGGCTTTTGCTAAGTGTATTTGCAATAGGTAGGGCTTGTGGAGATACACAAGCAGTTTCAAGTATGACACATACCACTTGGAAACGGGGGCGGGGGGGCGGGCAGAATGTTGTTGATTGTGGCATTCAACACATATATTTCTGGAACTGTTAGGTCATACATACACCCCTCTTCTAAACATGCATGCACATGAGTCCACGCACATACGTATGTGCATGTACATATACATATGCACATACTCACACACATCTATATCTCGGCCATATTGAAATACTTTTATATCCCCCAAACATGCCATACTACCTTCTTAGTATAGGCTTCTCTGTCTATCAGGACACCCTTTTCTCATTACCGGGATGACTCCTACTTCTCCTTCATGCCTCCGACTGAGTCAGTCATCCTTCTGAGAACATTCGTCTCATCAGCAACACATGCCTCCCAGATAGAATAGGTTCATTCCTGCTTTGTGCTCCCACCATGGTCCCCATGCTTCCTTTCCTGATTGATCACACCTCACAGAAATAATTCATAGCCCAAGGCCACTTACATATCTGGATGACAGTTCTCAACTTTAGACTTTGAGCCTCTCAAGAGTGAATGCTTGGCATACAGTAGGTATTCAGCACCTTTGGGGCTGTCCATCACTCATCCTAAAGCCCATTCACAATCCCACTCTGCTAGACAAGTTCATTCATACCTTTTCCCCTCTTGATCCCTGGTCACCTCTTTCCTAGATCTTTCTTTCAGTTAATGATCTTCCCAACTCACTAATAGAATAGAAGCAATCAAAAGATAACTTCCGCATGTTCCCCCTATATCTACCTATCTCTTTACATCAATGTCCTAACTTCCTTATTCTATCATATTACAAGAGACAAACTGGCCTTATTACAATTAAGGGTAATCCTGCTATTTGTGCATTAGTCATATCCTTTCTCTTGTTTTGGAAAATATTACTCCAAAATTTGTCTCTCTTCTCTCTCATACCATCATTTTGTCCTCTTCAGTGAATAATTTAAATATCAGTTTAATTCTTTTCATTTAAAAAAAATAAAAATAAAAAAACCTTCATTGCCCATATACCCCCTGCAGCTTCAGCCTCATTCTTTATTATCTTTTATAGCAAAGTCCCTCAAAAGAGTTTTCAACTCATGGTGTCTACAAATCTTCTCCTCTCAGTCTCTTGGACCTACTCTGATAAAGCAGTGGCCCCATCATTTTACTGAAATATTTCTTATTTGTCTTGGTGCTTGCCTCCATGCTGCTAAATCCAATGGTTAAGGCTTGCCTTTCATCTTTATTGGACTATCAACAATATTTAACTTAATCCATCCTCCTTCTTACTTGAAACTCTTTCTTTACTTAGATTCTAGGACACACTCCCCCTGATTTTTCTAATGCCTCCCTGGACACTACTTGGTTAGTACATGAGTCCATTTTTCCTGCAGAGACAATAGCTCTAATATCTCAATGATTTGCAACCACAAAGGCATGTTTTTTGTTTAAATAATATAAAGGTTGGGGGTCAGCTATAGGTCTGCTTAACCCCACTGGGCTTTACTCATCTACAGCTCAGCTTGGCTTGACACTGCTTGACTGCTAATCAGCTGGGGCTTGATGTCATCTGTTTTCTCATTTTAAGACCCGGGCTAAGGGAGCAGCCCTATCTGGAACACGCTGTTCTCTGATAATGGAGGACAGGAGCAAAGGGGCTGAAACTCTCAAAGTCTTGAAAAGCTTGTGTTTGGCCATGGTATATATCATGTCTACTCACATTCCATTGGCCAAAGTAAATTTGTGAATCCTGTCTCCTGTGAGAAAGGTATAACACAGATAATGCTCGTTCCCCAGAGGATCGAGAGACACTGTGGTAGAGCTGCTGCATGACTCTTGAGAGAAGTCTAAAGTCCCAAAAGCTGACTGAAGCAGCCTGAACAACAGAGTGAGACCCACGATTTAGGAAGTTGATACATTCCCACCCAAAACATATTTAAGGAGTGTTTTCTTCTGATTGATGTGTATGATGTAATAGAGAAAGCTGTGTGGAATTGTCTTAGACCCTGCCCTAGAATGGAAAAGTGAGATCACAGCAGAGGTAAGCTGGGGCTCTATAGTTGGATGTTCAGGAGCCGAGTTTGGGGAGATGGAACACACAGCCCCCATGAGGGAACCACAAGTTAGAGATCCCAGGGCTGAATTGGCCTCTGAAGATCCCTCACCAATGCCCACACCAGTCTGCTTCCAACATATGGCACAGCAAATGGAAATAGCACCATAGTCATGCCAAGGAAATGAAATCTTTCTTGCTCATTTACCTCTCCTCCTTTTTCTGTCCCTTAACCTTGGAGAACCGAAGCTAGCAAGTGGGAGTGGGGTGAGGAAGAACGGAAGAATAAAATAAAAAATCAGCCACTTGCAGCAGGCCCAAGCTGGTGGAAGGGATTCACTTTGAATAAAATTCCGATTCTGGTATTATTACGTGTGACTGAACAGGGTTATTATGGAACTGAGATTATTTCTATGATTATAAGTGACCAGAGGATTCCTTTATAAACTATCTGGGAGTAATAAAAAGTCATAATACTCAGCTTCACAGAGGCCATCTGTAGGAGCAGAGGGGTGTGTGTGTGTGTGTGTGTGTGTGTGTGTGTGTGTGTGTGTGTGTTGGGGCATGGGGAGGGAGGTGTGATAAAGTAGTTTTTTTTTTCACTCTTTGGGCCACATTTGCTCCAAGGGCTCTTGGCCCCTGGGCTGGTTGCTTCCATCTGCCTTCATACTAAGTAGATGCATCACAACTTTGTATAAACCTGGCAACTTCATTGACATCTTTGACCATGAGGACCTGGAACTCCAGAACCTTAGTTTACAATTGACTGGCCTCACATTTGACCCTGTCTACGTACAGGAAATCTAGGCATCTGGCCAATTCATGACCGAAGAATTTTGCAGTGGGGGTGTTGAGCTTCATTTCCTTTTTCGTTTATAAACACAGTTGGAGTTGATTCCAAAGTGTTTTTAGGAAGTCTGTAAAAACATTTAGGCATAACTACTACTGTTTTATGAAATTTTATCTATTGTTTTGACTTTGCCAATGCTTAAATACGAAAATAAAAACTTGGTGTGGCCATGAGGGAATGGCAGGGTGTTATGTCATTACAGCACCTCTTTCAAGCCAGGAAACTCCAAGTTAACCATCTATTTCCTATTTTATTAAGCCAAAGAATGCAATCAAGTGTGTGACTAAGGGTCACATGACTCAGGTTAAGAATTGGGTCTATGGAATTTGTTTCCTGGCAAGAGAACTACAATTCAATTGCTACTAGAGTTAAGTGGAAAATATATACTTTTGCCTTCTTTAGAGCTATCATTACTTTTAAAGATGTGTTGAGAGCATAAGATCAAACTTAAACATGATAGCATGAATTCTAGTTATTGGAAACTAAGAGAACCCTTGGGAATATTGACTTTCATTCTCAGTTCTACCCATGCTCCATGTCTGACCTTGGACATCACACCTTGTCCTTACACTTGAAAGAGAAACTATCACTCATTATCACTCAAAACTAGGCAAATATAAAATACCCATTTAGACACAGATTTGACTAATGTAATTCCTCACCTGTGGATTTATTTGTTTATCTTATACTTCATTTCTTAAAACACTATCATTCACAGAAGCACCTCAGAGTACAAGCAGCACATTAAAACAGTAATTAAAATAGATAAAATATTACAAAGCAGCAATCAAAAGAGCAGGCAATGAGGTTGTATCTTAAAATACTATTATGCTTGAAACCCTAAAATAATGCTCATCAGTATAGCAGGTACTCATACAAGTAGTACAAGAACCTTTGTGATGGCTTTAAGAAATAAAAAATAGAAAGCATGTGGTGATACAAATTATCCTAAACCTTGCCTCAAAATGTAATTTCCCATCCCTCCCTACCTCTGACCTACTCCACTGACCAATAGGGGTGGCTTGTGTATACCATGCTTTCATGTGTCTGTGCAGCCAGAAAGAGTTCCAGAAGATTCTTTCCCAGAGCCTATAACTGGAGTCCTTCGTCATACTTTACATGTCTTAAATGGCAGTTAATCATGTTTAAGTACTGGATACAATCAAAGAATCAGAACCTCAGAGAACACTCTTTCGACTAAAATAGGAAAATCTTTGTCCTTCACCCCCAGCTCCTACCAACTGAGCCCTACCAACCCACACAGTATCCTTACACAACATTGTGTTCTCCCATCCTGTCCACACCTAAGCAAGCCTCTGTTAGTCTTTACTAACTGGCCTCACCAGTGTTAATAAAGGTTTCTTGAAACATGTGGGTGTTAAAAGTTAGAATATGCATGGCTAACAAGCAATTTACAAAAGCTGATAACACTGTGATTGTCCTGTTTTTAAGCACAGAGAGCTTGGAGAACATTCTGAACTGGGGAGCTGAAAATATATTCTCTGCTATATTGAAATGGGGCCTATCTACACTGAGATTTTGCTCTATAATAACGCATTAAATTCTTTGAACGACTGCTCTGTATGAAGTCTACTTGTTGTCACCGCATGTCCATTTTGGTCTATATTGTACTCAAAGGGTGAAGTTCCATCATGTTAGCGTCTGACTGCATCCCTGGTTCCCTCTCCACACTACCCTCTCTCTCACTCCAGCAAGGCCAAACCACTCAAGGTGCTAAACACCCCAAGCACTTCACACCCCCATGTTTTTATAATATGTTGTTTTTCCTACCTAAAATGACCTCATCCCTTTGACTAGGTAATATTTTCCATCCCAACTAAATTCATATGACGTTAAATATTCCCTTCTCTATGCCTTGTTCACATACTGACTCCTCTTAATGTAATTATCTATTTACTGTCTGGCCCCTTCTATTAACCTGCAAACTTGCAGAGGGCAGTCATTGTGTCCCATTTGTCTTTGGAATTTCAACGAAAGGTCTGGAAGTAGGATGCAGTTGAGTTTAAAGGTTAAAAGAGCATCAAACCTGGATTTAGAACTAGATTTGGATCCTAGATCCACCACTTTCTACATGAGTCACCTAAGCCTCAAATGCCTCATCTGTAAAATGGGGATAACATAGTACTTATATCAGACATTTATTCATTTATTCAACAAATACTATTGTTAGGTATTTCTGTAGGCTTTGGAGATAGAGCAGAGAGGAAAAAAGACTAAGATCCCACTTTCTTGGAGCTTATATTATAGGAAGAGTTACAGATACAAAACAAATAAGTATCTGTGCTCTTACATGGTGATGAACTTAGGTAAGTGTTGGGATAAAAAGTAAAGTAGGGTAAGGGGACATTTGGAAGGGTTCTTTACTTTAGAAAGAAAAAACTTTTTGAGAAAGTAACTCTTGATCCAAGATCTGAATAGAGTAAGTCTCAGTGAAGAGGGTTCAAAGCAGAAGAAATAATGAGCAAAGAGGGCTTTAAGGAACACAATAAAGTCCATGTGACAGAGTAGAGTGAGAAAAGTGCAGAGTTGTAGGAGAGATACGCAGGGGCTTGGTTATGCAGAAGCTTGCTAGCTATGGCAAGGAGTTGGATTGATAATGAAAGATTTTTAGCAAGGGAATGACAAGTGACATGATCCAATAAAATAATGATTAGATGGATGGATGGAAAGTTGGATGGATAGATGGATGGATGGATAGATGGATGGATGGATGGATGGATGGATGGATGGATGGATGGATGGATGGATAGATGGATAAATGAATAGCTGCCTAGGGGATATTTTAAAGAATACTTCACATACATCCAAGCTGAGAATACAAGGCTGAGGTGAGAAACTCTAAGAAAGAGCTCACAGAGAGGCTGACATAGAAAAGACTTTCTTCATAGCTCATCTTGAGCACACAGCAACCATTTCAACACAACTCTTGCATTGAAAGATGACAAAGTTTTCTTCTTTAAAAAAAAAGTGTAGATATTGGCTTTTGAGATTCACAATTTTAATTGAAATTAGCTAATTTCACATGAAATTTGAGTTTCATATGAAATTAACAATTGCAGTCTTGGGTTGTCCTAAACGTTTGAGAGAGACACATGTTTATTGGCCAGGGTATCTTTGATTAACCTTTGGGTCTTTTTGAAAGTGGAACGACCAATGGCTACTAGGAAAGTGGCTGTGAATATATGCTCACATATCTGACACAGTAGTAATGACACAGTAGTTTGATTCTAAAACAAACTGTTTATCTAAGGTTTTCTGAGAGGGTTCTACTTATTTACAAATATACTTCTCACTTTCCTTGGCATAGCTCTACATGCTTTGTTATGTGACTGAAATAGGCTTTAAAGTTCCAAAGGACCCCTGTTAAACAAATATTCTACCACAAAGTGGAGGAATGGGTGGGAGAAGAATTGAGATGGATTCTTGTTCATCTCACTTACTCATGAATACAGATAATATTATTTGCCACTTAGGCAAACAGAAAATAGGGCCCTGAGAAAGTGGACTTCAGATGTGTCGGTTTTGGTGAAAGGTAGAGAAGATGGAAAGAAAAGAAAGTTAAAAAAAATCTATATAAATAAGAATATCAGTATCAGCACAGTAAGATCATAGAGAAAAGTAAGCCTGTCTGAAAGGGTAATGCAAAAGAATGGACAGAATTCCTGACAGCACAAAATGGAACTGGCCTCAACTCAGTAAATAAAATTCCCCAAAAGAGCGCCTTTAAACCCATAGTTCTTGACTGAGCTCTGTAGAATAACAACCCACAAAACTTATGCCAGGCTTATTTTAAAGCCTTTTCTATATGAAAATATTTAAACAGCTTCAATTTTGCCAGTGAAGTTCCTTTGGGTGATGCACTGTTTAAGTGATTTTCTACCATAAAGCTCTCTGTGATCTTTCTAGAATTTCACATCAAAGAGAATCATTACGTTCAGTGCCTTGAAAAACAAAGGCTTCTGAGGCCCTTGGAACTCTTTCAGCTTCCAATGGCCCATTTCACAAATAGTTTCATGTACCCAATGGGGTGTGTCCTCACTCTGCCAACAATAAACAATGGGGAAATCTCCCAGAATTCAAGCAGCATTAACATATCAGTGATTAAAGAAATTGTTAGAATGCCTAAAGGAACTTTTGATCTCCTACAGGAAACAAAATTGCCCCATTTTCAGAGTTTGTAAAATACTTAGGTGGGTCTCTCTTGCAGAAGAAAACATTAAACAAAAGTCAAATACATTCTTGGCTATCATCAGCATGTATTCCCCTTACATCATTCTTTCTATCTTCACTGTCCTTTCAGATGTGTCTGAATGTGGCTTAAGTGAGCATGAGGACATGCAACTTCGTTTGGCTAATTCTGCCGCCCTAGAAAGCCCACAATGTCAGGGGCAGACTAAATTTGGCTCCAGGATTGCCTCTGAACTTGAACTTAACCCTAGAGTCAGATGTAGGTTTCAAAGATTTACAAAAGCTACCCTGCTCCTATCAAGACCAGCTTCCACTTTGTCCTTGTTGTCCCACATACTTCCTCCCCACCTACCTAGGCCCATAAAAAACCTCTTAGAATCCTTTTTTCAGAGTCCATGTCTGTGTTCTCTGACTCACCCTTCCTTTTTATTCACCTAGTATTTATTGGGTGCTCTGGGGGAATGAGAGGGTCAGGAAAACAGAGAAGAATAGTGTGAACCGATAGTTTGACACTAATACAATGCCAACAGGAATCCCCAGTTTAGGGTGCAGTGAAGAAACTTTATTCACTGCAGACAGCTCGCTCAATTGTGATACAGCACAGCTGCAGAACAGCATGAGTGTAGAATAGATCTATAGTGTTATAGCTCAATTATGCAGCAGCATATCTGTAAAAGAGCAAAGCTGTGAAGCAGCCCTGGAGGCAGGCCCCTCTCTGGCTAAATAGCTCTGCTCTACACCAGTCTGCTTCCCATGCTATCTTTACTCTGATGTGGCAAGATGTCATTGGTGGTTCATCTTTAGTACTTTACCTCCAGCCAAGGAAACAGCCTTTAGTCTGCCCTAAAAAGGGAAAGTGTACTCCCTGAGCCAGAGGGGTGTTGACTGATATAGACAGAAGCCCCCACCCCTGGTCCCTGATTGGTCTGTCCTCATGCAAATGAGGACTCCAAATCCCCACAGTTTGATTTATCCAAAAGACACTGTCCTGACTCGTTAAAACAGGGCCACTCTTATTGGTTGGTGAAGATATTGATAGGGATATAGGTACACAGCTCCAATTGAATAAGGAAAACCTCGGTCTTATTGGTTGAAATACAATTCTAGGAACTCCTTTATAAGGGTTGGCTCAGATGTCAGGAACAGGGTGCAGGCATGCAGTTTGCTACAGGAGGCAGGCAGACAGGCAGGCAGGCAAGCAGGCTTCTCCCTGAAGTGCTGTTTGTGTGAAAGGCCCCTGTTTATAAATGGCTGCTAGGTTCCGCTTTTAAGTTTAAGCCCAGTTTCCACTAGAAGCCCTTCTTGGTAGGTATCTTCTTTCTGAGGATCACCAGTGGTATAGTCTCAAAATTTGGCTCCTGACTGGGAGGACAGATTACATGTGTGTGAAAGCTATATGATTTCACAAGCCAAGGTGTGACAGGTAACTCTCTATGAGGGCCCTCCAGCCTTTGCTTCTGAAAGCCCCACAGCTCAGGCTGCCTTTCTTGCCCCAATTCTCCTTCCTACTCTACCTTTCACCTTGTGCTAGGTTGGGGCAACTTCTCTCCATGAACTTCTCCTGACCCCACAGAGAACTACCTCTTGCTCCCTGTGCTCCCACTGGGCTCTGAAGGTACAGTGATCTTAGCAAGAGATTGCTAATATTGTAGCTAGGAAGATGGGCTCAGAAGCCCAACTACCAGGGTCCTAATCCTGGGTATTCTTAGCTGTGTGATTTGAGGCAAGTTATTTCACCTTTCTGTGACTGTTTTGTCATCTGCAAAATGGAGACAATAGCTCCTACTACACAGGGTTATTGTGAGGGATTAACTAAATGAAAAGAAAAGGTTCATAATGGTGCCTCACATGTGACAAGTTCCTATAATTGTTGTGTATTATTCTATCACTCCTGTTAGGCTGTGTGATTCCCCAGGTGCAGACACTGCTCATTTACTTTTATATCCCCATCACGTGCAGCTGTGGGTAGCACAGAATGGGTAATCACACTAGCTTAAGGCTGTACAAATTGAACAACTGTGTAAATAAGTGAATTAACAAATGAATGCACCTTAGTAAGGACATAGGAATCACCATCTTATTGTAGCAATAACCTGGAGGCCTGAGTTTACCTAGTGGTATGACCTTCCTCGGGCAAATGGAATCCCTAAGTTCTCTAGGACTGACATTCCTAGAGGCAGTGAGTTGTGGCTCTGGAGGCGACAGGGGGCTGAGGTGCCCTGAGCCAGTTGCTGGAGATTAGGGTCCACTGATCTGGGAATCAAAAACCATGTGGCTTGAATAACCCCCATACCTGGTTTCCTTAGCTGTCAAGGCAGGTGCTAAATAGACTAGAGGGCCCCAAACTCTGATCATTCCAGGTGGAGAGTTCTGTAAAATAATGTTCTGACTCTTTCTTAGGTAACTGATTCTACTATCTTGGAATGGGGCTAGAGATCTGTGTTTGCTCCCCAGGTGTTTATGAATCTCAGATATAGATTTCAGATGACTAGACTAGCCAGTTTCCCAGGCTGGAAGGCAGAGATGGCTGCGAGATGGACTATTAGAGTGTCCTTCTTTTGTAGAACTCTCCATACTTCCCACCCACCCCGCCACCACCACACACACACACACACACACGGAAGAAACTGGTGTGAATCTGTCTTCACTCTGATCTTTAAATACAGAACCTTGGGGGCTGCCAACTCCCTCATAAACCTCTGCTCCACGAGAGAAATGAAGAATTGTCACTTTGAAGCCACCATTTTGAGATAACCAGGCTTCCCTATCCCCTTGCCCCTCCCAGCACACCCATGACAGGCAGTAGGATGAATTACCGCCTGCGATTGATCCATGCTAGTTATAAACTGTTATGAACCTCCTTAATTATTTTGCCTCTATAAGCACGTTTTGCTTCATCCATTTGTCAAGCTAAGGAAGGTTGTTTTATAAAAGGGGATTTAATTAAATGTTTTGTTACCAGCCTGGCCTTTCTTTTACATTACACTTGTGTCATATTTTCCCTGGAGGGCAGGAAAATAATTTAGTGAAAATGAAAGATCCATTGATTTACTATTGAAAAAGGAAATGCCAAGCTAACAACTCCCCTCCATAATTTTCTAGTGGCCATAAGAGAGAATCCAGGCATTTAACATAAAGACAGTGTATTTCCTGATAAACCTGGCTCTTTATATCTTTCAGTACCATTCGTGCTGTTATGTTTATAGCCTTGCTATTTATTAAAATTATTTTGTGAACACTTTTAAAAGCTATTTTTTCTTCCTTGAACAGAATAGATTTTTCTGGTAAGTAAAGTCCTTTAATTATGTCTATCTCCAGTTTGCCAATCGGGGGGGAGGTGGGGAGGGGTGGTGAGGAATTCTTTTTTCCTCAAGATCCTATCAGTGGGAGCATAACATGCCTCCTTTTATTTAACCAAAAATCTCTCCTAGATTTTTTTAAATTTATTTTTTTAATTACTGTTGGCATATAATATTATAGTAGTCTCAGGTGTACACATAGTGATTAGACATTTATATCTTACAAAGTGAACACTTCAATAGGTCTAGTACTCACCTGACACCATACTTAGTTATTACAATATTATTGACTCTATTCCCTATGTTATACTTTACATCTCTGTGACTATTTTTATAACTGGCAATTTGTACTACTTAATCCCTTTCATCCCCCAACTTGACCTACTTCTCTGTCTTTTGAGCTTCCTTAGGCCTCAAGTGTTCTAGTAGAGAGAGATCAGCTATTTTCTTAGATCTTTAGCTCAACATAGTATCCCAGCCTCAAAGGAAGTGGATGCATTGACTAAAGGAGCTAAATATGACAGGACTCTTGCTGGGCATCCCATTCCTGCAGCCACCCTGTGTTCACTGATTACCATTCTGAAATCTGAGCCTATAGCCAAGGACTAGGGTGGTTCTGGGAGCAACTTGTTTGATCCTTAAGGAAGGGGATTCACAAGAGACTGTAGGAAGGAATGTGGGACTAGAAATCATGAAAATATGATTTGCCACAAAGAATACCGTATCTTTGGACAAATTATGTAAGCTCTGGGGACCTCAGTGTCCCTTTCAGTACTAATAGCCTATGATTCTTTCATTTAAAATGTATTGAGCACCTGTTAAGTGTCAGCTACTGTGGCTGGAGCAATTGTGGGGAACCGAGGCAGACTTACTTCATCCCTCCATTGTGGAGTTCAGAATCAAGTGGGGAAAACAGATTAACTCAAATGTGAGATGATACTACTCTGATAAGAGCTGTAAATGAATGGCACACAACACTATGAGATGTAACAGAGATATCTAACTCAGTTGGTGCCTGGCTATACATAATCCAGGGAGTAGGGGAAGGCATTTGGAAGAGAGTGACTTTGAGTGGACTCATTAAAAATGAGTTTAAAAGGAAAACATGGCTCCAGGCAGACCCCATCCAGACAGAGGAGCTATGCTAACGCAGCCAGCTAATCTCAGCTGAAGACTGTTTCCCAATGATGAGCATTTGCCTTCTCTCTTGTTGATCAATTAGGAAGCACACGAGCTGACCTCTGGATTGGAGTTGGTCAGCCAGAATGTATTTATACCTAATTAGCCACAAATTACAGTCCATGAAGAAAATTTTTTATTTTGCCATATTAGACCAAGAACCAGGGCAGCCATGTTTTCACTGTTTCCTCTTCCATCTGCACCTTGAAGAAAGCAAAGCTTCTGCTCTGATTTTCAAAATTCATCTAACCAAATTGGAGGGGGCACGCTGGAACAGGACAGTACCTCACCTATCGTTTACTGATGAAGCGAACAAGATCTGGCTGAGGACGTTTTGCATTTATAGCACTTTCCACCCAAAGGCCTCAACATGTTTTGTGAGCAGTGACAGGCAACAGGGCCTCATGCCAATACTAAGTTCTCTCATCATAAATTTTCACAGGTCAGGGTCTCACTCATTAGCTAGCTAGGGTGAGGGAGGGGTGTGCCAGTCCTATCAGCAGTAGGACTAGTCCCTATGCCCACCACTCACTGTTCTCACCATAAGACACTGAGCGTGACCCTCAGGCAAGCTATAATCCACTTCTCCCCATGCAGGGGAACACCGACAACCCTCGGTTTTGGAGAGGTGCTATGAGGGCTGATTGACATTAACTTAGAGCAAGAAAAGGGCAGAGAGAGAGACTAGAGGTAAACAGGAAAGACATGTCCTGAGGACAAGCAGGATGAGGCAAAATGTGGGTTGGGTTTGGGAGTTGGTTAGAAAGACGTTAAAGCTGGAGCGATCATTTTAAAGGATTATCGTCAATGTCTGTGACTTCTCTCTGTAAGGTTTCTCCAGCCCCAGTATGTCTCTCCAGGGAGGGAAAGAGGAAAGAATATAAAAAGTGCCAAGTAATCCTGTTTTGTGTATAGTTGTGTTAGCCCTCCAGGAGTATTGGTGGTTTGAGTAAGTGGAGTAGAGAGAAGGATTCACATGTGTCATTTTGGGCTGAATGGCATTCAAGCTGGGAACCTTCAGGAGAGATCTAAATGAGGCTTCCTATCACCCCTCAAATATTGCCACTCCACAGGCTGCTGTACAAACCTATTCCAGGCTTACGTACTCCTGGACCTCTCATAAAAATCTCATATCTTCTGAAAATCTTGTGTTCATTGATTTGTTCCTTCAAGATAATTTAGTGAAAGTCTAATGTCCCAAACGAGGTGTTAAATTAAGGTGATGACATTTTTCCCTGCTGCAAATTTGAAATTTCCCAAATTTCTGTAGTGAGTTTGAAAATTTGGGAGGTAGTAGAGTTTGCTATAGAATTATATTTAGAAATGGAAATATGTAAGCTAAGCATTTTAAATAATATTAGCAAAATAAACTCCTACTTTTTTAAAAAGTTACTTGAAACTTTTACTTTAAAACCTGGCCTTGCTATCTTTTTACCGGGGGAGGTGGGGAGGGGTGGTGAGGAATTCTTTTTTCCTCAAGATCCTATCAGTGGGAGCATAACATGCCTCCTTTTATTTAACCAAAAATCTCTCCTAGATTTTTTTAAATTTATTTTTTTAATTACTGTTGGCATATAATATTATAGTAGTCTCAGGTGTACACATAGTGATTAGACATTTATATCTTACAAAGTGAACACTTCAATAGGTCTAGTACTCACCTGACACCATACTTAGTTATTACAATATTATTGACTCTATTCCCTATGTTATACTTTACATCTCTGTGACTATTTTTATAACTGGCAATTTGTACTACTTAATCCCTTTCATCCCCCAACTTGACCTACTTCTCTGTCTTTTGAGCTTCCTTAGGCCTCAAGTGTTCTAGTAGAGAGAGATCAGCTATTTTCTTAGATCTTTAGCTCAACATAGTATCCCAGCCTCAAAGGAAGTGGATGCATTGACTAAAGGAGCTAAATATGACAGGACTCTTGCTGGGCATCCCATTCCTGCAGCCACCCTGTGTTCACTGATTACCATTCTGAAATCTGAGCCTATAGCCAAGGACTAGGGTGGTTCTGGGAGCAACTTGTTTGATCCTTAAGGAAGGGGATTCACAAGAGACTGTAGGAAGGAATGTGGGACTAGAAATCATGAAAATATGATTTGCCACAAAGAATACCGTATCTTTGGACAAATTATGTAAGCTCTGGGGACCTCAGTGTCCCTTTCAGTACTAATAGCCTATGATTCTTTCATTTAAAATGTATTGAGCACCTGTTAAGTGTCAGCTACTGTGGCTGGAGCAATTGTGGGGAACCGAGGCAGACTTACTTCATCCCTCCATTGTGGAGTTCAGAATCAAGTGGGGAAAACAGATTAACTCAAATGTGAGATGATACTACTCTGATAAGAGCTGTAAATGAATGGCACACAACACTATGAGATGTAACAGAGATATCTAACTCAGTTGGTGCCTGGCTATACATAATCCAGGGAGTAGGGGAAGGCATTTGGAAGAGAGTGACTTTGAGTGGACTCATTAAAAATGAGTTTAAAAGGAAAACATGGCTCCAGGCAGACCCCATCCAGACAGAGGAGCTATGCTAACGCAGCCAGCTAATCTCAGCTGAAGACTGTTTCCCAATGATGAGCATTTGCCTTCTCTCTTGTTGATCAATTAGGAAGCACACGAGCTGACCTCTGGATTGGAGTTGGTCAGCCAGAATGTATTTATACCTAATTAGCCACAAATTACAGTCCATGAAGAAAATTTTTTATTTTGCCATATTAGACCAAGAACCAGGGCAGCCATGTTTTCACTGTTTCCTCTTCCATCTGCACCTTGAAGAAAGCAAAGCTTCTGCTCTGATTTTCAAAATTCATCTAACCAAATTGGAGGGGGCACGCTGGAACAGGACAGTACCTCACCTATCGTTTACTGATGAAGCGAACAAGATCTGGCTGAGGACGTTTTGCATTTATAGCACTTTCCACCCAAAGGCCTCAACATGTTTTGTGAGCAGTGACAGGCAACAGGGCCTCATGCCAATACTAAGTTCTCTCATCATAAATTTTCACAGGTCAGGGTCTCACTCATTAGCTAGCTAGGGTGAGGGAGGGGTGTGCCAGTCCTATCAGCAGTAGGACTAGTCCCTATGCCCACCACTCACTGTTCTCACCATAAGACACTGAGCGTGACCCTCAGGCAAGCTATAATCCACTTCTCCCCATGCAGGGGAACACCGACAACCCTCGGTTTTGGAGAGGTGCTATGAGGGCTGATTGACATTAACTTAGAGCAAGAAAAGGGCAGAGAGAGAGACTAGAGGTAAACAGGAAAGACCTGTCCTGAGGACAAGCAGGATGAGGCAAAATGTGGGTTGGGTTTGGGAGTTGGTTAGAAAGACGTTAAAGCTGGAGCGATCATTTTAAAGGATTATCGTCAATGTCTGTGACTTCTCTCTGTAAGGTTTCTCCAGCCCCAGTATGTCTCTCCAGGGAGGGAAAGAGGAAAGAATATAAAAAGTGCCAAGTAATCCTGTTTTGTGTATAGTTGTGTTAGCCCTCCAGGAGTATTGGTGGTTTGACTAAGTGGAGTAGAGAGAAGGATTCACATGTGTCATTTTGGGCTGAATGGCATTCAAGCTGGGAACCTTCAGGAGAGATCTAAATGAGGCTTCCTATCACCCCTCAAATATTGCCACTCCACAGGCTGCTGTACAAACCTATTCCAGGCTTACATACTCCTGGACCTCTCATAAAAATCTCATATCTTCTGAAAATCTTGTGTTCATTGATTTGTTCCTTCAAGATAATTTAGTGAAAGTCTAATGTCCCAAACGAGGTGTTAAATTAAGGTGATGACATTTTTCCCTGCTGCAAATTTGAAATTTCCCAAATTTCTGTAGTGAGTTTGAAAATTTGGGAGGTAGTAGAGTTTGCTATAGAATTATATTTAGAAATGGAAATATGTAAGCTAAGCATTTTAAATAATATTAGCAAAATAAACTCCTACTTTTTTAAAAAGTTACTTGAAACTTTTACTTTAAAACCTGGCCTTGCTATCTTTTTACCAAGAAAATACAAGGCTGTTGGACTCAAACTATCTACAATGCCTTTCCTCCAACTCAGAGAATCAGATGCATTGAGTTCATAGTGGGGGAAAATTTTTTCTTTAAAAAGCAAAGACACATCAGTCATACATTCTGTCCTCAAAGTACTTACAAAATAGGTAGGAGAGAAAAGACATCCAAATATAGAACTTTTTATAATGTGAAATATGTGGAATATTTTATTAAATATAAGATGAGATTGAGATGGATAACTGTTTTAAAATGGGTCATGATAAGGTCCAAGAGATGCCAGTAGAAACTGAAGGATGGGAAAGCTTGACAATGGAGAAGCATGGGAGCCATGCCTGAAAGAAAACAGGGTCCAGAGTGGCAGATAAGAGCTATGCTGGGTGACCAGGGAAGGATTAACATGAGCCATAAAAAAGAGGTTGGAAAGGGCTCGTGGGATGGACCACATGAGCTTGGTTAGGATGCATGAGGAGATTGAGGTGAGAGAGCTGGGTATGAAGAGGTCATGGAGAGTACTGGAACCAGTCTGAGGGATTTGATTCTAAAATCAGGGGGATTGAGATGATGGGATCTCTACCTAAGTCAAATTGGTTCAGCAGCAGGAATGATGGATTGGGGTAGAGAGAAATGGAAATTTATGGGACTGAATCCAGGTGAGATAACATGAGTACCTGACTTAGAGGAGTAGCCGTGGAGATGAGGGTATGGAAACAGGAGGCAGAATCAGCAGAATCTGGAGAAACAAGAAGTAGAGAAGATTTTTCTTTCAACCTGTGCCCTCACACTGGATGGAGCCAGCAAGAAGAGGTCAAGGTGATTAGTAGTTGCAATGGAACACCAGAAAGGAAAATTACAGCACAATATAGAAGCTATAAAGGAAAATTACAGAATGTTTTTTCAAGAAGGCCTCCTCAACCCAAAAGAAACGGAAGAAAAGCCAACCTTGGGGAAGCCAAACAAAAGAATTCCAAATAAACAAAAAAAGACCTATGAGGCTTCCCCTTCTTTTTTTTCCTTTCTGTCTCTTT
Organism: Pteropus vampyrus; assembly: GCF_000151845.1. Taxonomy (NCBI): domain Eukaryota; kingdom Metazoa; phylum Chordata; class Mammalia; order Chiroptera; family Pteropodidae; genus Pteropus; species Pteropus vampyrus. The sequence continues at coordinate 5,749,796 of NW_011888878.1, forward strand.
TTATTTTAAGTCATCAGTCACTAAATATCTATGAAGAAGTTACATTATGTAGAAAACCAAAGAAACACAATGCTCCCTGTCCTCACATGACTCTCAATATATTTTAAGAGAGAATGGAATCCACATGACAACATAACATCATTTATTGTAGTAATGATAAAGGCCATCTCGAAGTTGGTGCTGGAACTTGAAGCAAGCTTGAAACATTACTGAAGCTAAGGAAAACTAAGTGTCTATGTATGTGTAGGTAATCATAGTATCGTGTTACCGTGTTTCATATACCTGACTTTTTATCGTATTGCGCCCATTTTAAAGATAAAGGCCAGAGAGATTAAGTGACTTGTCCGAAGTCTCACAGCCAGTAAGTAGACGAGCCAAGAGAGCTTGACCCAAAGTTTGTCTGAGGCATAGCACCCTCTAGTGAGGTAGAGAGCAGGTGGGAAGGTGCCCTAGATGAAAACTTGGTTTGTAAAGATATGGAAGATGCAGGCTATCTAAATTTCTAAACCAGTGAAACTCTAAATATTGAATATGCACCTCTCAATTACTTTACTTTCTGGTTGGTTTTAATAAAGTTTTCTGGGAGATAGCTTCTGCTGCCAAGAATCTGCACGTGTCCTCGAGATTTAGGCAGGGTAGGACAAAATTGGAACACAAGAATGAATAGAATATAAATAAATTACTTTTTGAGTATGTTTAAGAGTCAAACAGATTTATGCTTTGTGTTATTCTGTATGCCTGACTCCTGGGGCTTATTAGGTAAAGAGAAACCTAACCTTTTATAATATTAGCAGATCTCAATTAATATGGCAAATGCTATAAATCAAGGGGTAGTGTGAAATTGGACACTAAATGTATTGGACATTATTATAAAAAGAGAAACAAGATAATTTCTACTCATTTCTATCTGAAAATGAAAAACTAAATTGCCAGGGTAATGAATCTTCTTGATCTGCTGAAATGCCTATCAGTTATAAAGTATTTTTCCATCAAAAAAGTAAGGAGAGTTAAAGCACATAATAAAAATGATTAACCATAATAGTTTTAAATAAAATAAATAAATCTCCATGCTGCTTGTGGAATACACCCCCTGCAAAAGGACCAAATGACCATCTCTTATAAAAAAAAAAATAACCCATAAAGTCAAAATCAAGAGCAGCTCTTGTTGCCCTAACATAGTTGAGTAAAAGGAGGAAATCTTTGCAGCCATTACATGAACTGCCCACCCTTCCATAAAATTAAGAGCAAAATGAAGACCAAAGATTCCACCAAAAAACTATTAGACCCAAAAAATAAATTTACTAAAGTAGCAGGATATAAAATTAAAATTCAGAAATTGGTTGCATTTTTATACACCAATAATAAATTATCAAAAGAGAAATAAAGAAAACAACCACAACTTTCTAGTAAGAGTGGCAGAGTAGGTAAAATCTGTGCTTGCCTCCTCCCATAATCACATCAAAATTACAACTAAACTACAAAACAACCATCATTGGGAGTCACCTGAAGTCTAGCTGAAAAGAAGTACCACATGGGGGACATAAAAAAGGGGCCACTTTGAGACTAGTAGAGGGGTGGAGACATGGAATGGTCTCACACTCTCATGTAGAGGTTGAGAATTGGGAGGAATATCTCTGCTGCAGAGGTCCCCGAAGCAGCAAGGAGTCATGTCCCCAAACCAGGGTCCCCAGAGTTCCATGACTGAGGAGAGAAGTCTCTACAACTTCTGGCTGTGAAAACCAGATTGTAGCAGAGTGTAGCATGGGTCTCAAGGGACCCATGTCACAGACTAACTCAACCGATACACTCACTTGCTCTGAGCTCCAGTACCAGGGACATATGGGGAGGAACTGAATTATCTAGCTTGAGGGAAAAAGCTGGAGGGGCAGCATTCTCCCAGACAGAAGTGCTGGCAGAGGGTAGTATCCCTTTATTGAGTCCTCCCCAACCTGGCTTGCAGACTCAGGGGTCCACCATATCTGAGTCTCCATCAATCTGGCACTTTGTTGTCTCACTCTGGTGATTCCCTGAAATCTCGTCCCGCCCAACTTGCAGGCTCACCCAAGCTGCTTCCAGTGGATTTTCCACACAGCCAGTCTTGGCTTATGCTGCAGACTTTCCTAAAATCTCTGAAAGGTACACAAAACTGAAAGAAGCAGCATCTGGCCTTGCCATGCCCTATACGTCTTGCTGAGCAGCCCCAAGCCCAGCACTCACAGCAACTGGCCTCGGTTTGCAGCTTGACCTCTCAAGGCTCCTCCAAGTCCAGCACAGGTGGCAACCATCTGCAGATTGTTTGATGACTTTTGCCAGATGGCCCCAGGCAGGGCACAGGCTGCAGCCGAACTTTTCCTGAGGCAGGGCCCCTCCCAGCAGGCCCTGGGGCTACATCTGAGAATGACATACCCAAAGGGCAGGCATCAGAGACCTGCTAAAGTGAATCCTGCTCTGTAGGGTCAGCCTTTCATGCACCAGTCCTCACAACTAATCAGCCTGAGGGTCACTTCCTCCCATTGACATGCAAACAGCAAGCAAAGCTCAACTACAGCAGGAGGGCACATACAACACCACAAGGAACTGACCTGGAGCAGCCAGCTCAGATGACCAGGGAAACTGCACACAGGACACCTACAACATAAGACCACTCTACCAAGATCGGGAGACATAGGAGCCCTACTTGATACATAGAAACAAATGCAAGGAGGCAGCCAAAATGGGAGACAAAGAAAAATGTCCCAAATGAAAGAACAGACCAAAGCTCCAGAAAAAGAACAAAACAAAATGGAGACAGACAGTCTACCAGATGCATAGTTCGAAACATTAGTTATAAGAATGCTCAAGAAACTTAAAGGAAGAGTAGATGAACTCAGTGATGATTTTAACAAAAAGATAGAAAACTTATAAATAGAGATAGGAAACATAAAAAAGAACTAGTCGGAAACAAAGAATACAATAACTGGAATGAAGAATACTAGAGAGAATCAACAACAGTAGCTTGGATGAAGCAGAGGATCAGATCAGCAATTCAGGAGTTAAGATAACAGAAAACACCTAATCAGAAAAGCAACAAGAAAAAAGAGGCTTCTGGAAAATCAAGTGTACCAACATTTGCATCATAAGGGTACCAGAAGAAGAAAGAGAATGAGGATTTGAAAACCTATTTGAAGAAATAATGATGGGAAACTTTCCCAAGCTGGTGAAGGAAATAGACATACAAGCCCAGGAAGCACAGGGAGACCCCAAAAAGAAGAATATAAAGAGGCCCACACCAAGACATATCTTAATTCAAATGCCAAAGGTTAAATACAAAGAAAAACTCTTAAAAGCAGCAAGGAAAAGCAGTTAGTTACCTACAAGGGAGCTCCCATAAGGCTGGCAGATGATTTATCAACAGAAATTTTGCAGGTCAGAGGAGATTGGCATGAAATATTCAAAGTGATAAAAAGCAAGGAGCTACAACCACAATTACTCTACCCAGCAAAGCTATGATTTAGAATTGAAGGACAGGTTAAAAGCTTCCCAGACAAGAAAAAGATAAAGGAGTTCATCAACACCAAACCAGTATTACAAAAAAATGTTACAGGAACAAAGAAGAAGAAAGAAGGAGGAGGAGGAGGAGGAGGTGGAGGAGGAGGAAGAAGAAGAAGAAGAAGAAAGAAGAGATAAAAAAAATTGAATAATAAAATGACTACATATTTATCAACAGTTACTTTAAATGTAAATGGATTAAAATCACCAATAGAAAGACATAAGATAGCTGAATTGATAAGAAAACAAGACTCTTACATGTGCTGCCTATACAACTCACTTTGGATTGAAAGATACACAAAAACTGAAAATAAAGGGATGGAAAAAGGTATTTCATGAAAATGGAAACAAACAAACAAACAAAAGCTAGGGTAACTATACTTATACCAGACAAAATAGACTTTAAAAGAAAGGTTACAGCAAGAGGGAAAGAAAGACCCAGTAATCCCACTTCTGGGTATTTATCTGAAGAAACCCAAAACTCTACTTAAAAGAGACATGAGATTCTATATGTTCATTGCAGCATTATTTACAATTGCCAACATATGGAGGCAACCCGGGTGCCCATCAATGGAGGAATGGATAAAGAAGGGGTCAGCCATATAAAAAGTATGAGATCTTGCCATCTGCAACAACATGAATGGACCTGGAGGGTATTGTGCTGAGTGGAGTAAATCTGATAAAGACAAATGCCATGTGATTTCACTTACATGTGGAATCTAAAGAACAAAATAAACAAACAAAGGAGAAAGAAACACATAGATACTAAGAACATTTTGATATTTGCCAAATGAGAGGGTAATTTGGGGATTGAAAAGGGGGAAAGGATTAAGAAGTACAAATTGGTAGTTACAAAATAGTCATGAGGATGTAAAATACAACATAATAAGTATAGTCAATAATATTTAATAATTGTATGGTGTCAGATGAGTATTAGATTTATCAGGGTGACCACTTTGTAAGTTATATAAATTTCTGATCACCGTATTATATAACTGAAACTAATATATTATTGCATGCCAACTTAATTGAAATTTTTTTTAAATTATTTAAAAAGAAAATAAAACAGTCCCATTTATAATTAAATCATGAAAAAAATATCTAGGAATAAATTTAACGAAAGAGGTAAAAGACTTGTACTCCAAAAATTATAAGATATTGAAGAAAGAAATTGAAGAAGATACAAATAAATGGTAGCATATTCTGTGCTCATGGATAGGGAGAATTAACATCATTAAAATGTCCATCTACCCAAAACAATCTATAGATTCGGTGTAATCTCTATCAAAATATCAATGGTGATTTTCACAGTACTAGAGCAAATAATTCTAAAATTTAAATGGAACCACAAAAGACCCCAAATAGCCACAGCAATTTTGAATAGAAACAAGTTGGAGGTGTCATGCTATGTGATATCAAACTATACTACAAGGCTATAATAATCAAAACAGCATGGTATCGGAATAAAAACAGACGCATAGATCAATGGAACAGAATAGAGAGCCTAAAAAATAAAGCTATGCCTGTATGGTCAATTAATCTATGGCAAAGGAGGCAAGAATGTACAATGGGATAAAGATAGTCTATTCAATAAATGGGGAAACTGGACAAATACATGCAAAAAAATGAAACTGGACATCTTCTTACTCTATATACAAGAATAAATTCAGAATGGATTAAAGACTTAAAACTAAGACCCAAAGCCACAAAAATCCTAGAAGAAAACATAAGCAGTAAACTCTCTGACATTGCTCTTACTAATATTTTTTTAAATATATTTCATCAAGCAAGGGAAACAAAAGAAAAAGCAAACTAATGGGACTACTATATCAAACTAAAAAGCTTTTGTACAGCAAAGGAAACCATCAACAAAACAAAAAGACAACCTACTGATTGGGAGAAGATATTTGCCAATTAACATCATCTGATAAGGGGTTAATATACAAAAATTATAAAGAACTCATTCAACTCAACACCAAAAAAAAAAAAAAAAAAAAGAAGTGCAATTAAAAATTGAGCAGAGGATCTGGATAGACATTTCTTCAAAGAGGACACAGAGATGGCCAACAGACATGAAAAGATGCTCTATGTCACTAATCATCAAAGAAATGTAAATTAAAACCACAATGAGATATCACCTCACACCTGTCAGAATGACTACTATCAATAATTCAGAAAACAAGTGTTGATGAGTTTACAGAGAAAAGGAAACCTTCCTGTACTGTGGATGGGATTGCAAATTGGTGCAGCCTCTATGGGAAATGATTTGGAGGTTCCTCAAAATATTAAAAATAGAACTACCTTATGACTCACCAATTCTACTTTTGAGTATTTATCTGAAGAAATCTAAAACACTAATTTGAAAAATATATGCACCCTTATGTTCACTGCGGCTCTAATTACAATAGTCAAGATATAGAAGCAACCTAAGTGCCCATCAATAGATGATTGGATAAAGAAGAAGTGGTACATATATACAATCGAACACTACTCAGCCGTAAAAAAATGAAAATCTTATCATTTGTGACAACATGGATGGATCTAGAGGGTATTATGCTAAGTGGAATAAGTCAGAGAGAGACAAATCATATGATTTCACTTACATATGGATTCTAAAGAACAAAACAAACAAACAAACAGATAACCCAGAAACAGACTCATATATACAGAGGACAATCTGGTGACTGCTAGAGGGGATGGAGGTTTGGAGAGATAGTTGGAAAAGTTGAAGAAATTAAGAAGTACAAATTGATAGTTACAAATAGTCATGGAGTATGAAGTACAGCATAGAGAATATAGTTAATAAGATTGCAATAACTATATATAGTACTAGGTGGATACTAGTCTTATTGGGGGGAATCACTTGATAAATTATATAAATGTCTAACCACTATACTGTACACCAGAAACTAATGTAAAATAATACTGAATGTCAATTATAATTGAAAATAAAATAAATAAATAATAAATAAAATTGAGAGCAAACATCAGAATTGAATCCTCTGATCAAGTCCAACTAGATTTACATGAAAAAGAATGCTGGCTCAATGGTTATATTTAATTTTCTCTTTTATTGTTAAGTTCAAAAAAGTTACCAGGGCTGTATGTAACTCCATTCCCAAAGGAGCTAGCTGATTCTATTTGTCTGATCAGATCATGCCTTGGATTCTAATTTCTCAATATCAAAAAGGTGAGAAGTGCTTTCAATTAGGATAAAATATGGGTAAGATCAGCCAGCTGGCCTCCATCCTTGGAGGGAAAGGACCCCTTCAAATACTGATTCCTGGGCAAACTGCTGGTTTGCCCACAACATCTTTCTTTGTAAAGTTCTCCAAAATCTGAAGCCATCTGTTTCCCTTTTTGACATGAATTACAGATGTGATTATAATGAAGGAGCCCTCCAGAAATCAATGTTTTAATTCGTATTCTTCCTCTACATGATAAATACCTTCTGCCTATTAATGAGACTAGTCTAACTAGGATAACTGGAATGGTAAACAATCTACTAGACTGCAGACTCTTCTGGGGCCAGGATAGCACTTCATTCCTTCCACATCCCCAGGATCTGAGAAGGTTTAGCACATAGTAAGTCCTCAGTGCCATAGGAATCTTATAGGAATAAATTTATTCCTACACTCAACAAATATTTATGTTACAACCACTATTCTGGGCACTTGAAATAAATCAACTAACGAAAAAAGACAAAAATGCTTGCCCTTGGGACTTTCATTCTGGCAAGAGGAAATAAACTATAAGCAATTAGCATAGTAATAGGTATATTACATAGTATATTAGAAGGCGATAATTGCTATTGAAAAAAATAAAGCAGAGTAAGGAAGAGTGGAGGATTGTGTATAGGGAATGGGGTTGAAAACTCTGCCTGCTTTCCTTAGAATACACTGTAGGGAGGCCAAAGTGAAAGCTGGGAGTCAAGTTAGAAGATAATTGAGAGAATATGAGCAAATAATACATAGTTTTATGAGCTGTAGTAGTGGTAAAAACAAAGCTAGAGCACAGAGCAGGATATGAGACCAGTTCTTCCAGGGGAGACATCAGAGGGCTGTGACTTTTGATTTGGAGAAAAGAGATTTGGAGAAGGGAGAAAAGTGGCAAGAGGTGAGATGGGAAAGATTTTGTGGCATCAGGTTGTGAAAAGCCTTGAATCTGGGCTTGTTGCTTATTATAAAACCAGAAAAATACTCTACTGTGCAACTTAAACAAATAGAGCCTTATTTGTCTCACATATTAAGAAATCTGGAGGAAGCAGTTCAGAACTAGTGCAGAAAATCAGTGATGACAATGGTGACTCAGACTCTTTCCATCATCTTTGTTGTGTTGGCTTGTCATTGTCATAAGAGGCTGACCCAGAATCATGTTCTAGGAAGCGAGTGAAGAGAGCATGCATAACACTTAAATCAGTCACCTCCTTTTTTGAACCAGGAAAGTAATTCTATTAGAAGCCCTATGCAACAGACTTCTGCTTATGTATCTTTGGCCCAGCTGGGTAACATGACCATCCCTACCTGGAAGGTGCCTGGGCAGAAGTGCTGGTGGACCAAGTTTGACAGCTACTATCAATGCTACCACATATTCTTAATGCATCTGATGCAAGTGAATAGGATTCTTCCCTAAAAGGCCATATGTAGATGTACTGGCTTCCCCACCTCTTGGAGCCAGGTTCAGCAGAAGGAGTGGCTGAGGAGCACCCACTCCCCACCTTGGCTAGTATTGTCCTGACCCCTCCTCACGGGTCTAAGATAGGCCAGCTGAGACTTCCAAGTCCTGCCTTTCCTGCATGTCTGTGAGCACCACTGAGGCAACAGTGGAGTCAGTTCCCTGTGTCGCCTTTGGGATCTGCATCTCTGTGGAGAAGAGGAATGCACGAGTATATATAACACTCAGAACTCCCCTGAGACTGCAAGACTCACTTCTGTTTTGTCAGAAGAGGTCTTCATCCTGAAGCATGAAGGCACACATGTGCAAGACCTATGACTATACATGATTGAGCTACGCTGTGACTCAGCAAAGCTTGAATTCAGTGGCCATAACCTGCTCTTCCGCACCCAAGGCGCCTACTGGCCATCTCCACCTTCTTTCCAAATCTGTTTTCCAAAATGCTCTAATGAAGTCATTAACTCCTGAAGCATTAACTTCTAGGTGTGTCCCCATTTTCATAGCTGGCAGGCTCCTGTAGCTCAGCCCTAAGAGTGTTATGGATAGGGCATCAGAACATTTAGTTTCTATTTCTAGCTTTGCCATTCACTGCCCAGTGAATCAGTATATCTTTTGGGCTTCAGTTTCCTCATCTATAAAATAACAGATTTAGAGGGCATGACCTCTGAAGTCTACATAGCCAGGTATTGAACATGGGATGTTCTTTGAGTCTGACCTTGGCTGGGGCTTAGCTGTCATCATGGGTGCAATTCATACAGAGGCTTCGTCCTACACACTCTCTGATGACCAGGACCCCACATACTCTGCCTCTCCCTCTACAAGTGCAATCTCCATCGAGTTGTGCTCCCAATTCCTCCCAGACCTCTGCCTGACTCTGGCTGAAAGTGGGTATCTAGGTATGCACAGCCATGGAGAGGAGCTGTCTGTTTGTGTCATCTACTAAATCATCAATTTGTTGAGGGCAGGGACATGTCTAGGTCATGTGGGACTTCTGGCATCCAGCACAGTGCTGGCACACAGTAGGCACTCAATAAGTGTTTGAAAAGATAAACTCCCCTGTGTTTAGAAAAGTAGTAGGTATAGACCTCTCTCTCCATTCATCTCCTTGCAAATAGACTCAGTGAGTCCTTATCTGCTACCTTCACCTGTCTTCTCCCCTCTTTCTCTCTTCCTAATGTAAGGTAAAGCCTGCTTTACACTCAGTCATATTATAAACTCCCAAAGTGGGTCCCTCATCCAAACATCATACAAATATGCAGCCTACACAGCTGCTTTAGTTACTATTTGATTAAGTTCTCAGGTTTAAAGATATCATTGCTTTAAATGCCCCATTAATTATAATAATAAATACCTGTAACACCTTTTCAAATTTTCCAAGTGCTCTCATTTATTCTATCTCAACTCTCTTGGGAGAGGTAGTTTCTAAAACTGATATCAAGCTGTGGCTTCTAAGAGATGAGTTGATAGCCAGCTAAGAGATCTTGGGGGAAGGATTCTCAGGAGACATGTCTGAGAGAAATATTAGCATCAAGTGCCAGCACCTGGGCAGGGATCAAGGATAAAATATAAAATATCAGAAGCAAAGACACATTTCATCATTGTCGCACTGTTGCCTTGTACCAGTTAAGCACAAAATGCTGGTCTCAGTTGTACTGTGTCCAGCCTTAAGTTTCTGAAACCATGATTTTCTACCTTCCTCTCACCCCATCTTATCCCCTCCCTTTTTTTTTTTTTTTTATAACACAACATTTGTCTTTGGTTGGTCAGCTACTTGACCTTTTATTGTAAATTACCTCAACATCCATTTTGTAAAAGGATGGGGTACAGGTAAGAAGTACCTTACTTGGTAATTATTAGAGACCATTTACTCTACACAAGATGCCCTGATGTAATAGGAATAAAATCTAATACTTTTTTAAATACTTAAAAAGTAGCCTAAATATCTAAATAATAGTAACAATAGTTTTAATTATATGGCAAAATGTGTTAGTTCCTTTTCTTACTTAGAGTCTGAGACCACATAAGAAGGTAATTGTGACTTCAATAATCTTTTATTATGCAAGCATAAGTTCTGCCATCTTTCCATGGATATTTTCTGGACATTTAACCCACTTCATGCTTAGCCTGGTACAAAGTAAGCAAATGGAACATTCCCCAGGTATTTCATCAGTGTAGATTATTAAAGAGAATATGAAGAAGTTGCTTTTCAAAACTCTTTTACTTCATTTTTATGGATTTTAAAAAAATTGATTCAACCTTGCTTTAATAGTCAGCATGTTTTGTAGATACTAGTAGACTGTAGTGCTGAAGGCAAGGGTTCTGGAGCCAGCTGCCTGGATTTGAATCCCAACGCTGCCACTTGCAAGTATTGTAAACATGGCCTAATTGCTCAGCCTCTTGGCGCCTCCTTTTTCTCTTAAACTTGCGATTCTAACAGAGACTGCCTCAGAAGGTCATTGTGAAGATTAAATGAGCTAATATGTGGACAGCAGATATAGCATTTAAACAGTTCCTGGCACATAATAAATACCCTATAATGCCTGATACACTATTGATACACTTAATATTTTTCATTTCTAGTGCTTCCTTCGAATAGGTTGCCCACATAAAGGTGATCATAAAATGTCTAGTTGACTTTGAACAAAAATAATTTTTCATACATGCTGCATACATGTGTGTATGAAAAATATCAAGAGTATGAGCCTACATTGAAATAAAAGAATTTATTTAAGGATGAACAAGAGCAAAAAGTTGGCGGTGTAGAGGGAGGCGAAGGCAAGGAAATTGCTGCCACATTTCCCAGGAATGGAGAATCAGTGAACTCTGAGCGGGGTATCTTAAGAAAGGAAACTGATAAATTTCTGCAAGGTGCTTCTTATAACCAGATCAGCTTGGAAATTTCTAGTGGTTTAATTGTGAGGGGTCAAAATGGTCCCACGCTAATGACTAAATATAAAAGGGTTGATTAAAATACTTTTTTAGTAGTTCATATCCTTGAGAGTAAAATCTTTGCTATGACCTGAGCCAGTAATAGCCAGTAAACAGCTAATTACATTATAATGTGTGTTTTTAAATTGTTAATTATAATAAAAGAAGCAAGAACCCAACAATAATTTGCCAGTTTGTACATCTGTGACGTTTAAATGGGAAAATTGTCTCTTATCTCAGCAAGGATATAATTGATTCTTGGACACTTAACGATATAATACCAGTTTCTGCCTGTTCTTCTTTCTTCCTTCAAAGAGCTGACACCATTATGTCACTGATATAAATGGAATCTTGAAGGTGCACAAAAATTCTCTGCCTTTTGAGAAAAAAGGAAAAAACCAGTAAGGCTCTTTAGTTTGGAACAGGGGCATATTCAAGTGGGCATCCTGAGGTCCAGGTTGGAGCTCAGCCCAGCTGGACTTTTTCATTCTTTTCTATGAGGTGGGGTGGAGCACATTTTGTCATGTTAGCAACAGGCATTGTGAACCTCTAAAATGTTTTAAAGTAACATTTTAAAAGACTGCCAAATGAGAGAGCAAAGACACTTTGTCAGAGGCCATCGGCTCTCATGTTAACCAAAGCTAACAGGAAAAGAACTGAATTTCATTAGTGGAGATGGACTAAAAAAAAATATGCATCAAAAGATAACTTGCAAAAGATTAGCCTTACGCCCCACCCCCAAACTCAATTCCTCATATCACATTACTGCAGCTTGATATTAAGTATCCAAAGGGCAGAAAAGAATAAATTTAAAGAATCAACATCAAAGTGCTATCTACATTTCTTTTCCAACCAGGGAAGTTATTCTAATTTTAAGTTTTAAATTTCCATTTTTAATTGAATTAGCCACTCTTGGTGGTAGAAACACTTTAATTCTTTGTAATAGGCCATGCATGTATATTTTTAAACTGCTTAAGAAACGTCTTGTCAATGTGATAATCACTTTTTCTTCGTATTAATGCCTAGATTATTCCTAACACAGTATTTTGGTCTAATATAATGATTATGTACAGTCAAAAAGAAAAAAAAATCTAATCCCCATAAAAATTAAGTGTATATCCAAAGATTATAAACATCTGTATTATTTTAAACTTTTTCAATCTATGAAATCTGCTGCCATCTGTCTGAATAATAGGATTGACCATATAGTAAAAGTTTTTTCCAGACTTTTCTCGCTGGAATATGCTCTGAGAGGCAAATGGATCACAGAGAATCATGACATTAGCTACCATGAATAAAAACAAAAACAGTATTACTCACTGATTATACTCCTCTTGTCATTCAGAACTTTATGGTTACCAACTCTTTTAAATCCACAAGAATCTTATGTTGGTGCTTTTATTACCTCCATTTTATAGATCAAAAAAAAGTAAGTCACAGATAACTGAGGCCTAAGTTCACATAGCTAGTAGTAAGTGGCAAAGTCAGAATTCAAACCAAGAGTCAGTGTTTTTAACCACTTTACTCTTCCCTGCATGCAGCACTCGTGTTCTTTTTTATTGTTGGTTCTGTTGTGAGATTTTTATTATTGGGGAAGATAGTTTTTTATTTTGAAAAATATCAAACAAAAATAGTTGCAAGTATAACACAAAGATTTTTTTTCCTCAACCATTTGAGACTAAGTTGTTCACTTGATACATTATCACCTTGAATTACATTGAAATATAATTCCTACAAACCAGACATTCTCCTACATAACCATAATACAATCACCAAAATCAGGAATTTAATACTCAAAAGATTACTTCCATCTAAGCTTCACACCCCATTCAGGTTTTACCAATTCACCCAATAATGCCTTTAAAGCAAAAGGCTGTAGTTCAAAATCATGCATTGTGTTTACTTGTCATTTCTCATTGGTTCCCTTTAATCTAGAACAATTTCTCAATCTTTTGTTAGTTTTCATGACCTTGATACTTTTGAAGATTATGGGCCAGATGTCTTGTAGAGGTCCCTCATTTGAAGGGCGGGGTGGGGGGTTGATATTTCTTCATGATTAGAATCAGGCTTTGCATCTTTAGCAGGAATATCACAGATGTGATACTGAGTTTTCATTTAATGCTATCAGGGAGCACATAATTGTCACATTGTTGGTGATCTTCATTTTGATCACTTAATTAAAATTGTGTCAACCAAATTTCTTCACTATAAAGTTACTTTTTTTACTCTCCATAATTAATGAATATTATATGAGGAAATACTTTGAAACTATGTAAATATTCCAGTCCTTATCAACTTTAAAGTCACTCATTTTTTTATTTATATCAGCATGGACTCATGATTTTCTATTTTATTCAATGAATTATATAATGTGTTACTACTATTATCTATTTTGATGTTCGAATTGTCTTCAATTGCTTACTGGGAGCCTGTTCAACCTGTCTGCTCTGTCTTTTTCATTTGTTACCGTTGTTTTTAGAGCACTATCTTGTTAATTGGCACAATAAGTTGTTTCAGGCTCAATAAGTTGTTTCAGCTCAGCCTCCCTACTCCAGCCCTGGCATCAACCATTTCTCTAAGGATCACTACTTTCTTTTATTGAAGAATGGTATTTAGAAACCAAGATCTAGTGTGAGGTGTGCTTATTGCTGCTTCATGGCTGGCTCTCTAGGTAGAAAGAATTAGGAACTACACATATGTGTGAAGAGAAATGTAAATATATATTCATTTTTATATCTGTGTGTGGCTATATATACATTTATATGAGTTCACACCAATACCTTCAATTCTAGTCCAACACCATTCCAGTTTTTCCCTTTCCATATATGTCACTTCCTTCTCTAACAGCAAGAAACCTAACAGCCTGTGTTCTTAACCATTCTACTATGTTGTCTGCTCCCAGGAGCTCAAAGAAAATGAGGAAAACTAGATTGAACATGAGAAAAGCTGGAACTCAGTCTTGGGTCCCCTCTTCAATAGCTGTATGACCTTGAACAAATCACTTAAATGCTCTGCTTTACCCTTCTTAATTTGTAAAATAGCTATGGTTATATCTGTTTCAGGAGGCCATATAAGACGGAGGTCAGAGCAAAAGGCCTGGGGCTAGACTGGCTCTGACAGTCACTGGCTCTGTGACCTTGAAAAAGCAACTAGACTTCTCTGAGACTTGTTTTTTCATCTTTAAAATGTGAATAATGGTACTACCAAACTCTCAAGCAGTTGTAATATTGAAATGCATGCAAAATTACTTGGCACAGTGCCTGGTAGATAGAAACAATCAATAAATAATTATTCTCTTCATCTTTCTCCTCATCACAATGTTAAGTAATAATAATAAGCAACTATAATTATACCTTTATAGAGTAATAGAAAGTCCAACATAAGTTAAAATGATCATGTAATTTCTTAATATGGACTAGTGATAACAGTCTAAAATAGCAATTTAGTATAATGCATTGCATTTTTATGGCATTTTCACCCTCTCTGAATATTCCTAAGGTGAGCTAGAACTAGGAAGAATAGGTGACTGCCTCAGCAATAAAGAATATATTTAAGAAAATTTTGTCATAGAATTTTAGCTGTCATGTTTAACTCTTTGTAATAACAAATAATGAAGGCTTTGGTTGATCAAATGCCTATTATGCTAGAAACTACAAACTTATCGCTAATCCTTACAACATCCCTGCAAAGAAGGTATTACTTTTTCCTTTTCATAAATTAAAAAACTGTGGTTCAGAAAGCTCAAGTGTCTTCCCTGGGGCTGTACAGCCAGTAAGAAATGACTCAGATTAGATACAATGTGTCAGGGGCTCCAGAACTTCCTGCTTTCTCTTCAGCCCACTGTCACATTCCTTGTCACAAGAAACATGCCCAGGACATGACCTGTCCACTTGATTTGTGGAACTCTGGCCATATCTCATTTGGTCAAAGAGATAAATTAAGATTGCTAAAAATGAGCTCAGAACATCATCTCCAGTTCCCAGCATTCCTCACTCCCTATGTTCAAGAAATTCAAAAGTACAGTGACTAGAGTCCTTGGCCTCTTGTTTTCGGAGTATTTCTCTAACACAACCAGACAAGTTGGCATCTGCTCAGAGACTAAAAAGGCTCCTACTGAGACTGAAATAAATTCAGCATCATCGACCTGTTCTTTCTCTTTACACAACTTGGTTTTCATAGGATCTTGTGTCTATGGGGGTTTACCTGTATCCTTTGTTGTACTTTCCCTGTTCATTTGTTTGATCCTTAGCTAGACTGAGTTCTGGGGATGCAAGGAGAGTGTTTCGATTATCTTTATCTCATTTGTGTGAAGACAGGGTAGGCTTTTCATAAATGTATGATGGCTGGCTGGATAGATGATACTGGTAATTTTTATCCTTAATCATGTTGGGAGAGGGGAGGTAAACACAACATGATAGGAAGGTAAGGAAATGGCACAGTTAGAGGGAAGTAGATCTATGATAAGTTTTCTCATAAAATAAATATTTTAGAGAGACACAAAATTTTAACTTATTTTCAAATGTGCATTAGAGAAGCATAGAGGTACAGAGCATAGACTCTCAGAGCAAGGCTGCCTGGGTTGAATCCTAGCTCTGATACTTACCCACTGAGTGATCTCATGCAAGTTATTTACGCCCTCTGTGTCCTATCTGTGAAATGGAACTGTTGAGAAAAATGAGTGAGTTCATATATGTGAAATGCTTAAAACAGAGTCTGGCACATAGTAAGTGCTTTATAAATATGAGCCTTCATTATCATCTTGTGACTTTGTTGCTTTGGCAGAGTTTAAGACCCCAATAGGGTAATGAAAAGAAAATATAGTACCCAAAGCAACATAAGCTAAGAAAGTGAGTTCTTTGTCCAAAGCATTCCACAAGTTAAGTTACCATAAACTGGTGATTTACACATGTAATCTCAGGCGGAAGGGATAGGAAATGAATATGAATCTGCAACAAGGTGAGAAGTTTCTAATATATTCTCCTTCATCATTAACATAATGTGTTATGAAAAAAATTGGCACAATTGTTGTGTATGAAAGCAGACTTTAGTGCACAGTGGACAAACAACACTGTGAAAGAGGACAATTGATCAGAAAGCAACTCCGGGCCTTCTCCCTGCTGGCACTTGGGTCACTGAATGTTGGAAGAAATTCATATAATCAAGTCTCTGTTTTCACTTTAAACTCACGATCTCAAGACTCAAATTGGCACTTAATATTACTTAGCAAATTACTAGGTTTCTCTAGAAGGTTCTTTTTCTCTCTCTCTTTGACTTCTAATTCATTTCTTCTCCATCCCTCACAAATTTCCACAGCCCCCCTCCACACTCCATCAGCTGATGACCTTGTTTCACACTTGGCTGAAAAAAAAAGAAACCAACAGGAACATTCCCCTTACCTTGCACTACCAAACCTGCCACCCAGATTCACTTGCTCACATTTCCTCCTGATACAATCAAAGCATTTTCCTTTAGAAGCATGTGACTAGGCCTGAGCTGCATATGTGTCTGCTCTAGGAACTTCCAAGGGTCTCCTGCTGATGAATTCCAGGAAGAGAGGTAGCAAAAGATAATAAGAATCAACACTGAATGTTTACCACATACTAAGATTTTCTTTATATATATTAAATTTCTTGATCATCCACAAGATCCCACATTATAGATATTATTGTTCCCACATTATAGGTAAAAAAACAAAGGCACAGAAAGGTTAAGTAACTTGCCCTAGGTCACAGTACCGGTAAGTGATGAACCCAGGCATCTGGCTCCAGAGATTAAATTCTTTTTTCTATTTTTTATTTTTTTAATTTTTAATTAAGTTTATTGGGATAACATTGGTTAATACAATTATGTAATTTTCAGGTGTACATTATTATTTGACATCTGTATATTCTATTGTGTGTTTACCATCCAGAGTCCAGTTTCCTTCACCTACCATATATTTGATCCCCTTTACCCACTTCGTCCTCCCCCTAAAACCTATATTTGACCCTCTTTAC
Source organism: Pteropus vampyrus (assembly GCF_000151845.1). NCBI lineage: Eukaryota > Metazoa > Chordata > Mammalia > Chiroptera > Pteropodidae > Pteropus > Pteropus vampyrus. Next base: position 5,766,922 of record NW_011888878.1, read on the forward strand.
CCCATCTATATCCCCCACCTCCCCCATCCCACTAGTAACCACTAGTCTGTAGTCCTCTGGTAACCACTAGCCTATAGTCTATGTCCACGAGTTTCTGTTTGTTTGCCCTGCTCATTTGTTGCTTTTAGGTTTATATCCCACATATAAATGATATCATGTGATTTTCAACTTTTTCTGTCTGGTTTATTTCACTTAGCATGATTATCTCAAGGTCCATCCATGTTGTCGCAAATGACAGTATTTCATCTCTTCTTATGGCTGAGTAATATTCCTTTGTATAAATGTACCACAGCTTCTTTAGCCAATCATCTATTGTAGGACACTTCGGTTGCTTCCATGTCCTGGCCACTGTGAATAATGCTGCTATGAACATCGGTATGCAAATATCTTTTTGGATATGGGTTTTCAAGTCTTTGGGGTAAATACCCAGTAGAGGGATTGCCGGATCATATGGTAGATCAATTCTTAGTGTTTTGAGGAACCTCCATACTGTTTTCCATAGTGGCTGTACCAATTTGCAGTCCCACCAGCAGTGTATGAGGGTTCTTATTTCTCCACATCCTCTCCAACATTTGTTATTACTTGTCCTGTTGATTATAGCTATTCTAATAGGTGTGAGATGGTATCTCATTGTGGTTTTGATTTGCATTTCCCTAATAGCTAGTGATGTTGAGCATCTTTTCAAATATTTCATAGCTATTTGTATGTCCTCTAGGGAGAAGTGTCTGTTCAGGTCCTCTGCCTATTTTTTGACTGGATCATTTGCGTTTTTTTGCTGTTATTGAGTTGTATGAGTTCTTTGTATATTTTGGATATTAGGCCCTTATCGAAGGCATTGCTTGCAAATATATTTTCCCATTCAGATGATTGTCTATTGACCTTCTTGACAGTTTCTTTTGCTGAGCAGCAGCATTTTAGTTTAATGTAGTCCCATTCATTTATTTTAGCTTTTACTTCCTTTGCTTTTGAGGTCAAATTCATAAAATCCTCTTTAAGTCCAAGGTCCTTGAGTTTCGTTCCTATGTTTTCTTCTATGCATTTTATTGTTTTAGGTTTTATATTCAGGTCCTTAATCCATTTTGAGTTAATTTTGTTGTGTGGTGATAGACAACAGTCTAGTTTCATTCTTTTGAAGATGGCTTTCCAGTTTTCCCAGCACCACTTATTGAAGAGATTTTCCTTTCTCCAGTGTATGTTTTTGGCTTTTTCGGTGAAAATTATTTGCCCGTATAAATATGAGTTTACTTCTGGACTCTCGATTCTGTTCCACTGATCTGTGTGTCTGTTTTGCTGCCAATACCATGCTGCTTTGATTACTGTCACTTTGTATTATAATTTGAAGTCAGGCAGAGTGATGCCTCCAACCTCGTTGTTTTTCTTCAGAATGGCTTTGGCAATTCGGGGCCCTTTGTGCTTCCATACAAATCTCATGATTTTTTTTTTGCTCTATTTCTTTAAAAAATGCCAATGGGATTTTGATGGGAATTGCATTAAATCTGTATAATGCTTTAGGTAATAAGGTCATTTTAACTATGTTGATTCTTTCAATCCAAGAACACAGAATATTTTTCCATTTCTTTGTACCTTCTTCGATTTCTTTTAATAGAGTCTTACAGTTTTCATTATATAGGTCCTTCACATGTTTCGTTAGATTTATCCCTAGGTATTTGATTCTTTGTGTTGCAATTGCAATAGGAATTATTTTTTCTACTTCTTTTTCTGATACTTCATTATTAGAGTATAGGAATGCTATGGATTTTTGAACATTGATTTTGTATCTAGAGACTGCTGTATTTGCTTATTGTTTCTAGTAGTGTTCTTGTGGAGTCTTTAGGGTTTTCTATATAGAGAATCATGTCATCCGCAAGTAGTGACAGTTTGACTTCTTCATTTCCTATTTGGATGCCTTTTATATCTTGCTAGGACTTCCAATGTTATATTGAATAACAATGGTGATAGTGGACAGCCTTGCCTTGTTCCTGATCTTAGAGGAAAGGTTTTTAGTTTTTCATCATTAAGTATAATGTTGGCTGAGGGTTTGTCATAGAAGGCCTTTATTATGTTAAGGTACTTTCCTTCTATACTAATTTTGTGAAGTGCTTTGATCATAAATGGATGCCCTATCTTGTCAAAAGTTTTTTTCTACATCTATTGATATGATCATCTGATTCTTATTTTTTAATTTGTTTATGTGGTATATCACAGTAATCGATTTGCATATGTCGAACCATCCCTGTGCCTCTGGGATGAAGCCCACTTGATCGTGGCTTATAATCTTTTTAATATGTTGCTGTATTCAGTTCGCTAGTATCTTATTTAGGATTTTTGCATCTGTATTCATGAGAGATATCGGTCTTTAGTTTTCTGCTTTTGTGTTATCTTTACCAAGTTTTGGTATCAGGGTAATATTGTCCTCATAAAATGAGTTGGGAAGTATTGTCTCCTCCTTCATTTTTTGGAAGAGTTTGAGGAAATTAGGTATTAATTTTTTTTTTGAATGTTTGGTAGAATTCACTGGTGAAGCCATCTGGTCATGGACTTTTACTTTTTGGTAAATTTTTGATGATTGTTTCAATTTCCATACTGCTGATCGGTCTATTTAGATTTTCCAGATCTTCTTGATTCAGTCTAGGAAGGTTGTATTTTTCTAAGAAATGGTCCATTTCTTCTGGGTTATTAAATTTAGTGGTATATACTTTTTCATAGCATTCTTGTATGATCCTTTGGATTTCTGCAGTGTTTGTTACAATTTCCCCTCTTTCATCCCTGATTTTGTTTATTTGTGTCCTTTCTCTTTTTTCTTTAGTGAGTCTAGCCAGGGTTTTGTCAATTTTATTAAACTTTTCAAAGAACCAGCTCCTCGTTGCATTTATTTTTTCTATTTCTTTTTTGTTTGTTTGTTTTCAATTTCATTTATTTCTGCTCTAATTTTGATGATTTCTTTCCTTCTGCTGACTTTAGGCTTCATTTGTTCTTTCTTTTATAGTTTTTTAAGATGAAGCATAAAGTTGTTAATTTGGGCTCATTCTTGTGTTGGAGATAGGCATGTAATGATATGAACTTTCCTCTTATGACCACTTTGACTGTGTCTCAAAAGTTTGATATGTTTACTATCATAATGATTCTTTCTTTGTATCTCTAAATCTCTCTTTCTATTTTTTCTCTGTCCCAGTTATTCTTCAGGAGCATGTTGTTTAATCTCCCCATGTATTTGTGGTTCTTTCCACTGTCTTTTTACGGTTGATCTCTACTTTCAAAGCATTATGATCAGATTATATGGTTGGTATGATTTCAGCCCTCTTATATTTGTCGAGGCTATTTCTGTGTCCCAGTATGTGGTCAATTCTTGAGAATGTTATATGTGCACTAGAGAAGAATGTATAAGCAGCTGTTTTGGAATGGAAAGCTCTGTAAATGTCAATTATGTCCAGTTGGTTTAATGTGTCATTTAAGGATGTTATTTCCTTATTGATTTTCTGTTTGCATGATCTGTCCACATCCAAAAGCAGGGTATTTAAATCCCCTACTATGATAGTGTTTGATCTGTTTTCTCCCTTTAGTTCTGTTTGTAATTGCTATATATATTTTGGGGTTCCCTGATTGGGAGCATAGATATTAATAAGTGTTAAGTCTTCTTGGTGCATGATTCCTTTTATCATTATGAAGTGTCCCTCAGTATCTTTCTTTACCTTTTTTATTCTGAAGTCTTTTTTGTTTGATATTAGTACTGCTACTCCTGCTTTTCTCTGAATGCCTTTTACTTGAAATATCATTTTCCACCCTTTTGCTTTGAGTCTATATTTGTCTTTGGAACTGAAATGTATCTCCTGGAGGCAGCATATGGTTGAGTTTTGTTTTTTAATCCATTCTGCAGCTCTGTGCCTTTTATTGGTGAGTTCAGTCCATTTACATTTAGGGTGATTATTGAAATATGAGGTCTTCTTATAGCCATTTTATCTTTTGCTATCTGGTAGCTCGGTGTTTCCATTGTTTCCTTGTCCTTGTGTTTCTCTTTTCTTTATTTTAGTTGGTTTTTGTGGGTTTTCCCTCTGGTTCTTTTTGTTTTATGTTGTATACTTCAGTTCTGAATCTTTGGCGTGTGGTTACCATTACGAATATGAAAAAGATAGTTGTATATATACAATTGTCCCTTTTCTTCTGGGGGTGACTTATCTCTGTTCCCCTTTGCGAATTTAGGTCTTTGAATCCTCCCCTTTTCAGTCATTATTGTCTCAATTTGTCCCTACATAAGCTGAATGTTCAATGCTATCTTGCTATAGCACATCTCTTCTTATTGTTTAAGATTATAATGCCCTGTTCTTAGTAAGGGTTGCACTCCTCTGCTCCTATTTGCCTGAGAGTCATATTTAACTCCTAATTATGTATTTTTTGTTTTGTTTTGTTATTTTCTTTTAGGTGAGCTGACCCTTTTCAGTATTTCCTGTAGTGCAGTCATCATAGTGGAGAATTCCCTCAATTTTTGTATGTTTGGAAAGGTCTTTATTTCTTCTTCATATCTAAAGGAGAGCTTAGCTGGATACATTATTCTTGGCTGGTAATTCCTTTCATTTAATAATTTGAATATTTGATTCCACTCTTTTCTGGTTTGTAAGGTTTGTGCTGAGAAGTCCAACAATATCTAATGAGTTTTTCTTTATAGGTTACCATATTCTTTTCCCTGGCTGCCCTGAGAACTCTGTTTTTGTTGTTGATTTTTGATAATTTTAATACAATGTGTCCTGGTGAAGGCCTTTTTGGGTTGAGATAATTGGGTGTTCTAGTGACTTCTTGAATTCCAAGCTTCAGCTCATTCCTTAGATTTGGGAAATTCTCGTCAACTATTTGTCTCAATATGCTTTCTAATCCCCGCTCCTTTTCCTCACCTTAGATAATGCCCATTATTCTTATGTTTCCTCTCCTGATGGTATCAGCTAGTTCTTGTATTTCTCTTTCATTATTTTTCATTCTTCGGTTTCTCTCTTCTTCCTTCTGATTTATTTCTAGATTTCTGTCTTTGATATCACTGATCCTTTACTCCATTCAGTCGACTCTATTTTCCAAGCTTGCTATTTCATTTTTCAACTCTTTCAGTGTGTTTTTATCTCCAGAAGATCTATTCTATTCTTTTTGAGGGTTTCAGTCTCCTTGCTAAAGAACTCATTCTGCTCATCTAGTTGTTTTTTTTTCAATTCCTGAAATTGTTGATATGACTCATTTTGGATCTCACTGAGTTTTTTCAGAAATACCATCCTGAATTCTCTGTCATTTAAGTTGCATATTTCTATGTCTGTAAGCTTATTTTCTGAAGATTTTTCTCTTTCTTTCTGAGATGCCTTGTTATCTTGGTTGTTCATGGTGTTTAATGGACTATTTCTCTGCTTGGGCATTAATGGAAGTGTATTCTGCTTTTTTTCCAGAAAGATTTATTATACGAAGGTCTCTTTTTAGCCTGTTGCAAAGAAGGTGCTTTTCTTTTGGTTTCCAGTAGATGGCATCTAAGCCTCTTGGATCCCTGCTTCATATAAAGTCTTAGTAATGCCTCTTTTTTCTTATAGATGTTTAATTGCACTCACTATTCTTAGAGTCAGTCCCTGTCAGTGTTAGCAACAGTTTCAGTAGTGTTTGCTCAGATTGCCCTGGGGCTCTGCAGTGTTCCATCTCAGAGGGTATGGGGGAAGAGGCTCTTTGGGTTGGGGGTTAGGGATGTGGCTCAGCCTCTATTTTGCTACCATGGCTGGTAAAAATCCTGCTTCTCTTCTCTCTGCCCTGATGACTGGGCCCTACCATCAGCCATGTGGTGTTCGCAGCACTCCCAGGCAGAGCTGTTCGGGGAACTCACCTCACCTTCTCCCTTCCCACTCCTCAGGGAGCTCCAGCTGGGAGAGGGAGCTTCTTTGTTCCTCCCAGTCCACCGCCTGACACACAGGGTTCTGACCTGTGGTAGCTCTTATGCACAGATCCCATGCTCAGATGTGCTGGTGTGCAGTTTGGGTGTTTTTTGTTGAGTTTTAGATGTTCATCTTATTGTTGTTTTAAGGGGAGTGATCTGGGGATGTCTCTCACTCTGCCATGTTTTTTCCCAAAACTCCATTTCTCTTTTAAAATTAAGATATTTACTCATTTTTAGCATAAAGAATGATAATGTAATATTAGAACATATTTCTGACTTAACTCTCTTTGGGGAATAAGAAAGGAATATTTTCATTAAAAAGTAAATATATGTATATCACAGAGCTGGGTATTAGTTATTAAAAATACTTCATGATCTTATGACATGTTAATCACCCCAGAAGAGAATAAGATTTCTGTTGTTAGCTCATAAAGATTATGGATCACAATCTATTTCCAATTGTGGGCTTAAATAATGATTTTGACAATCATTATTTATCCCAAAGTTGTTTTAATTTTAATATCAGTGATTCATTAGTGTTGGTGTAATAATCTTCTTTGGCTATTTCTTCGTGTTTTAAGTCCACATGGTTAATAATTCTGTGCTAACTGGTGATTGAGAGTCAGATGCGACAGATTTACGGATGCAAAATTATTACAGAATTAAGTTACAAGTGCTTTTTAATAGCTAACTTAAAGAAATGCATTATAAATCTTTCTTTTTTATTTCTAATTACTAAAATACACAGTGTTAACAATAACTTCACAGTGATCCTTCACTTTGGGCCTTCTTCCCAATCTCCATATGCTTTAAGTAATACATAAATATTACCTAATACGTATTCTAGCACTTCATAAGCACTCAATACTTGTTAGCTGCTACTGTTAAAACTCTACATCTCCAGCTGCCTTTTTACCCTCTGCCTCCTTTACTTTCATGCTTCATGGCGACTTCTCTCAATACCTTGGTGTCCTTTTGTTCTCAATTCTTCCTGCTTTCAGGAATAAGTCTGATCCAGTCACTTGTACCTTGTGTGAATACAAGCCCACATATTACCTCTCCCAAGCCCTTGCCTTAAGGCTGACTCTCGAATGGAGAATGAAAAGCTTGAACCTATGCTAAAGATGTTCAGGCGTCAGAAGTTAAAGAACGTCATGATTTGGAGAGGTAGCCTTCTCAAAACAACTTTTAGACTTCTTGCCTTACTAACAGATAAAGCCAATTTGTTATGGAGAGTTCAGAATCAACCACTGGAATTGTACCTTTCGCATCAATTGTACTATAGGTAAACACCCACTTAATTTTGTAAAGCTCTGTTGTTCTTCTTTTAGGATTAGGCTGGGTCACCTTTTCTCCTGGATTATTGCATAGAGAAACTTTATAGTTCCCTCAATGTGTGTCCCATGTATTTCCCCCTCATCGTCAAAGTCCATTCTTTATTTTTATAGATGATTTCTCATGAGGAGAATATACTCCTTGCACCAAAAGAACACATTTCCATTCAGGTCCCTTCCCACTGAAGTCTGAGTACATCAAGGAACAGTAATGTGAAGACTTGCTCTGAAATGGCACTTCAGACCCATATTGCACATTAAGTGGTCTTTAAAGAAAATCTGGGATTAGGACACAATTCCACATGGACTTTCCGGTAGCCTAAGATGGTTTAGGAAGGGGATGCACTTCTTCTGGTATTATTGATTTGAGCTTGTTTGTGCCATATAACTAAGTTTCAGTCAACAACAAACCACATATATGACAGTGGTCCTATAAGATTATAATGGAGTGAAATTTCCTGTAAAAAAAAATGGAATGAACAAAAAGAAAAAAGAAAAAAATGGAACGATGTGTGGTTCAGGAAAATTTATTTTTTCCCTGATGAGAACAATATCTGTGGGCTTGGCAACAGATTCTCTCTCACTCACAGCACTGCAATTTTGAGTGCACAGATAATATCCTAATGAGTCAGCCATTGACCTTTCTCAGCACATAGGAGCCTGTCCTCCCAGTGCTATATATTTGGAGGGTGCTACAGCTCTCTCAGGTCTAGCTTGATGGTCTTCAGAGTACATTGCTGTAAATTATTTATTGAGAATCTAAGATCCTGTATAAGGACACAGGTCCACAGGAGTGACCTCAACAAGTATTAAGTGCCACTGCCACTTTAGTAAAATCTTTCTGTGGTAACATGGAGCCAGTCTGTCCCTGTACTTTGGAAATATTTTCAAGTTGCAATGATGTAAAGCTAGATAAGTTTTATCTCTTCCATTAGTTCAACGCCAGAGAGAGCCCTTTGTGCCAGATAAGGTCAATAGAACCAAAAACAAATTTCCAAAGTCAAATATTGAGTCCTCAGTTCTATACCCTCTCCAAGTTAAACACATTCTTTTTTCATGAATACCACAAGTTCCTTAGTGTGACCACTGCTCCAACATGCAATAGCTAAAACCATATTGCAATGACAATCCATTATGTTCCTTTATTTGTCCATTTAGATTTTTTATTCCTGCTCAGGCCAACTTTCACTTCCTCCTGATAGTCAATATTATGGTGATCTATACCTTACCAAGCCAGTTTCTCCTTAATATTTCCAATCAATCTAGCCCACATCTCTGCTTATGGAGCAGTATTGACAACGTCAATGTTCTATTTCTGACCCTGTTGTGGGACACTGGTGTACAGTAATGTCCTAGGCCTTCACATTCACTCACCACTCAGTCACTGACTTACTCAGAGCAACTTCCAGTCCTGTAAGCTCCATTCATGGTGAGTGCCTTGCACAAGTGTGCCACTTTTTTTTTTATCTTTTATAAAGTATTTTTACTGAAACTTTTCTATGTTTAGATACGTTTAAGTAGACAAATACCATTGTGTCATACTTTGTGCAGTATTTAGTACAGTAACATGCTATACAGGCTCGTAGCCCAGGAACAATAGGCTATACCATATAGCCAGGTATGTAATAGGCAATACCTTCTAGGTTTGTGTAGGTGCACTCTATGATATTCGCACCATGGTGAAATAGCCTAATGATTGGGACGTATCCCTGTCATTAAGTAATGCATAACTGTAACCACAGGTTTCCAGGTTTTAAGTTTTTTTACTTCTTGCTGAAACTCTGACTGGGATTTATTCTCAACCACTTTTAGTTTCATACCAACATGTAAAGCAGGCTCCTACAACTACTTTGTATTCAGTAATAAAATGTCTCTCTTTTTTCCTGTAAAATATCTTCAGTGTCACATTGAGAAGATGCTCCACCTAGTAACACACTAGAATTTAAACAAGCTAATCCACTAAAAAGGATAGTTTTTGTGAGGATGTGCACTTGGCTCTGATAGACACTTAATTGCCCAGGCAGGGCACCCAGAATGAAGGCTTGGGGAGAAAGGCCAGATGCCTTGATGAGTTATTACATCTGTCTTCTCACCAAAGAATGTCAATGTGCTTGCAGCTTAGGTCAAAAAGAATTAGCCTGCTTATTTAGTCTCAATCCATTTTCTAATCAACTCTTATCTGTAGCCTGACATTAGCTTACATCTTGGCGGAACTAAGCACTCCACACTCAGAGGAAGTTTTGCCAAACCTAAAGAACAGGATGTATATCTGTATTTGTGTCTTTGACATGTACTTGTATATTTGTGTTTATTTTTCAAAGAACATAATGTTTTCAGCATACGTAAATGTTCCTAAATGTATTTCTAAAACGTCAGACATTATAAACACTGTCCCCACCGCTCATCTACACATTCAGAGTATACCTACTCTTCTCAGTCTTTACACTGTTTATAAGCCTCCACTGGAGCCAGAAGTCACAAGAAAAATCAACTTTAAGATCAGGTGAGAAAGGAAAAAATATAACTCTTATGCTGGACATATTCATAGTTAAATCTTTATTTGGAAAGCCTTAGTAGCAAAGACTAAACATCAACAACCACCATAATAAAAACAGCAACTACTGCTTCTGAGCACTTTCTAGGTGAGGTCTCATACTAAGCCCTTACATGCATTGTCTCAGTACAACCCCATGAAAGAGTTAACTATTCATCTTTCATTTTATGTAAAAGGAAACTGAGGCATGGCTTCTTGCCTAAAGTTGTCACCTTTGGAGCTGATCGGAGTTCAGAGTCACTCCAACAACAGGGAGGAGGGAGAGGGATAAGCCACAAATGTGTATTTAGCATTTTTCCTCAGTTCTTCCTAAATGACGCAGGGAAAAATCACAGGTCATTGAGATTTAATAGTTTTATTAAAAATAAATTTTAGAAAGACAAAGAATGCCCCAAGGAGGCCCATGGAGAAAGACAAAGTTTGCCCCCAAGGAGACACATGGTCCTAGTCCTATAACCAACACAAAGGGGCCAAAATGGCCACAAAAGGGCAAAAAAGACACAAAAGGCCACCAAAAAGAGAGAGAACCCAGAGGGACAAAAAGGAGGGGCAGAAAGGGAAGAGAGCCCAGAAGGGCAAAAAGGAAGGGGAGAGCCCAGAAGGGCAAAAAGAACTCAGAAGCAGAAATGTCTGCCTTATATTTGGGCCATGATGGGTGGTCTCAAAGTTGTTCCTAAATGATTGGCAAGTGAGGTCATTTTGATCGACACCTGGCTGCTATAACTTTGCCTAGTGCACATGTGCGTATGCAGAATTCTACTACCATTAGGGTGTTCTTTGTGTGGTTTCTAGGCTGGGCCCCTATTCCTTTGTTCTCCCTGTCACTCATGTCTGACTAGCTACCTAACATAGTCACACAAGTAAATCGTGGGATCAGCTAGTCAGAGTGTTTAACTCCCAATGATTATGCTATATGCCTCTTGTTGGCTGTTACCTAATATTATCAGTAAACTGTGTCAGCAAAGACTTAACAGAGATTGGACTCTTCTTTATGAGTTTGATCAGTTTAACAGCAACCCATGAAATCTGTTCCACATCCATAATCTCTGAGAGAAAAACAAATGTCATGTGGGCAGCCTCAGGACACCAACAGGAATGTCACCTGAATCCTGCATCCAGCCATTTCATTTTGGAAATCAGACAAGTCCCTTGATAAGAATTGACCAATAGTTGCACTGGTGGAAACCCAGAGGGGCAGCTCTGCTCTCAGCAGCATCCTGAAACTTGTATCTTACTCTTTTATGGAAGTTCATAATCATATCACGTGCTTCATGTCCCCAAACTATGGAACCTCCCTTTCTTTTTTTATTTCATTGGCAGAAATGTCAATTTATCACTCCCTAAATTCAAATTCAGAGTTGCCTCTGAGTATATATTAACTTTTGTGCTCTAAAACTTCAGTCTTCTAATAGAATTGTAAAATCATCTACCCAATTGCTATCACAAAAAGACTTGCTATGATTCTTCTGATATGATCAGTCATCCTTTGCTTGAAAGCTTCCGATAACTGGGAGGCTGTTGCTTTTCCTGATACTGAACCCACATGGACTACATTTGGATAACTTCCATGTGGTACTGTCCCATGTAGTGTATCTTAATCCAAACCAAAATATGTCTACATCTACTGCCACAGCCTTCATCCAAAAATGTTCACCTCTCTCCAAGATTATGGTAAATTACTCTTCTAAGCATCTTTTCTACCAGCCTATCTATAGCCCTTCTTAAATAAGTTGGGCTACATGACATATCCTCTTCAGTTTCTAGGAATATTCCCAGTCCACTGATCTTGGCCTTAAAACACCCATTATCTGTCCCCTGTTCCTTGGACTTTATTGTTTGGTCTTAACCTCCATTTCAAAAAAGCAAATAGCCAAAACGCTTAAAGGGGGTAGGAAGCATTTTTCTTGAATTTATGAGACTATAAAGAACTATGACCTTGTTTCATTCATGATAGAATGCTCAGACTCTACTGATCTTGAGCTTCAGGTCCATCTTTCCAATAGAATGTACCTCAGGGGAAATTCCCACACATACTTCTCCTCCTCCCACAATATGGTTAATGGCAAGGAGGAGTCATTCAAGTGTCCTGAGTAGAAACTCAGAAACATCTGAATACTTTCCTCTCCATCACTCCACAGTCAGTATCACCACCACCACCCCTCTGCATACACACATCTTTCAAATCTATCTCTTCTCCACCACCACTTAGTTTAGACTTGAATGAACTCACTGCAGTAGTCTACTAAATGACCTCCAAGGCTTCAGTTTCTTAATATCAAAATGTATGCCACCAGTGATTTTTCTAGAACATTAATCTAATCATGTCACCCCCTACTACCTAGATGAGAAAAAAAATTTCTAAGGATAACATTCAAGATCCTTCATAATTTGGCTTCAAATTACTTTCTGATCTCTTCTAAAGCAACTCTGCCCACTTCAACATGCATATAACCCTTGTGATGTAGCCACACAGAGCTATTTACCATGTCCCAAACCTACTTTATTCTTCTAAACTTCTATGCCTTTGTCCACGCTGTGTCCTCAACCTGGAGTGCCCTCTACCATCTCCTTTTCACTTACCATTAAATTTCTCCTCACTATTCTGTTGTCTCAGCCCACCAGGTAGTAAAGCTATTTGCTAGAAATGCCTGAGGCATTCACCAAGCCATATTACTCCTAATGAGTGCTCACAGACATTTCCCCCACTGGGGCCAATGCTGTGGCTGGGCCAGGCCAGACGTCTTTATTATAATTACAGGAGGCACTCCAGCAATAACCATCAGAGAACTTTGAGGAACAAGATTTTTTACTCACAGTTTCTGGAGGATGCTCAGCATACCACAGACCAAACATAAATGTGAAAAAACAGGTCCCCAAGGGAGAGAGAAAGAATGTGACCACCAAAAAGAGAAAGAATGGGAGAGAGAAAGAGAAAGAGAAAACAAAGACCTGGGGCTCTGCCTTTATTAGGGTCCAAGAGTGAGGTGTCTTGGTTTTCATAGGTTCACTCCTTATTGCTAATTTAAAGATAAGGCAAGGGAACGGAGAAGTGGGGTGACTCAAGCAGTCAGTTATCTAAGTTACCCAGGATTTTCTGAAGAGAATTTTTTATGAGTGGAGGTGGCCTACCTAATTCCTTATCTGGTTGTTTTGCTAATAGCTGTGTAGTACAGCTGATAATGTTTGTTTAAGATGAGTGTCTTTTGTAATGGATGCTTTGGCAATCAAAACTTAATGTTAGGTGCTTACAGTACACTCACTTTTCAATGCTCAGCTCCTCTGTGAAATATACCAGTCCCCTCCACAATCCATCTTGATTTGGCTCTTTGTTGGTGTGTTCGGATAATTCTGTGTACAATGCTTATCTCACTGCACTATAGTTCTTTGTTTCCAGTGTCTGTCTTCTTCATTTGATCTTGTGTTGTTGATGGCAGGAATCCAGCTATTGACCTTTATATCATAGTGTGGATCATTTATAGAAAATCTACTCTTGGCTTTAACCTATATTGTATTTGCCATTAAATTTAGAGTATATCGATGTCTCTCTAAAAATAATAACAAGAATATCAGCTAATATTTCAGGAGTGCATCCTAAGTGGCAGCCAATATTTTACATATACATATAGTACATATAAGTATATATACATATAATACATATAAATTTAGTGTAATATTTATACATATTAACTCATTTCATCTTTATAATAACCCATAATGTAGATATATGCTTATTCCCATTCATAGTTGAAAAAGCTGAGATTTAGAGAGATTAAGTAATTTGTCCCAAAGTTACAAATGTAGTAAATGATAGAAGTGAGATTGGATCCCAGGCAGTCTGGCTCCACAGTCCCAGCTCTTAACTACTATGCCACGCTTAAATAACAGTATGAACTGAGATGAGTTTTTCCACTTACTTTAGTACATTTTTCTCTTATTTCTCAAAAACAAATCTAAAATATTTGCACGATTGATTGTACTAGATTAATTTTAGTCACACACAGCTACACTAATATATATTCAAATAATAAGGGGTGGAATGAAATACATTATGTAATGTTCTTAAGGCTACACAATGGTCCTCAAACCTCCATGCATGTTTTTCAGACTCCTCCATTGTCCTGCTGTATTTATGTATTCAATATCCAGTCACTCTTTCCTTACTGAAAACGTCATTTTTTACAGTTAGCCATTAAATACAGTTCTTAGAGGAAATGGTTTCTCCTCTCCCACTACCCAGCCCCTGTCAGCAGGGGGCTCAAAAGAACCAAAACTGTACCTAAGACTATTGGAATTCACACAATGAGACTAACAATATTTCACTGCCTTTCAGGAGGTGTTAAATGATAAGGATCAGAATGGATTTTGTTGGCTTTATTGGGAAAAGTGAGCCTTTTGTTAGTTACTTATTTTGCTTCCCCTCTAATAAAAAGCCAACTTTGGCCATAGTTGGATATGGGAGCATCCCGAGGTTTTAATATGTCTAATAAAACTCACGAAAGAATGGAGGCTTGATTGGAAGAGTAGTGCATTAAGGGGCACAGAGATGTGTTTTGCTCTGAAAATGGAGTTGGAGGCCTGTGGAAGATGAGGAATCTGGAGTGAGATGTTAGAGGGCACAGCTGGGAATACATGCTAAGTTCACTTCCATTTCCGTTTGAATGCCACAGAGGCAGCACTGGACTTGCTTAAAATTAAAAGATATATCAAGAATGCAAAACATAAAATTTTAACCAGCCTTTTTAGTCACTTTTTAATCCTTTTCTGATTCTTTATTTCTCTGTATTTTGAGAAATTTTCTTGGGTTTTGCATTGTTCGTCCATGCACCCCTGGCTTCTATGTTCTAAGGCAGCATGCTATTTATTTATTCACCATCTGCACCTATTCTTTATAATAATGTGCTGTTTCCTTTTCACCTTCCTTCTCTTTGCTGTTTTTCTTCTCAGTTCTACCCTTTCCCTCTCTTCCCCTTGCTCTTCAGGCATCTTCCTTTCTTTCTTTGTTCCCCGCTCATCCCACTAGATCACCAGTAAATTATACATAAATTTCAATCTGGGAATCTTTGCCTCCTTAAATAGAAATGATGTTTTACCATGAAACTGGAAATCCCTGCTGTATACTGACCATTCCCTACGGCTTAACTGTAGCTGTTACTATATATTCAAGGGTTTCACAATGTAGAACTGGGCACTAGAAGGGTTTATCTCTGAAATTACTGAACAATAAACCTGCCAAGACTCAGCTCTGACTTCACTAATTTAAAAAAAAAAGTACCGATATGAATAAAAAGAATAACCAACAATATAACTGCTAACATTTCTAGAGATCTTACTAGGAACCAGGTCTTAAGCTAACCACTTAATAAGTATTTCCCACTTAACACTCACCACAGCCTTAGGAAACAAGTTATGTTGTTATCCCCATTATACTAACAAGGAAACCGAAGCACAAAGAGTGATACAGGTCACACACCAGTGAAAAATTATTAACTGGATTTCGTTAACCTCTCAATAACTGCAGGGTAGTCCTAAGTCTTGGGATTCCAGCTAGGGCTAGCATGTCACGCAGAACACTAGGTTGCCCTACACAGCTGGGCAAGTGAACACAGGGTGGACCAGGGTTACCATAGCCAGAGCAGGGGGCGATCACAGGTGCCACAGAAGAGGTTTGGTCTGGGAGCTGCTGGTAGTCCAAGTCAGTGAAAATTTAAGTGATAGAGGAACTTAACCAAGGTATGGCAGTAAGATGGATGGTCTGCAGTGATGATCATAAGAGGCGGGGCAGTTGTGGAAAGTTCAGGAAAGGAGGCAGAATATCACAGATGCCCAGTGGTGATCAGCATGGCCCAAATTGTTACCAGAGAGTGAGGATCCTCTCCTGGCGCGTTGTCTAGGTTCTTGATGTCTCAAACAAAGATTTGAGTAAGACATGGAAATACAGTAGAAAAGAAAAGTTTTATTAGAAGAGAAGTACACTTCCAGACATGGAAGCGGGCCTGAGCAAGAGAAGTGTGTCTCAAAAGGCCTGGTAACAAAGCCTTCGAGGTTTGTATCCCTTTTTGCTGTGGGTAGTTACTTAGAGTGGGCTTCCTTGATTGACAGTTAAGATTGACAGGACTCAGTGATTCATCATTTTGCTTTCTGCGCATGTTTGTTCCCAGAATTCAGTCTGTTATAATGATATTAATGAACTTCTGGACATATGCATCATATTATAATGATGGTATAATGAGACGCAGGTGAGTTGAAGGTCGTTGGGGGTTCTCCTTGCACAGGTGCAAGTGACTGGCCCAAACTGGTACCTAATTCTCTGCCTACTGGTTTCTTCATGTGGGTTAAAAAATGCCTTTTAGCTTGCTTAATTGTGGGCAGATTAGGGCAGACCCCTTGAATAGGATGACCTCAGCGTCTTTGCAGGCAGACCCAAAACTCCCTAACTCTCCCTTTCCCTCTCCCTCTCCCTTTCCTGCCTAGCTCTTTTCTAGAGCCATGAATCCCCTTTTTATTAGTATGGATGTTGGGGGAAGGGAGTTCTCTTCTTTCGTATCTGCTTCCTGCTGAGAATGGCCCTAGTCCCTGCCTACAGGGGTTTTATGGAGCTCTTTCCCTTTCTGCCTCAGTCAGGGTGAGATCTTGGGTTTCCTGCTGAAGCGCCACCTCAGTCCTTAGACAAGGAAAAGATACAAACTTATTATTTAAATCATATATCTATTAATTTCTATTATTGATTTGCCTATTGAGTGAGTAAAGGGAAACAGGCTTGGTTAATATATTTCCTAAAGAGTAAAAAAGACCTTTGGCCTACAGTTCCCTCCCCTATCTGGACTCTAAGAACTCCATCTGACTTAACATCATTTCTGCTAACAATGTGCCAATGACCCTTATCAATAGCCAGAGGATCTGAGTTACGGGTTTGGGGCAATTATCAGGATTTGAGAGAGAGGGCCTTTTTCCCAAAGAAAGGAGGAAAGAAAACTAGGTTTACTAAAAAGATTAACTCTGCAAGAGATGTCCCATTTCATTTCCTGCTAAAAGATTAAGAATTTTACAAGTGATGTCCATCTCAAAACCACCAACTGGAGTTTGGAGGAAGGATGTTCAGTCGATGGAGGAAGCAGTGGATCCCAGCCGAGCCAGAACTCAGGGACCATTTTGGGTACTGAGGCTCAGAAACAGGACAGGTCCACTTACTAGCCTTGGGGCACTGCATCCAGATCAGACAAGCAGAAAGAGAAGCTTAACTCTGCTGGAAAGGTGCTAAAGAGCCTTGAATATCACCTAAGGAAGATGGACTTTATCCAAAATATCTCTGATCTCATCTGGAGAGCTACTGTCTGCACTTGCCAAATGGCACCACAAGCAGGAGTGACATCATGTCCTCTTTCTAATGTGCAAATAAACTTTTATGCATAAAAGTGAGTAGATTCAAGTTAACTCTGGTGCAGGACAGGTCAAATCTCCCCAGAGTGGGGACTCAATTCCTACACCGAAAGGGGAGCATCCTAGACTGTGCCCAGGAAAAAATTCAAGTGCTCATCAGACTTAGAGACAAAAAGAAGGTTTATTAGAGAAGGAATACTCTCCACAGACAGAAACATGGTCTCCTCTCAAAGATAGAGAATGAGAGAACCCCAGAGTATTCGAAGAATTCAGTTTTATATTCGTTTTCCTTTCCGGGTGTAGGTATGCAGCTTCAAAGGCACGGGGAAGTAGTTGTTAGTCCTTTCAGCAGGAATCTTCCTGTAGGTTCCCTATAGTCTGGCCTTATGCTAATCAGCCAGGTTTCCCATGTCCAGCAGCACGTAGCAGGCTCTGGCTACAATCTGGTTTAATATTTAGTCAATTTGTGTAGTTCTCATGCCTCTTTCCTGTATTAACCTCAAAAGAATGTCATTTTCACATTCTGACTTGCTTTCTTAAACAGGAAAATAAGAGATACAGATGCGACTGGCACGTTTGGCTTAACCCTGGAGGTGTTGTGTGAATGTGTCAAGCATGTTGATATCAGTTTATATATCATCTTGGAAAAAAGGCAGAATATTGCTCTCAGAAGCAACAGAGAGTTACTCTGGGGGTGTGCAAGGGTGAGGCAGAGAACAAAGGTGTTTTATTGTAAGCCATTCTATAATGTTTGAATTTTATCATTTTGTTATATGTGTTTGTGTGTGTACTATAAATTTGAAAAGGAAAAATGTATTAAATTTGGCTATCAGGTCCTCAGTCCCCTACTACATTAAAAGGGGTGAAGGGAACATGGGAACGATAAGTTAACATATTATCACAGATAGGGAATCAAGGCAATCTAACAGGCAGATAAAAGAATTTTAAAAAGAAAAAGAATTGTAGCCAGGGACCATTTAATGTGGCATGAGGAGGTTCATATATCTCTCAGAAATGATACCATAGCAAGTGGTATAATTATTAGCCTTATGGTACCAGTGGGGATACTGAGACCTCAAGCGAAGTTCTGAGGATCCCCCATCACACTCTGTTTAAGGAAACAGGGAGCAAGGGTATATATTTAGCACAGTTTCTATCAAAAGGAGCTAAAATTGCAAGTGAAAGAATGCATTATTATATGCCTTTCCTTTATAGCACTTAAATTACAATAAATTTTTAAAGATTTTTCTAATTAAACCTACAAAACTCTGTGCCTTATAAGGGCACAGACCACATTTGTGTCATTCACCCGGCTTCCCCAGGAGGAAAATAACTTTCAGAGTTTCTCTTCCCTCGAGCCACTTGAGATGTTTACTCTTGAGATATTTAGTAGACTCTAGGCCAATAAGGGCTGCGGGCCTGGCCCCAGGAGCAGACCCGACCTTCCATGAAATGAGAGGAGGAGGCCTGTCCTTGCTCCCTTGTTGCTCAGGCCTCTAAGGTGCTTTTCACTAAGTTCTACATAAAACTGAAGAACTTCATCCCCTGCCTTTGTTCCTCAGCTAAATGTGGCCACCAGAATAATTGATACTGGAAATGTCTGCTTTGATTGCTGCTGAGAAGGAAAGCATACATTTTAGGTGAAAATCTCAGTGCATACTGCCTCAAACTTTAATTATTGGGTATCTTATGAAATTTGATTTCTATTCTCTCCAGTTTTCTACACAGAGAACTAGAAAAAGGCCCTAAACAGATGCAGCAGTGGGAACTTCAAGGCCCTTATTAGTTTACAGCCTACATTGATGCCTGGTAGTCTTGGTGGTGGGGTTGGGGGTTACGCTTCCCCTGTAATAAAGGTTTTTAGAGGGGCTCCCAGCATCAGCCAGAGAGCTAAGAGCCACCAGAGGTGTGAAGGTGGACTAGCCCCTTGAGAGAAGGGCAGGAGGCCCAGGGGGCCTCCAGCTTTGTTTCCACTGTTCATAGGGGTATGGCTCAGACCACCCACACCCCGAGATCACTGCTTGTACCCATCTTAGGAGGCTGGACCTTACCACCCCCTCCTCTCTCTCTCCTCTACCCTTTCCGCTTTTCTACCATCTCTATCCTTCTACCCTCCTCCTCCTCCCTTTCCTCCTTCTGTCCTCCTCCAGTCTTCTCTCTTCACTACTACCCCTCCTATTCCGCCCGCACCTTGCACAGCTCCTTCCCCTCTTTTTTTTGTCTGCCCTCCTTTTTTCTCCTCCCTCATCCCTTTTCCCTTCCTTCTCTCACTCTTGCTTCAATGAAACATATCAAATAGTTTTGTCTTCTCTAAGAGAATCAAAGGTTAGTCCCCTCCAGAAGCCCTGTCCAGTTACCTGAAGACCAAAGTTCAGAATACAATGAAGAGCTACTCATTTTACCCTCCAGGTTAGAGAGAAGGGGCTGTTCATGTCCAGAGGACACTAATTTTTGAAGAATCAGAGGTATTTTGAACAGGCCACCTCTCCGCTGTTGCTGTTTTTCCTTTCACATGTGAACACAGCTGCCTGACTGGCAGCTTCCGAGCCTGTCTTCCCTTCCCCCATCTAGAGAACAGAACTGCAAGAAGACTAAAGTGTTTACAGAAGCAAGAGTTGAAGGAAAGGCCATAAAGCTCTAGAAATCTTGGCGTTTACAGGAAAGGCTCTGGGGCGGCTTCAGCAGACTTCAGAGGTCCTGAGCTGCTCACCCCTGCAACCCTTCCCACCTGCCCCAAACCCCACCACAGGCAAACCCCACTCTAAAAGAGAGGAAATTTAAGCTTCAGGGCCCTTTTTTTGCTCTGGCCCTTCCAAGACCCTGGGAAGAGTGCTGACATTGTGTTCTCATGGTCCTTTGTTTTTGTAAGACTTGCAAAAAATATATATTTTAACCAGAGTTGGGGTCAAGCACTGTTTCCGTCCACTACTGCTTCCCTTCCAAGATACTTCTCTCTTCAGATGGCCCTGGAGTGGTTGTGGGCATTTGCGGGAATCCAACTAAGGGGAAGCTGAATTGGGAACGCATTTAGTTCAGGGGTTCCCAAACTCAGGGCCACAGACTGATATTGGTCTGTGGCTTGTTAGGAACCAGACCGCACAGCAGGAAGTAAGCGGCGGGCAAGCAAGCAAAGCTTCATCTGTGTTTGCAGCTGCTCCCCAGCGCTGGCATCACTGCCTCAGCTCCACCTCAGATCATCAGGCATTAGATTCTCACAGGAGCACCGGTCCCTGGTGCCAAAAATATTGGGGACTGCTGCTTTAGTTTACCTTTAGTGGAATATAATTGTGTGGCCCACAGTCACTTCTGTGCATTGGCAAGTCACTGCCACCATGCTGATACAGGAACAGCTTACAGGAATAGTGTCACAGGCTGAATCAAAGATGATCATGTTCCATGGCACCTGGCATCAGAAGTTTATAGGTAGTAGAGGAAAAATAAGGTTTGGAATGCACTGAACCAGAAGCAGGTCTGTGGAAAATTCTTCCAATCATGGGATACGTAAAATTCAAAGTGGAGGATTTCGTTCTCATGATGCTCCATCAAAACGGAAATTCAGGAATAATTAATTCAGTGATGCAGCATATACACATATAATTGTTTCTGAGAATTGTGTGAAATAAAATTGATCAGATGTCTTGTGTTTGCAAGGTATTTACCTGTAGCAGCACTGCACACAAGCATGTCTGTGTATAAGGAGACGTGCTATAATGCCTCCCAACTATCAATAATTTTGATCAATCTTGTTAGAAGGAAGACTACCTTATCTTCCTATTCTCTCTAATACAAAATCATTATCATATAAAGAGAGTATCAAAGTATGTAGGCAAAACATAAAGATGAAAAAGTTACTTGAGAGGTGTGTGAGGCAATTGATTAATTAGAATATTATGTGAATTTCCTAAGCATTGAGATATCCATTACATGTATGCCAGATTTTAAAAGTATGTAATTTTTTGTAATTTATTTTCTAAAATGACTTTCATACCTAATTTTGTATTTGTATTTTTATATTAATTTTTATAAAGAGACCATCCCCCCCACAAAATTGTGTAAGCCTAATGCACCACAAACCTGGATTCTTCCTACTGGCAGCCTCAGTGAGTTTCTGGACAAAGGATCAGTTTTTTTCTGTCTTGGGGAACCTGCTTCAGCCTGGGGCCCCACATTCCCAGAACAGTGTGGTCAATGAATCCTGTTGGGATAGCAGGCAGCCTTCCCTCCAGGATCCCGGTTTTTGGGGCTGCAAAGTCTTTTCCTGAGGGCTCCTATTCCGATTCTCAGGCTCTAGTTCTTGCTGGGAAAGGCAGCAGCAAACAACGTTGTTGGCACTCCATCTTGCCAGTTATGCAGAGGCCCATCTTTATTGTTCTCTTTTGGCCATAAATCTATGTGAAGTTCTTTTGATTTTGAGAAAGGTAAGATGGTTTTCCGCCAAACCTTTCCTCTGATTCGCTTCAGGTGACCTGACACACAAGACTCATCTGCAGAAAGGCTGTTACCAATTTTCTGTTTTCTTTAACAGAGTTGGTGTGGACTTGGATGAAGACTTGAAGAAGGAGCCCTCTTCACACCAGGCAAGTCAAAGAAGCCAATGCATAGGGTGTAGAGATATAAGATGTTCTGTTCCATGGAATGTTCTATGTTTGTCCAACATGTGGCCAAGAGACTCATTCCAAAGCGGGCTGCCTCTGTAGACAAAACTGATTAGATGGCTATAAAATTCACAGAAATTCAGGGTGTCAGTAACGTCTGCGTAACCTTTGGAGTGCTTAGAACTAGCACACACTTGTACGGTCTCTGTGGCAGCAGGAAGCCTGGGAACTGCAATGTTGGAGCAAGAACACAGCGTTTGGAATCAGTCAGCCGAGTACAGATCCCTGCCTAGCAACTTGCTAGCTAGGTAATCTCAGTGTGCACTCAATACGCATCTGATACATGTTGGGCACCCAACAAATGGACCTGTTTCTCCTGTATGACTTCTCAATTATCAGGTCTAGGTGTACAGAAATATTGAAAATTTGCAAAAACAAAGCAGAACTCTAGGTGAACCATCCTGATTTAGCTGAACAA
Source organism: Pteropus vampyrus (assembly GCF_000151845.1). Classification (NCBI taxonomy): domain Eukaryota; kingdom Metazoa; phylum Chordata; class Mammalia; order Chiroptera; family Pteropodidae; genus Pteropus; species Pteropus vampyrus. The sequence continues at coordinate 5,789,150 of NW_011888878.1, forward strand.
ATATTATTTTCAGAGACCTAAAAATCCTTAGAGAAAATTGTTCGAAACAATGTGCTGTCCTCTCAAGTAAAAGAAGTGTATTCTCTAAACTCTGGACTTGAACTGAACATCAAAGTAGAATATGTCATTGGCAATTTTGCATTAGTCATTTTTAACTCAGTACTTAAAAGAAACAATTGCGTGGAAATGTTGCACCTTTTGCTGAAATTGTAAGTAGATACACATGATAGAATAACAGTAAATAAGTGATGTTGCTTAAATAATTGTGTTGCGATCATATCTGAATTTGGAGAGGATTCATTGCTCTTTTATTTCATGGTTTTTTCTCTATAATACCGCTAATGAGGCACAACTGGTTAGTGCTGCTGCTTTCCAGGTTCACATGGACATAAAGAAAGAAGGATCTTGTGATCTACAAAAAGGGCTGAAAAATTAAGTTAGTAATGGTCCTGGCTCACATGTTATTTGAATGTTTTTGTCACATGTGTTCCAAAGCCGGACTGGTGCTGTTTTCACAGGCTTCTTTGCCCAGGAAGCACATCTAACTGCAGGACTGAGGAGCCACAGGGATTAGGGCAAGCTTGGTGACCTTAGAAAGGAGATCAAAGGCTCATCTCCCTACACCAGTGGACTGTAATGAGTAGTTAGCTGGTGGGAGCTGATTTTTACAAAGCATTTTCATTTCATATAGGTCAACTAATTCATTCTTCTACTTTCAAGTAAAACTTTAACCTAAAATTTATCCTTCTCTTATATCTTTTTCTGTAAAAGAAAAAAATAGATTAAGAAAATTCACACACAAAAAAATTCTTTACCTTCCTCTGCCTAATATTTTACAATCACATATAATTATTGATAAGCTTATTTACTAGCCTAATTCCCTCCTTTTACAGTTTAAATATATTTTATTTTAGCTCATTCATACCACTGTTAATTCAATAATAACTCTCACCTGAAGATACTTAAACCAGTAGAAATGTTGTTGTTAATGAAGTGAGAGAGTGCAACATAATACAATGAAAACTTGTGGTATTTGGATCTTAGTCATGTTTATTATATCTTTGAATCTCAGTTTCCCTGTCTGTAGAATGTGAATGATAATTTATACTTTTCTAGGTTGTTATGACACTCCAGTAAAACTGTATCTATGAAAACTACCTAACAATTAATTTAGGTAAACCTATCTTCTCTTATGAAGGATTCAAGGCAGCTTGCACCACCACATATAATAAAATAATGGTAAAATATTTTTAAAGAATTTTATAATTCAGTAAAAAAAGTTAATAGGAGCAGAAAGTCAAAACCAAGGAGAAAAAAAAAATCGTGAATAAGTAGATCATCAGGTTCAATATACTGTGCTTAGTTGAATCATGAGTAAGCTTTCTAGTAGCCAAAGTAGGGGAAAAAATAATAATCAATAATATTCTAAATTATTATCATTAGAGGGGAAAATTATACTCTCTCCTCAAACGATACAAAACTTAACAGGCCCAGTATGTTTAAAGGAAATTCTCATTTGGGACTTGCTATAGAAGACACATGAAGAGCTATCTAAAGGTTAACTACCTAATCTTATAATTTGTATATTTTCTACTGAACTACTGTCGCTTAAAAAAAATTTATTTTTAAGAAGCATCCTGGAAATGTACTTATTCATGATAACGTTTGACTACCAAGGTAGCTACATTTCAAAAAAGAGGTTTTTCCACACCTTGGAGTAATTTTTATCTTCTGTGTCAAGTACAGGAAACAGTGGGCTCAGGCTAGAAGTAACAAACACAGTATCCATGCAGATGCCACCCAACCTGGACAGTTTTTTATTTGCCTGTTTGTTTTAGTATTTTCCAAACCATGAACCTCTCTGCCCTCATTTTGTCTGACAGCTCATTGCTTATTATCAGCATCTGTTGCTTTCTCTGACTACAGAGCATAAACCTTAATTCTTAGGAGGATTACGTGCTTCCCCTTGGTTTGCATTTATTAAACTGTTGCATGAACAAATAGAATAATCTTTGTACTGGTCACCTCTTAAAAAAAGGTCTCTATTTTCACTTATCAAAAGCTAAAAATTTCATAGTTGGTATGGCAATTATTGACCACACTCTCTCAAAATCAATAATAACCATATTTTAAAGGAATTTCTTCTTTCTCTGTTTATGGAAAGTAAAATAACCTTTGGGAAATATGAACTCACAGCTGTGACTAACTACCAATGTCACAATTTTCCTTTCTGCCTTGTAACACTTTTAGAATGTGAATAGTATTACATCTTACTTGTAACAGACCCAGAAGCTTTAGAAAGCGTATTCCACCTGCACCTTTTAAATTTTAAATACATACTCTATGTAAGCATGCTACTTTGAGAAATAGAAGATATTTCAGTTCTGAATTTTATGTCTCTTAAACATGCACACACACACACACACACACACACACACACACACACACACACACACACACACACCCCCCTCAGACACCCGCCCCCATCTCTCATGGGAAGTTTTCCTTGTAATTGAGTCTGTGTCCTTGGAAGCACAGCACTGGAGAGATGGTAACTTGCTGGAGCACCACACCTGCCTTTAATCTTTCAATAGGAAATTCATGCTACCCAAAAAGGGCTGCCACTATTCTTTTTCCTTTTTTGCCATTATTTCATGATCATCCTAATACATGAGTACCAACTCCTATTGTTAATGCTGTTCTAAGAACTTTATTTATGTTAACTCACTTACTTTCTAAGATAACCTTATGAGTGGGTACTATTACTATCCCCATATTTCAAATGTGACTCTGTATACAATTACATATTTCCCCCTTAAAAGTATATCAAAAATATCCTCGGTCCAGTATACCATATTACAGATTGTGGGCTGCATACAAAGACATAAAATAATGGACCAATTTATAGGCAGTTAAAATTAGTAGTTAAGTTTTGGTGGAGTCAAAAGTTATATGCAGATTTTCAAGTGCACAAGGGTTCAGCACCCCTAACCCCTCCAAGTTGTTTGAAGATCAATTGTACTAATAGCCTACTATTGATCTGAAACCTTAACCCATAATATGAGTCAATTAACACATACTTTGTGTTATATGTATTATATACTGTATTCTTGCAATAAAATAAGCTAGAGAAAAGAAAATATCATTTAAAAAAATCATAAGGAAGATAAAATAGGTTTGAAGTATTTACTGGGAAAAAATCTGCATACAAGTGGACCTACCCAGTATAAGCACTATTGTTCAACTGTATATAGTATTATGTATTTGTCTGAAAACAAAACAAAACATTGCTTCCCCCTACAAAACTACTTTTAAAATACATAATGGTTGTCCATGGTAGAAAAATTGGTATCGTAAATATATGATGGAATTCAAGTGTTGGATAACAGCAAAGGACTACAAGCCTGGAGAGAAGGAAAACGAATGAGATGAGCCTACATTCTCCTTGATCTTCTACCTGGAGGTCCTTTTCAAATTGCTGTTCAACAGACAGAGTTCAAGCAGAGAACAGTGCAAGCAGAGAATAGCAGTCTCGCTGAGTTGAGGAACTAGAGATTGGATTTGGGATGTTGCTGAAGTGGCTGGAGTTTTTTATTGTTGTCATCTTGGAAAAGTTGCTTTAATTCTTTAAACTGAAATTTAATCATTTACAAAATAGGGATTATAATAGGTATTTTGATTGGTCAAGGTAAAGATTAAATGAGATTTTATATATTGAACTTAATGTTTAAAAAGTGCTCACTAAATTATAGGTGTCATCTTCCTTCACTTTCTCTTCCTCATCATTATTCAATTGTAGAATCTTAGGTAAGGTAAATATACAGAATTTAGTCTTAAGCAATAAAAAGTATTAGGGAGGAGGAATACTTTTGCATGGATAAATCATAGGTAAGTGTAACTGAAATAAATTTGATGTTAGCCAAGGGAAAACTCAAGGTATTTGCTCTTACATATTCATTTTATTTTTCTCAAAACATTATTAGTTTCAATAACAATAACAAAAAAAAATACCTTCATCTATGTGAGATCAGTTTTAGAGCCTAGTTTGTATTTGATTTCTGAAATATCTGTGAGAGTATACTGTGGAATTTACATTGTATGAGGCCAACTCCAACGGCACAGAGGCAAGTATGGAAAAATATTGATAGTTGTTAAATATGGAGGATGTATACATGGGAATCTTTATTCTGGTGTCTATAAGTTTATTAGAAATACTCGAAAATATTTACAAGGCAAAATGAAATTTTGTTTAATGATTAAAGTGACCTTGCCATTTGCTAATTAATCTCTTCTCCTCCTGAACCTATTTCCAGCCTTTGCAACTCTAGATGACTATAAGTAATAAGTATCAATTGTGCAGAACAAATACTTTTATTCTTTCCCAAATGAGCTCTTACAAGTTTTAAGGGTATTCGAGATTACCGTTTTCTAGGAGTTAGCAAACAAGTCTTTGTTCATCTTGCTCACACCCTTCATATTTTTACTGACACTTTGTTGTGTCCCTTTTTAGTGCTGGTCTTTCTGCTGAAGAAATCCTAGTCCTTTCAATCTCCCTCTGCTCAGTTATTGAAGTTGCCCTCCTCTGGAACTTTCTCTACACTGCTCTGACTTTCTTGAGCTGCAGTGACCAGAACTGATCTACCCAGGTTACACACAAGCACAAACGACAACCAAAAACAGAATTTTAATGAAGGGACTATTAGAAACAAAAATAAAATTGGAAGCTAGCATTAAGAGAGCACATAGAAAAGCAAGCATAGCATTAAAAAATAAAATTGTTAGAAAATATGAAAATTAACCTCGTGACAATCAGCAGAGTGGAGATGGGATAAAAACGAGGTTTTTAAATGGTCCTTTTATTACTTCCAAGCTCCAAATCTTCAAGTTTTTACCTTCATCACAAGTAGAATAAAATCAAGTTCACCACCATGACCAATGATCTGGCCTAAAATCAAGTTCACTACCATGACCAATGATCTGGCCCCTCTCTGTCTCTCCCACTTCATCTCCATTTGCTCTCACCTTTCTCCCTCAGCTCCAATCACACTGGCCCTCCTGTTGCACCTGGGGTGCACATCACTCTGCGACTCCAGGGCCTTCATCCTTGCAGTACCCTCTGCCTGGACCGTTTTTCCCCCAGATCCCACATAGTTCACTTCTGAATATCATACAGGCCTCTGATCATGTGTCACTTTTTCAAAGAAGCCTGCCTTGACCAGCCAATAGCCTCCCCTCTGCTGTTCTCCCATCTTCATACCTGATTTATTGTTATCATTCTCTGAACGTATAGTAGATAGTTGTTTACCTTTGTATTAGTCGTTTTCCCCATTAGAGTATAAGCTCTGTGAGAATAAAGACTGAATTGGTAAGTGCTGCATCCTCCTCACACTTTGATTAGTGCCTGACATGGGTAGGTTGTATAAATGAACGAATGAATGCATGTATGCATGCATACTAGGTAAGAGGAAGTTCTGGAGTCAAATCGTCTGGGTTTACATTCTATGTCTTTCCACTATGTGTCCTTGGGCAAGTTATTTAACTTCTCTGTGTACAGTTACACCATAAATATGTTACCTTTGTGAATACACTTTGTAAACTACAAAGATGCCTCATTATTTTATTATCTCTTCTCAGCTCCACTCCAATACTTTTTCATACCTAGAATTTATTATTTCAGTATATTGTTGTATTAGCTTTCTCTTACTGTATAACAGATTATCCCAAAACTTACTGGCTTAAAACAACAAATATTTACTATCTCACAGTTTCTATGGGTCAGAAATTTGAAAGCAAGTTAACAGAGTGTTTTATTGACTCAAGATCTCTCGTTAGGTTGCAGTCAGGATATCAGCCAGAGCTATAGTTGTCTGAAGGCTTGACCGGGGCAGAAAGGTCCACTCCATGTTGGCAGGGAGACCACATGGATCTGTCCACAGAGATGCTAGAGTGTCCTTACAATATAACAGCTGATTTCCCTCAATTGGTCCGAGAGAAACAATAAGGAGGAAACCATAATGGCTTTGTATGACTGAGTCTTAGATATGACACACCATCCCTTCTGTCTCATTCTATTGATTAAAGATGAGTCACTAAGTACAGTCCAAACACAATAGGAAGGGAAATTTGTCTCCATCTTTTAAAGGAAAAATACCAAAGGATGTGTGGATATACATTTTAAAACCACCACAATATTGTGTGTGTGTGTGTGTATATATATATATTTCCCTTTAGATCTCTCATACAAAGTTATTTGAACTAGCCCCCGCTTTGTTTCTTTCTTTAGTTAAACCATGAGTTTGTATATCTATGATGTTTACATGTCATCTCGACAGTTTTACCCATCTTTGACTAGTTGTCTCCCTAAGCATGTACTTTCTGACTAAACCTCTTGGGAACATTCACGAATTTATCATGGTGTTAGGAAGATGAGAATATTTGCGTAAAATACTTTCTATGTGGAGGCTAAGAATTAATGACTTACCTTTTAAAGTATAAATTTGAAAAAAATTACTATTGACCTTAGATTATATTATGCTCCCTCTTCAGAATCCAGAAATATTTCTCTTTAGGAGCACAGAATCTGGTCCTCTCCTTGATAATTAGAAAATCAGGACAACAAACTTGAAAATATTACATAAATAGTTTTAAATCGGGGAAGACAGTAGGGCAAAAGTACTGCTATCAAACCCCAGTCACACGTACTACTTGAAAAAGTGGTCTGGGGTTCCATAAGGAGCTCGACAGATTTGTTATGAGAATTACTTGTCTTTGTTATCATTCCATGGAAATTGCATTGACATTAATATTGAATATAAAATCTTGAGAAATAGAAAGAAAACTTTTTCTCTCTCATAATCCATTGAATCTTCCTGAAATTAGAAGTGATCTTATATGATTATCCCAGAACAGAGTTCATCCAGTTCACTTAGCAAATTGATAGAGGAATGTATTTACATTTGCTTAGCTGTTTTTCATTAAGGTTAATACAACAAACAATTCCCTCTTGCTTTAGTGTCTGGTGTTCACAGATTTTAGGCTGGAGTCTTTTGTTTTCTCTCAAGGGTCCAAATAAGCCTAAAACAAAGAGTACAGTCATAATTTTTCTGTTGCTCCTTCTCTGGGGTGGAGCTAAGGGTGAGGGGTTTACTTAAAAGACAACTACTTACTCCCTACTTTGCTCTATCACTTTCCAACCTGTGGTCTATTCACTTGTTTAAGGAGGCAAAGGAAAGATATCAAATGCCCCAGTTATTTTTAAATTTTCCCAGAAAAAGAAGACAATAAAAGCACTAGAAATTGCACATATATCAAACATGCTGCTTCCTAGAAGTATCAAGGGCAAATTAAAGTTGGGGTTCAATGCTCTTGAGTCTCCAGTCTCCACTTACAGCTGAGACACATGAGGCTTGGAGTGGGTATTTTGTTATTAAGCAGTAAATGGTAGAGAGTCAGAACTCAGATCTTGGTCTTCAGCTTCTGGATCCTATGCTTGTTCCAACACTTCCCCTCTGAGATAAAGGACCTCAGAAGAGAAGAAACCATTGCTAGTGATAAAGAAAATACCACCAAGTTCCAGATTCTACTTCTGACAACTCACATTCATTGTCCTTAGAATGTGAGCTGACCCCTGTTTCAGAATAATCCAAGTAAATTGATGCTACCTACTGTCCTCTGCCCATCTGGGCCCTCCCATGGGCTTGCCCTCTGTGCTGCCTCATCAGATACCTTCTCTATTTCAGGGTGACTGTAAAATTTGGCCTTCCCTTGGCATATTTATCTTCAACCCCCAGTGCACAAGCAGAACACACAGTAGACTAATTCATTTATTTCTACTCATTTATTGATGGCCTTTCATAACCAAGTTATTAAGTCATCAATAACTTCAGAAAAATAAATGAATGGATCCAGAACTGGGCCAACAGCTATTTAAGACATAAACTCAAAATTTTATCTAGGATCAGCAGGAAAGTCAATGCTGGGTCGTCAGTGGTATTTCCCTCACCTAGGGAAACATGTCTCATGTTTGATTCTAATTGGAACCCAGTTTATTTCTCTACAAAGCAGTAAAATGAATAGCACCTCCAGTCTCCCAAGTAAAATAAAGTTTGAAAAAAAAAGATTGTATTTGTTAACATTTTTCCAAAAATTCTGCCTGATATATATTACTCGCATCAAGTAACAAAAAACTACCCCCAGAAGTTTTGCCATGAATAGAGTATAAGCTCTTTCATGAGTGCTCGTAAGTTCTGATATATTCCCCTCAGGAAAATAAAATAAAATAGTAGAGTAAAATAAATAAATAAAAGAAAAGAATAAAATAAATAAAATAACAAAGAGAGGAAAAAGGGAAAGAAAGACAGGGAGAGTTTCTAAGACCTTGGGAACCCCCTAAAGCCAGTATCCAGAAATCTAGAGAAATTCCTAACACTGAAGTTAAGTTGCTATAGGGACACTTTTAAAGCTCTCAGCGGTTCACCTAGCTGAGGGGAGCCATGCATTTTCACTATGTTTTGGGGCATATGAAGCTGCTCTATCTCAGCCTCCATTAGCAATCTAATATCCTGAATTCAGATCCTTGTTCAGACACCTCTTTGCCCTAGTTTGCTCCCCATCTATGCACTAGAGGAGAGGAATCTTGGCTGCTAAGAGGCCACAGATGTGCTTGGAAACCTCTCTATGCCTGAGCTTCCTGTTTCCTCATCTGTAAAATGGGAATACTAATAAAATATACTTTGTCAAATTGTTATAAAAATTAAAAGAGTTAATATATGCCAAGCACTTAAAGCAGTGTCTGGCACAGTGTCTGTTCAAGAAGTGTTAGCTGTTACTGTTATTGTTTTCATTAATAAAAATATAGTATCTCCATATGATTAGGACCTCAGAGACCAGCAAGTCCAATTTCTTCAGTTCATTTGCCACTCAAGAACACAGAAGCCCAAGTAGCCTACTATACAATGTATGTGCTCTCAAACTTCAAAGGCTGAATGAAATGCTAGCAGAAAGAACATCATCTTTATAGTCAGGCTGTCCTACATTTAAATTCCAGCTCTTTCACTTGCTAGCTCTGTGACTTTGGGCTCATCTCTTCCCTTCCCTGGACTTTTCTAGGTCCTCACCTATAAAATAGGTATAATACAACCTACCTTAATGGATTGTTGTGAAAACTGAAAAATAATGACTGGAAAAGTTAATGACTGGATAATGTGCCTAGCATGCTGCCTAGGAATTAATGAGCATTCAAAAGCTCAGAACTGTAACAGCTGCAAGCATCATTCAGCTGGGCTGCTGCAGAGTGGGTACTAGAATCCTGGACCCTTGATTACCAGCCATGCTCATCACTACGCAGCTCTTCTTTACTTAAAAATGAACAAGCAAATATAAAACAGGATTTGTTTATACTCTTTTCTATACATTTTCTTCAATGACTATCATGTCATCAGTAGATATTATCAGCTATTAAAAACTGCCTGTGCCTGTTAATGGATAAAATTCTCTCTGTATTATTCTTAAAGCAAAAGAGAGTAAAAGTAGGGAGAGAGAGAGAGAGAGAGAGAGAATATATCCCACTGTTAGTCCAGAGCTTTTAGAACTAGTTGAGTTTAGGGTGACCAGTTTTATTCTGCCAGCTGAGCCCCAGCATGCTGTATCTGTTGTGGGAGATGGTGACTCAGAAACAATTTGTAGTTGTTGCAAGATGATGAAAACAATATGTGCAGCAGTAATTTTGTAAATCTGATACTTCTGTTGAGGTAAAAATAGCTAGAGGTAAGGATGGAAATTGAACCGGGCATGTGGTTTCCTCTTTGAAGGAGTATGATGAATAAATTTAAACTCTTGATAACAAGGCATAGCACTCCAGGTCCACCAGAAAACAGATCGATGGAATTCTAGTGTTCATGAAAAGATTTTTAGTTGTCGCACAGTGGGGTTTAGAAATGGGGAATGGGTTCCACAGCTAGCCAAGTTTGAGAAACACTTCCCTCCTGAAGACTTAAAATGCTCATTTATAAATGAAAGACTCTGAGAAGTCCTGTATATAAGAAACCTGTTTAACATGGTCTAACCCATCCTTTTCTGAATGATTGGCACAGAATTTCCATCAATATCATATAGAACAATGGCTACTAGGGAACACCATTTAGAAATTAGATTTTAAATTTTATTGCGAGCCTCTTCTTCAACCATTTTAGACAAAGGATAAATGACTGACTAAAAATGGACCACGTTTTGCTTTCTTGTATTCCCATTTTATTTGTTGGGGATGGAACTGCAGCACTGGTTGGTACACATTTCAGAGAGCAGAATATGGCCCTTCGTGTCAGCTATTTATCATTAACCATCAATGGAACTACCTGAGAATGGGAAAAATTAAAAATTAAAAATTAAAATAAATAAAACAAAAGCAAACCAAGCTGAGTTCACCTAAGGGCTGGCTTTGGAGCAGCCGGTGAATTGCCATTCCATGGGTCATAATTTCTTGAAAATGCTCACGTTGTTACTGGACTGTGAACTCATGACACAATTTGGGGATGGAAACTGTGGGCCCAAATAAAACAATGATGTTCATGTTAAGATATAAATACTTTTAATGATGGAGATAATTACAACTGATTTAAGCCTAGAATTCTCTTAATATGTAAAACGGGATACACAAAAGAAAATGCCACTGAATCTCCTTCTTACCACACTGCAATGTTCATTATCATCTTTCTCTAAAGTTCACAAAAATTTTTCACCTTTTTTCCTTTTTCTCACAATTTCATCTTCTACTTTAACATAAACATCCATCAGATACTTTTTCTTTTGTCCTTTTTAATTCCTTTTCTTCCCCTCTTCCACTGTGGCTCTTTTGGAAAAAAGAAAAGTATGAGACAAGCATATTCGATTATTACAGGCTTCCTATCTAGAATATCTCATTTCAAAACTCTTAAGAATCAAAGCAGAGTGATATCAAAAATTAACCATAGCATTTGGTAGTAATATATCAAAAAGAAAATGAACGAAAACTAGTTTTAAAATTTAAAATTATTAGACTATTATCATCCCTTTAGTCTTGACCTTTTGGTAAGTCATAAATAATTACCATCCAAATTTGACAGAAGTAAACTGCAAAATTCCCACAACAGCAATCTGACAGAAATATCATTTTTACTGATGTCAAAAAAGTGGCATTTCTTAGCTATTTAACAAAATAAGAATTATTAAGAAAAGTAAATGTTGACATGCCACAAGAGTCTCATCCACATGGCAAGATCTGTGAGCTAGTTTGCATGGCAGCTGCTTCATGTTGATGGAAATACCTATACGGAGAAAGTTTTTTAATGTAGTTAAATTTAATTTGTTTTGATATGTATTTTTATAGTGAAAATATTTTATATATTACATTATATTATATCAATATTTTACATTGATTATTTATCCAATGCCTTTTTCTATTGTTTCCCTAGGAAGCAAATAACTTGGATAAAAGCACAACAAAAACAGAGAGTGCTTGGCTCTTCAGAATGTGGTACGGCTTTGACCATAAGTATCCTTTGGTAATGATAATCTCCCAGGTCCTGCTGTGTGGCAGATTAACTTTGACAACTTAATCACTGAGACGTGTGCTCCTGCTCTTCAAGAAACACAGAAAGGTAAAGCAAATTCATGACCAAACTTATCAAAACGAATGATTTCAAAAAATAAGAAGTCCATACTTAAAGAGGCTAAAGTGAAATCTCTCAGAATCAAATGAATTTGGTGCTTTCATGGCAACCTAGTATTTCCTAATGCCAGATGATAAAATCATAGAGTCCTGAAAGACCAATTTATTTTATTTATTTTACTGTTCTATCCTTTGTAAAGATCCTACTTTTGGTCCAGCTTACCAGTGACCGAACAAAGCTACTTCACCCTTCTTCCAGGAACCCATTTGTGTTTTTTTGTCCCATGCAGCAAAAAATTAAGGAGAGGGCAAGGGGAATAAGTGGTCCAAGGAGAAGAATACTTCTGGTCACCACATTACAAAACAGCACTACTTGGTTTTCCAGGCAGACCTGAGTAAGCTTTTCCTATTAAAGGGCAATTTTAAAATGCTATCCATCAGCATAAACATAGTGGCTCGGGTACACCTTGCCATGTGACTCATAGGGCTAAGAAGGGCCTGAAGGTCTTTGCCATTGTGAGTTAGTGTAAGCCATCATCTTTAATCCCGAGCAAGAGAGCTGTGGAAGAAAAGAAAGGATTGAGCTGAAAATTGAATGAATGTGTTGGGTCTTCGTAGTTACTTTTCCACAGTCCCAAATCCCTCCCCTTTCAGAGAGAAAATGTCAGTCACTGGGTGATTTTAAAGCATCTCGGCAATGATTAAAGCCACTATAGATCAGTGGGAGAGGAAGAAGAATTAAGAACAGAGAAAAGAAATTCAAAGAATAAGATGAAAAAGAGGTAAACATAGAAAGAGGAGAGGAGGCAAGAGAAATACATGAAATTTACAGTAGGAAAGAAAGAAAAGCAAATTAGAGGAATGACTGTATAGAAAAAAAGTAAGAATGAAGAGAAGCCAATTGAGGATTGCATAGATAAGCAAAAGTAAAACAAGGTAAGAATTAGAAAGCAATTCCACAAAAGTAGGGCATTCTAAGAATTGCAAAATAGAGATGTGGAAAGTAGAGATTTTTTGAGGCTACAGTTTTGTTTTTTCATAGCTCTGTTATCTATGGTCAGATACCTTGCCTTGCTCAATCTTGAGCTTTTATGGACAATGTACATTGCTACCACTTTAAAAAGCAGTCCCTCTTGGCCATTAACTATCTATTGGAGACTCTGGTATCTACACAAAGCCTTCCTGATCTCTCTAGGGGAAAAGAGTTATTAGAAAGTTATGCTGGTTTATGTATCTAGTTGATTCCTCTTCTGAAAACACAATTTCCCCTGCCATTGATTAAAGTTTCTGCTAACCAAAGTTTTACGAAGTTTAAAAAAAATTAACTAAAGAGTACACATAAAGGCTGCTTGGTTATGACAAGATGTATTGTAAGAAAATGGTGAATCAAAAATGAGATAAAAGATGTTTTGTTCAAATTCTGACAGTGCTGTGAGGAAGGCTTTACAATGAAGAAAAGGAATAAAGTAACATGAAGACAAGAAAATGAAAGTGGGAATCCACCCAAATATTAAGCTTAGAGCAGTAGCACTAAATTCAGGTGATGTCATAGTTTTTATCTTACTTTTCAGCAGAGGTTTGTTTCCATATGATTATGGACAGACTAGTAACAAATGAAAGCAGATTTACACCCTCAGTGATATCTCTTCTAATGGTAATTTGTCCTCCTGTGTATTCATTCTAGAAATTGCAATGCTACCATCACTGCACAAAGATATTTTCACTTAAAAAACAAAGTTTGTATATATTAGTTATGCTCCGAATTCATACCTATAGAGTAGCACACTAACCAGTTTCTGCTCTGTGACTTCTTGATATATCTGTATTTTTAGAGACAAATTATCCATGTGGCATTTATGTTCATACCATTGTCCACGTAGAACCCAGGTGATGTGCCCCATGAACCTCGTAAGTAAGCTATGCTGGCCCCTGACAGTGAAAGGATGATCCCCCAACCCTAGGGCCAATTTGCCAAAAAGGAATTGTTGTGAGGCTGAAAGAAATTGATTATGCAGGTTGGGGCTGCTCGACTTTCATTTCAGTAAAATTGCATCACGCAAATGAGGCACCATAAACAATTACTGACAAAAGAAAAAGAAGAATTAATAAGCTTTCATATGGACCTATAACAGTCAGGGTTCACCAGAGAGACAGAAACAGAACAAGTAGGAGCTATTTATATATATATATACACACATACACATACATACATATATACAAACATATACATATGTACACATAAACACACACAAACATACAAATATAAAGAGGTTTATATATTGGCTTATGTGATTGTGGAGGCAGGACAGCCTAAAATTTATAGGGCAGGTCAGCAGGCTAGAATCCGTCAGTCAAGAGCTGAGCTGCGGCCTTGAGACAGAACTCCTCTCCCTCAGAGAAACTTCAGTTTTCCTCTTAAGGCCTTCCAATGGATTGGATGAGGCTTGCCCACATGATAGAGCATCATCTCCTTTACTTAAAGTCAACTGATAGTAAATATTAACCACATCTACGAAATACTTTCACAAAAGCACCTAGATTGAAGTTTAATTTAATAATGTGTAGTCTAGCCAAATCGACACATAAACTATCGCAGTATTCAATTCACATTCAATTTATGCCCAATATTTAGATCCAAGAATAGAAAACAATTGTCTTAATTCACCATTGTTATCAACAAAATAAGCCACTGTTGTTCACTCATATAGTTTTGTGGGGTTTTTACTTTTTTGTATTATAATTAATACATATATACGTTCCCCTAAAAATTTTCCAAAGAGATATCATGGAAAATATCTCTACAGGAGAATAAAAGTAATAAAAATTAACATCTGATGAGGGCGAACATCTAATGATTCAATGTGAGCAGCAATTCTTAGTCATGCAATGCAAAGAAGAAATTAAGAAGAAAGAGATGAGAAAAGGAACTATGTTTTGCCATCAAGTACATTATTTCGCTTAATTCTCATAACCACACCTTATGTTTTATTTAATTCTTACAAGTACCCTCACTGAGATAGAAGAAACAAAGTTTCCGAGAACTTAAGTTTCTTAAGGTTCTATAGCTAGTGTCAGTTCCATGATTTAAGCTCAGGTCTGTCTCACTCTAAAGTTCATTAATATACTGAAATGAACTTTATCATTGACAACTCTATGTCCATGATATCTCTTACTCTGCTGGTAAACCCTATCTCAATGTGTTCATACAATCACCATTAAATCAATGAATAGTTATAACTGCTTACATTGTGTAGTGCAGAGTTCATATCTCAGCCATTTATTGAAGATATATGGGGCAATGAGTTTGGGGTCCTTGTTGGTCACTCTAAGAACACTGCTGTAAAAGGAGCCTTCAAGTTTTGGAGTCAGGCCCTTCCTTGACTTTTCAGGAGCAGAGAGTTAAATATGGTAGACTCCAAGAATGGTTTAGTTTCATATAGATGGATGCACTCTAGCCAAGCTCAAAGGAGGCACAGGTATAACCTAAACATAAATTCCTAAATCATCATACACATCCCCATGGGGAGGAATATTCTTTCCTAGCCATTAAAAGGCTCAAGTATCAATCTGGTCCCTAGTGTTCCTCTGCCCCCACCCCTTGCTCACTCTGGCTCACTCTGCTCTAGGCATCATGGCCTTCCTGAGACATACCAAGCACATTCCTGCTTCTGCGCCTTTGCACTGGCACTTCTCTGTTTGGGATGCTCTTTACTCAAACATTTGCATGCCTCCTCCCTCACCTCTGTCATTCAACTTGTCAGTGAGAACTTTCTGGCTTCATATTTAAATTATTAGTTCCAAGAGGACCACTATTTCACCCCTTCCCTGATTCATATTTCACCATAACACGTCACCATCCTGGTTGGAGGAGACTATCAAAACAAATAAATAAAGTACATACAGTAACAGTATGTACTTTATTTATTTGTTTTGATAGTCTCCTCCAACCAGGATGTATATTTTCTGGGGATAGGGATTTTGTTCTGTCTTCATTCACTGGTGTGTCCTCAGAGCATAGAGCAGTGCCTGGCACATAGCAAACACTCAATAAATATTTGTGGAATAAATGAATGAATGAAAGAACAAATGAACAAACCAAGAAAGCAAGCAAGCAAGCAGTATTTTTTATCCAGGGAATCTTTATTCTAGACATTAGTAGCTAGAAAATCAGATTATCTGAAAGTCGCTAAATGAACCTGAAAGCAGAGGCAGGCAGATTAGATAATCTTAGTGTTTTCATCAGGCTGCCTTTTGGCACCTGAAGGGCAAACCCCATGTAGCCAGCTACCCCACAGCCTCAGTGTCCCTCTCCCTAGATAGGGACAGCCATATCACTGACCTTAAGTTTACCTGATTTCATGCTTTTAAGCCTGGCTATGGCTTAGAAGCCACTCTTTGTATGGGTGATTTCGAATGCATCTTCTCTTGCCAATCACGTGTTGATTTTATTAGCATGAAAACTTAAAACTTTAGAGCCACCTCTCATCCTCACTAACAATCTCTTATGATGAGGAATTTAGGAGCAGAAATTGGCGTCCCCTTATTCAGAACCTAAGACATCAGATAAAACGATTAGCTTAGATTCACAGTGTTACAGCTGGTGTGGGAATCTTGCATTCTGTTATTTGTAGGAGACTAATGATCCTGCTGGACTGTCTGTCTCTTTCCTTTCTATTATTTATCATCTCTCCCTTTAAACATGTGTATATATTAGTCTTACAAATGTGAATGACACGGGATAAGAATGACCTTTTCCAAAATAATAATGGCAGACTAAAATCATTTTTAGCACTTCCTGTATGCTGATATCAACTGAAAATAAGGAATTATCATGTGGTTGCCAACATTTTACATAAGTGTAAATAAAGTGCACAGACAACAATGCATTGGCAAGTTGACACAGTAACAGAATTACATAAAGTCATGTGGATGGAGACTTCCTTCCCATCATTGGTTTGGAATGAAGAGCGCACGGAGGTTATTACCAACAAAATGAAAGGCCCATGGCAGTATGTGTGGATGCTGCAGCTCGCAAGTTTTCCATTAAAGAGTCTGGCAAGGAAAGTGACAGATACCAGACCCCCTCCTGTACCAAAGTGTAACAGGCTGGAGCTGCATTCCAGGAAAAATAAATGTGAACATCAGGATCGTTAAAAATGATACTTGGAACCAAGTATTTAATGGGTTTAAATGTAATGCCATTGTACTCTTAAAATAAAAGGGAGGATCTTTCTCCTCCTAAAACTTGAAAGAATTCATTCTATTCCACACATTCATGCTTATTTTAAATCATAGGTATGAATATTGTGAACAGTAATTTCCATTTTAAATGATGATCACTGCATTGCAGTTATTTCTTATTCTGACTAGCTGAAACATCCATGAATTATTTATTGGGGTAGTACTGTGGCCTTGTGAATGACTTGAGTTTACTTCATAAAAAACTCTCAGGGGAACAAGAAATGTTAGCTCTGTGATCCCAGTTTTATAAATGAGGCAACTGAGCCCACAAGAGAGAAAAAGTGCATCCAAGGTCACTAATGGATTTGGAGCCAGCATTCATAATCAACAAAAAGTAAACTGTGTCCATCCAGTAATTTCTGGTAGCATTAATATGTGTGATGCTATTGTTATAAGTGTGGCTGGTGTACAATTTATAGTTTTATGGATAGCTTCTTTATAGTAACTTCACCATCAGAAGCTTCACCAGTCATGGGTAGGGTATATTTGTCTTTTAGTAACAGCAGAAGGGATAGCAGAGAACGTAAGATATCCTTTGTTCAATAGATGCTTTATTGAGTGCCTGCTGTGTTCTAGGCAATATAATATGTGCCAACGGCCCAGCGGCAAACAGGGTAGACATGGTTGACCCTCCTGAAGTCTTGCTATTTGCTTCATTGAAATGAGTCATGGCCCCAAAGCCCTTGGAAATGACAGGTGGTCCATAAGATAGGAAAGAGAGACTCTGGTATCAGTTGAGTTTAATGGGGGGACTCTTTAGGGCACCCATAAATTAAAATCATTTGTCATCCTCACTTGCAAAATATAACCAGATAACTCCACAGTGGTTTCAGAAAGCACCAAAATATCAAAATATTTGAAGCAAACATAAGCAATCAGTTTTCTAAAGACTCTCTAATGGTATCCCCTGTGAGGGTGCACATAGCATTAACTGCTTGCCCCCAGAAGAAGCTGGCTGTAGAGGGGAGATGAGCTTGCGTTGGGCAGCAGTACAGCCACCACTTCCATTAGGTAGTCAGCTTGACTTGGTCATCTTTGTTCTCACAGGCACTGGTGTAAAGATAGTTTGTAGATAGATCTTAATTAAAATTCATTTAAAACATTCAAACAAACAAAACTGCTAGCTTCCTAGATCTTTATGTTCTCATGACTTTATGGTGAGAATCAATTTAGGGAAATGTTCACAGTACCAAAAAATATGAGCTATTTCTGTTCAGGTCATAACTTGGGTCTTCCATGATGTCTTCTTCTATATAATGGGAATAATAAATGCTATCCTTTGTTTTGGCTAAATCCATTGGAAAAGTTGGCTATCATTAAAATAGCTTCATTAAAATAGCTGATAATAACTGGTTCACTTGCCTCTCAGAGCCCAAACGTATTAAAACAGTTAAGCAGTGCAGTTTTCTCAAGACCTTGTGGCCTAAATACATTGCAGAATTCTATAGTCAGACAACAACACTTCTGGAGCTCTGACAGGTGACTACAAGCATGACATTGTGAATTATTGCCTAAACACTATGGACCCCCCCTAGTGTGAATGTAAGAAGTTGTGGGTCCCCAGTTGATAACTGGGTTTTCTGCAATAATCCTATAAGCTTTCATACTCCTTATTTGTTTTGCCTTTTTCTCTGTAAAAATTTTAATACACTCTCATCTCATCTACATTCTAAGTAAACAACATAAAAATCTAAATTTATGAAAATAAGAAATCAGGTTACTCCTCTTCCAGAATAAATTCACAAAATAAATTTCCTTAAATCCAATTTTAAAGAATCTATTGAGTGCTTTCCCATTGCAAAGTCTGTATTAGACTCTCCTCATTTGTTCATTTATTCATTTATTTATCACATGTTTATCAAGAACTACCACATGCCAGGTACTGTCCCGGGCATGAGGGACACAGCCATTGACAAATTCTCACAGATCTTACATTTCAATCTGGTTCTGTTTTTAAATTTCTGATTTACAGATGTCTTTTCAGGAACATGACTGTGTGTAAACAAAGATACACTTAGAAATTCCATTTTTGGTTTTTATCAAATAAAAAAGTCTGGTTTAGTGGTTAGGATTTATTGATTTGCTATTGTAGCCTATCCACTTATTAGCTATATAATTTTAAGAAAGTTATTTACCCTCTCTGTGTCTCAGTCTCTCAGATGCAAAGTGGAGATAATAGAAGTCCCCACCTCACAGTTTTGTTTTGAGGATTAGAGTTAACACTTAGAACGGTGCTCAATAATGTTAGCTTTATTATTAACATTACTACCTGTTGACGTCTGCTTCTCTTTAAAGGAAGCATCATGTAATGTGTTTAGTATTAATTGTCATTTATTATCCTGAGTGACCAAAATATCCATTATTTGTATGCTTATAATAATATTTAGTTGCAATAGCCATATTTTAGTACTTAAGAAAGTCTTCGGTCTCCATTTAAAAAAAGTGGGGGAGGGGTGGTTCTACTTAGGCTATAACTCAGACATAATTTCTTCTTATTTGATCTTGAGTAAATGGTTGTTAGGTAGCTGGGTGTTAGATAGTTCCTTTGTGTCCCTTATTCTATACATGTAATTGTTTCATTTATGATTTTTCTAAGTTATATTCTGTAGTCCCATTGTTATTTTTCTGAAAATTACACCACAGATAGCAATTTTGGCTTCATAGAGAAATACAGCAGTTTTTCTGTTCCATAATGGAAGCAATACTAGCTTTTGATGATGATTATTCCTCTTGTACCTTCTTGTGATAAAGGAAATCTTTCAATTGCACCTTTCAAGTGAAGTTTTGTATTTTGTCATTAGCAGTGTAATGTTATATTTGAAGATTTCTAGGTCAGCATTAAATCATTTTATTAGAAAGAGAGGAGAAGGAAAAAAATGCTAAAACTAAAAAAAATGTGTTACTCCAACATTGCCAATTTTAAATTTAATTTTTAATATTTCTTCCCCAAGGAAAAGATAGGGTTTTAAATGCTTTTTTTTTTTCTTTAGTTGCTACTTGGTCACTCCTTCTCAACTGAAGGAGCTAAGTCATTTACAGGTTGCCAAAGAATTCATGAGCTACCAGAGACACATTATCACCCTGAGTCATGACTGCTGCCCTCACATATCACTTGATAAGGAAACAGAAGTGTGGCCTTTCTCATTGACTGCAATATTTAGCCCTTGTGCACATGTGAGGCTGTGATAGATACAACACAAAACATGTGAGCAGACATGGCCCTGCCTTAATTAAGTTCACCTCACAAGGTAAATGGTGATGATGTATTCTCAGTGTATGTCAAACAGCTCATAAATGAGTGAGCAAAGAGGTAGTTAATAGAGGAAGAGATTGGTGGAGAAACAAGTCCTATTCCTCTAGTCTTGTGGGAAAGAGTCTATGGAGGAATTGGGATTTCCTAACATGAAATTAAACAATAGAAAGGGAGGAAGAGCTTTCGGAGCAGAGGTAGTAACATGGAGGAAGGTCTCATGATAAGTGTGGCATGAATAGCTGAAAGGAGCCTGAATAAATCTGCCTACAAAGCACAGAATTGGAAGGACAAAGAGAAAGGAGGTAGTCTTCATAAGACAGTAGAGCCTTTGAAGAAAGCACCAAACTCTTATTCTCTACACCTAGTATAGTCAGAATCCTTTCTTATTAGTATTAGTTTTATATTTTTGTTTGGTGACTCCTTGTCTAAAGGTAGAGCAATGTGTCAGAAGCTAAAGAGCCTTTGAAGTTTCTTTTCTGTCACAAACCTGATTTATCTGTTTGATAGTCATTTATCAAGTTATCGCAATTAGTGTTTCCTTAATTGGATCTCATTTTAATATTTACCCCCTTAAAAAATTAAGTATTTTGTTTAAATTTTCTTCAATTATTTTAACTGAATTTAGTTTTAATAACCACCCCCCCCCCAAAAAAGTATCTTCTAACATCTTCTGAAGCCACAGAAATAAATAAGAAATGGTGGCTGCCCTCAAGATGCCAGCATCCTAATGTGGAAGCCAGAGGGGGTTGTAGCAAACAACCCCCTAATGTGGAAGCCAGAGAGGGTTGTAGCAAACTATAGCCAGCTTTGAAGAATCGGGGAAGCCACACAGAAGTAACTTTGAAAATAGGGGTAAAAAAAAGTAAGGATCATAAGAAGCTGGGCTGAAGATGCGAAGGGCTTTCTGACAATGAAAAAAGTGCAAGCAAAGGCACAACAGTGTATGAGGTGTCTGAAAATTAGTGAGAGTTTCAGTGAGAATAGAAAAGTGGAAACTGGAAAGTTCGCACATGGATAGATTGGGCAGAACCACATATGTCATGGTCAAAAAAATGAATTTTCTCTTATTGACAGCAGGAGACCAACACAGCACTTTAAGCATAGAGTCCAGTTTGTTATAATGAATTAAATTCATGGCCGTGTGGAAGGTGGTGTGACAGACAGAACAGTGAACCTAAAATGATTCTGGACAGTAGCTCCTGAAAACATCCACCATTTTCTATGAGGATAAAAATGAGGACAGGAGTGTTCTCATTCTTCTTTAAAAGATATTTTGAACTTCTCTATATGTGTTTCAAATATAAGTGTATTAAAATATAACGGTATCAGTTCATTAAGACACTGATTCTTAAATCACCACTGAAGAAAATGAGCCAGTGGTGTAATTGTTGGGGTCTACCAGAATGTTTTCTAGTTAAAAAGCCAACTCGATCTTTCAGCTCAGTTCTGGTATTTCAGTTACCTATTCATGGTCAGAAATGAGAGAATTTCTGACAGAAGTTTTAATTAATCTAAAAGAAAATGTTGAATTAAAATTCACTTTCAAAGAAAAGGCTATTCTTTGTTCCTGAACTGATAAACTAAATGCCACCAGCCCTCAGGCCATGTTCAGCCTTCTGTGACA
Source organism: Pteropus vampyrus (assembly GCF_000151845.1). NCBI lineage: Eukaryota > Metazoa > Chordata > Mammalia > Chiroptera > Pteropodidae > Pteropus > Pteropus vampyrus. The sequence continues at coordinate 5,810,912 of NW_011888878.1, forward strand.
GCCGCTTGACAGTGGTAGCTGATGCTGTAGGCTTCTAAAAGTAGGAGAAGAAGCACAGGAGAGCTAACCTTTTTCCAAAGGAAACAGGCACATCTTCAAACCATTGCCTTTGACATCCCTTGAAGCCATTTCCTTGCAATTCCTTGAAATCCACCAGCGTGTTGGATTTCACTGACCTGTTGCCTATAAAGATGGCCAGTGTTGATTTCTGGCTTATAAATGCAGGCTTCTAAGCAAGTCTATTCCTAATTCTTTACCATGTCTTTAATAGCTGAAACAGGGAAGATAGTAACTGCTTGTCCATTTCCCCACTACCCTTTCCCAACAATCTCAAACTTCTCTTCCCACATCCCTCACTACCACCTAACACTTGGGTTGCAGGGACCAAAAGTTTTTACCTTTCCCTCCTTTGCTTCATGTTAACACAGATCATGCTTGGAGCAACCAAGAGCAGCATGCCAGTTTCTGTCAGGATAGGTGGCTGCCCAAGGCTAGCTGTATGCCCTACAGACAGAGTGTTGAAAGAAGAGGGAACCCCACTCAAAAGCAGGTACCTCATAATTTAAATAGCTCTAGCAGCACTACCTCAGAAGCCTGGGCTTTACCTTGACCAATTCTTTTTTCTTTTTTCTTTTTTTTTTTTTTTTTTTACTCTTAGTCTGAAGTCCTCAAGTTTTCCCTGAACTAAAGTGTTCAGAAGATGAACAATATGGTAATTGGTAATTGGACAAATACTTTTTAAGCTTCATAAAGTTGAAATGATACTAAAATCAGTGACAGGTTTACAGACTCACTATGCAGATATAAACAAAGAATTTCATCACATTTTTATTATTTCAAAATTCTAGCTGATTTCCTGCTATATTCAAGATTATGATGAGCACATAAATATCCTCTCAGTCCACAGATATGCCTTACTGAGTAATCTTCCCCGGATCTCTGGCACACACAAATTCCACTCTTTTGAAGATGACCCACTGGGAAATGGATATACCCTGCTCCTCTATCAGTTAGCCCATTAAGAATCCCTACCTTTGCATGATCTCACCTAGGTGTGGTATCAAGAAAAGTCATAAAAGCAAAGAGTACAATGGTGTTTATAAGGGGTTGGAGTTGGGAGAAATGGTGAGATTAGTCAAAGGGTGCAAAGTTTCAGTTGTGTAAGATAAGTAAGTTCTGGAGATCTAATGAACAGCATGGTGACTATAGTTAGTAATGCTGTATTGTATACTTGAAATGTGTTAAGAAAGTATATATTAAGTGTTCTTATCACAGAAAAATATGTTTTAACTATGTGAAATAATGGATTTGTTAACCATTTTGATTGTGGTCATCATTTTGCAACGTATACGTGCTTCAAAACATCACACTGTACACCTTAGAAACACAATTTTTATTTGTCAATTATTCTTCAATAAAGCTGGAAAAAACTAATTCCTATCCTTGAACTTCCAGCAAGTAGAAGCTTGTGCTGTCCAGCTGAGGCCCTTCCTTCCTGACTTCATTGTGAGAACTGTTTGTGTTCCTGTTAAGAACTAGAGATTAAATCCCTGATGAACATAGTTCTCTTGCTAGCTCAGTCTTGTGCAAATCTTTGGAAATGTGGTCTAGGTCATTTGGAAAAGAGAGATTAGATTTAAACCACAGTTTTCAAAACTGCTGATCAGGACAAATTAGTAGTTCTCAAAATCAATTCAGTGGGCTCTTAACCAAAACTTTTAAATAAATGAAAGTAGACTGGGAAAATATGATAGGGCATAGTAGAATTAGAAGTAAATATTGTTTCATGAAACTTGTTTCAGGGGCCTCTGTGTGTGTGTGTATGTGTTTGAATGTATACACTAGTTTGTGATATAAAATGTATTTCTCAATGGGGATCATTCTCAAAAAGGTTTAAAATCTAGATCGATATTGGCCTCAAACCCTTATACAGGAACTCTCAGGCTTTTTCACCTAATTTTTTTAAATACAGGCAAGTTAGACAAGGAGTTGTGAGGGCTCAGAGAAGAGAGAACCATCAAGCCTTACTGCTGACTTTGGAAGTATTCACGGAATTAGTGAATCTAAGCCAGACTTTGAGAAAAAGGTAGAATTTGACAAGTAGTAATTGGAGGGAAGCAGACAAAAGGACAGATGAAGAAAGAGAGAGGAAAGGCCAGATGAACAAGGAGCTGTGAAACAGTGAATTTGAAGACCTGGATCCTAGGCCTGCCTTGGCCACTCAGCTATAGAACCTCAGGCCTACTCAGAGCCAATATTTTCTAATTTGTAAAATGAACATAATCACATCTGTCCCATTTAATAACCATAATTTTCAAATGAAATAAGGTAAGCGAAACCACTTTGAAAACTAGGAAGTACCAAACAAACACAAGGTATGCTTACTAAGTTTTTCCAGGCAAAGTAGTTTCCAAATAAAGGTAAGAATGTGGGAAAGTAGTACATGTGCTTGGAATAAAGTGAGATGGCAGCTTTGCACATTTAGGGTTGGCTATTAAGAGAAAGGACTAAAACACTGTGTTTAGGGAAATCTGTAAAGACTTTGAGTACCAGGTGAAGATGTCTGGATTTGATTCAGTAGATAATGGGGAATCAGATGATTTTTGTAGACACTGGAGTGACACAGAGTTTTGTATTAGAAAGATAGATCTAACAGGATTCATTAGGAAGAAGTCACAGGGCCTAAATGATTGTAATTGCAATGGGAATAAAAAGGGATAGATGCTAGAAAACTCTAGCCCCCAAATACATATTATGTTGCATTTCTGGGGGTATCACAGCTGCAGAGAGGAGGGCCAGGGAGGTACAGTGATAAGGAAGTGGAGGGCTCCAGTGGCTGGGGATTCCAGCCCTCACTGTATCATGCTTCTCCCAGTCACAGAAACAAGGGAAGCAGGAAGATCACTAGTAGGGAGATGAGTGGTTGGTTCCCCTCAGGTGAAAACATGTTTATATGAACGTGCTCCACATCCTTGCTGAGCCTGTTCTTTGAAACAAACAAACAAACAAAAACCACTCACTCTGTGTTGCCTCACAAGTGGCATTCTCTAGACCCCTAAGTGAACTTATTTTTCTTTTGTGTTGCTCTCTCATAGGATGATGCTCCACAGTTAATATTCTACTCAAAAAGAGAAAAAGCACTTATTTTAGTATTTTGTGAAAATTCAATCTCATCAACCTGTCTTCTATTTGTAGACTTCACTTAAATTAACCCACAGGTTAACTTATGTTATGAATACAGCAATGATACTATATTCAGCCAAGTCAACTTCAAACTAATTAGCCTGGAGCAGCATAGAACATGAGTCAAATAACTAGTTTTAAATCTTTGCCACTTACTAGCTGTGTGACACTGGAGAAGTTACTTGAACTCTCTGAACCTTGATTTTCTAATTTGAATAATGGGAATGATGGTCATAATAATACCTATTTTTTCAGGATTGTTGTGAGATATGCAATATTAAACTCAACAGACCTAGCATAGGGCTAAGGAAAAAAAAAAGATCCTCGACAGAGTGTTTCTATTGTTATTATTCAAGGACATGAATTAATATATTCCACACTCCTTCCACACCACACACTGCAGCTTTTCTCTAGTTCCATGGGATGAGGCTTACTCAGGTTCTACCCAAGGAGAGAAGCTTCCAGGACTGACCTGACAGCACCTGCCTCTGCCCATCTCCTCTCAGATTAACACCGTTAAGCCCACTACTGGCTCTTCAGGCAAAATAACTTTGTTCCAACTCAGCAGTGGTCTGAAATGCCACATGTACCTCACTAGGAGTAAACACACATAGGTAGGACTACCACATATGTACCCCTCAGGTGACCCCGTAGCCAGGAGCAGGGGGCTGTGGGTAGGAGAAGACTGGATCCCCATAGCTGCAGTCAGCAGAGACTTGGGGCAGCTGGCTTCCTCCTGCTCCATGATCAGGAGAATTCTTGGGGATCCCAATTGGCCATGAAAATAAACCATCTATTTGTTCATCATAAAATATTGCAAGGATTACATTCAAGTAATTACTTCAGTGAACACACTGTTCTTTATGAGAAAAGTCAGGTATTCTCTAGCTAAACCAGAAATCATAGTCAAAGAATGTGCTGTTGGGCCCCAGAGGTCACAAGGCAGCAAGATTACAAGTCAGAAGTCCTGGTTTGGGGCCACAGCTTTGCTGGCCATGTGAGCTTGATCCAACCCCTCCAAGCTTCAGTTTCCTCATCTGCAAAGTACATGGAATGTCCATTAATGTCCTTAAACAAGAACAACTCCCCCAACACAAAGCAGTCTGCATGCAAGTGCAGGAACCCCTGAGGCCTTGATAACCCATGATTCCCACACAGTGTTCTTCACGTTTTTTAATAAGCTTGGAAATTAGAGTTCATTTTTTCAGTCTTTTATGTCTGTTTATGCTTTCAACCAAAAAAAATTGCACAATGGAACTGCTTAAAACAAATTCTTCGGTGAGAATTCCACCAAACAAAAGCCACTTTTATGAAAAGGAGTATATATTCCCCCATGGTTTTGTGTGAAGAAAGGAAAAAGATGCCTGGCTCTCTGTTGCACACTTGGAATCTATTTTCTGGAAATAGGGCACACTTTTCATGTTTTTATCCTTACAAATTTAACAAAATGTAATAGTACATTTTGATGGCATATAGTAAATAAAGATGCTTTCTTAGACTCCCAGGAAGTAAATAATTGACATTAACTTTCATGATTCCATCACAGGAAGCATACAATAAAATGAAAGAAATAAATGGAATAAAGTCCAATATGCTGCCATTAATAGCTGTCTGCCTTCCCATTCAGCTTCCTGCATGGTCAAATTCTACCTTATATCTGATAAAAACAAAGGAAGCAATCTTACAGTGCTCCTGACAAGCTACGAATTCATCTTTTTTTATGAGGCTCTTTAAATTATTATCTTACAAATATTTTTCCTAACTAGAACCTCTTCATCATCTTGGTTTTGGAAATATTCTTTCAAAACAAAGTTATAAATAGCTGCTCACTCAGGGTTATCTATAAAATACATCTCAAGTATTTGGAAGGGTTGAAAATATAGCTACCCTAAGTCAAAAAAATGGTTGTGAATGATAATGGGCAGGTTACAACTCTGGTGGACTTATTGTTTTAGCACAGAACAGAAGAAATTTCTCTCGCTTTACAGGTAGGGAAACTGAAGCTCAGCCAAGCTGGGACTGAAACCCAGGACATGAGACATGCCCATCCAGGGGCCTTTTTCTTCTGTTTTGCTCAACTAGGAGTAGTTTCCATTTGAATTCTGGTTTGGCGGAGTGGGGGGGTGGGGAGTAGGGGGGTGGGGAAACCACACATTTTTTTTTATAATAGATTCTCTTTGTAGGGATTTTGAATTTCATTTTTACTCCTTCATTTACTTATTTCCTTGTGTGATCTTCCTGATTTCCCATTTTATCTTTCTCACCATCCTATCTATTAATGCAAACGAAACTATTCCTAGTCATACATAATGCCCTTTCTCAATTAAAGCCCTAAATGATTGGTCGCCAAGCTAGTGAAAGTTCCTGAGCCAGTACATATCCAAATTCAACGATGAAATATACCTTAGGTTTTCCTTGCTGAGAAAAATTTTATCAATCTCCTCATAGGCTCACAGACTGGCACATTCTGGAGTTCTAACAATTGCTCCGGGATATGTCTCCTACCAAGTCCAAGTTCAGGTCCTCAAATGGTTAGATGCTTTGTGTTTATTTTAGGTTTAGTTGGTAAGGAGAAAATTCCACTTCCTTTCATTTGCTTTTCCGGAATAACTAGTCATTTTCCTTTCTGGAAAAAAAAAAAACTAGACTTGCCCTTAGCCATGATATTCTTATGATTTGGTGAAGGAAATTAACAGTTATCTGAAAAATTTTGTGGAGTTTAAAAGCAAAGTTCTTTCTCACTATTTTTCCTCTCATTTTCTAATTCTATTTTTTCCTATTTTCATTTAATCCAAAGGTTTTAATAAAAGCAATATAATATAAAAAGGCCACGGTGCAGAAAAAAAAAAAAGAGACTTCAGAATGATTGTCTTTTAAGTATATTTTTTATAACATCAAGTATTAATTTTCTCTAGCAATTAGTTCAGCATTCATTTTGCTAAGAGTAATGGAAAAATTAAATGAGGTTCTCCTTTGAATAAACTTATGGTTTTCATCCTCTCCATTTTTCTCTCTTCTGGACTACAGTTCTTTGTACACAATGATGTTACTTTACTCTTAGTCAAATGAAAAGAAGAAAGTATTTTCCCACCAATTTATTGTTCTGAGAGAGTTTTTAACTGGCGTATAAGGAGAAATCTATATTCAGATAAGAATGTTTACAAGTCTTAACTTGTCTATGCAAAACAAATTTGAGGAGAGAGGAAGAAGTTAAAATTGAACTTAGTTCTTTTTTTTCCTTTAGTTCAATCAAAAAGAAATTATTTATATTCAGTGGTTTTAAAGATTTATAACTTTAAGTAAAATATTCTTCTCCTTCTATAGACAAGTTGTATTCGAGTGGCATATGAATAGATGAGAGCCTTCTATGACATGATAGAAATCCCAGTTTACTGAAATCTATCCTTTCTCCAATTTCCTACTTACCTACATTGGAATCCATGCTCCATCATTTCAATAACACTCTTGCAAGCACTCTGGATTCCTTTGCCCATGATCGTTTTGGTACATCCATCTGGCAAAACCCAAAGTAGTGATGAATTCAGCTCTCTGTTTTTGGGGAGATAGCATCTGAGTAGTTGAGCCTGGTTACAGAGATCTACATACCTGGTAAGACCGGTTACCTTATAAATTATTGATCATCAATCCCAAGTGGGCCCATACTGCCAAACTATCCTACTTCATATCTCATAATTTTTATCTTTAATTACTTTTTTGAACCTACATCTGGTCTGCTCAAACTTCAACTCTCCAACTTCTCATCTCACTGTCAGTAAATGAGCTCATCTCTTACTTCACAGAAAATATAGAAGCTATTAGATGAGAACTCCTCTCATCAATCTATCAAACATTAGAACCAACTTACTTCTACACTTTCTCTTTTCTTGTAACATCAAACGCTTTTTGTCAAGTAAATCCTTTGAAATGGCTTTTAGGCAATCTTAAGTCTTAACCATTTAACAACAACCACATTAAGGAAAACTTCCAGGAACCTCACTACTCCTTCATCAATCAACTTTTATCATCTTCCCTTTCACGATCAAATTTCTTCAAAGTTGACTTACACTCATCGTCTCTATTTAGTCTCCTGCTCACCATAGTTAGATCTGCTGTCCAAGTCAACTGCTTTACTAAAGCAGCTTGTTAGGTCACCCATGGCCACCATAGCTCTAAGACAGATAGATATTCTTTTAGTTCTCTTCTGATATGTCTTTTTAGCAGCATATGGTAATATTGATTGCTCCCTTCTTCTTATAATATTCTTCGTGTCTTTCCTGATTCGACACTTTCTGAGTTTGCTCCTACTTCTCTGGCTAGTCGTTTTCAAGCTCATCTTCCTGTGTTCATTAAATGTTAGAGTTTATCAAGATTCCATCCAAGGCCCTCTTCTCTTCTTTCTCTGTTCTTTATCCCTAATGATTCCATCTGCACTTTTGGAATAAAATAACATGAAAACAGAAATGAGTCACAAATGTATACCTTTGTCAAACTCCAGACACATAGATGCAACTTACTTGATAATGTTCACTTGTATACCTTAAACACACATCACTGTCAGTATAGCCAAAACCAAACTCAAGAATCTAATTCATGTCCAAGGTCCACTCTATTCTATTATGCAAACAAAAAGCTCAAGGATTTTCCTAGTTAGTCTCTCCTTCATCCAGCTGTTATACAAATTATTTCTCACTAGTTTTACTACATTCAGAATTTACATTTAGGTTAAATAGTTTAGAATGTTATTATTATTTGTTTTAATTTTTCTAAAAAACTACCTAACACCTTTTTTTTCCCAAAAAAACGAAAACAAAAAAAAATAAAAAAGGGAAAAGAAAAAAAAGGAAAAAAACGCAAAAGGGCAAAGAATTAAAAAAAAAATTTACATTCTAGGAAATATTTGTTTTTTAAAAGAGAAACAACATTAATAGTGGGCACCATTCTTGTTACCTTCTCAGAGAGGTCAGAGTCACTAAATCACACAGAACTGAGACATATAAAGGACTGCAAGCAACATCAAAAATTTTTAAAGGTCAAATGGATTAATGTTTAATTTCTTATATACATACATTTCTTACATTTGGTAGAGTTGTAAAACAAAGTTTTAAAGTTAATTTTCTGGTCATAAAATATTGTAAGTTGGCATTATCATCATAGTGGATTTCTCAAGGTATCTGTAACACGGCTTATAAAAGAGATATCTCTTAATGTATTTTAAAATGTTATCTTTTGTTCAAAGCAGAAAGCACTATAGAGTTAGAATGAACATTTTAGCCTAGTCTCTTTTGGTCTTGACTGTTTATATACTAGTAAAGAGAACAATATTCTTCTGCAAACCCTCCTGAGAATACAGAACTGAATGCATTAGAGTATTAAATTGTTTGAGAAAATATCAGTTACATTTTTGCAAATAAACTCTTTACCTATATTGAAAGCTCGATATTCATATGTGCTTTCTCAAATAACATGTCTCCCTCTGCCAAAAAACAAAGCAACCTCCAGCAGTTACTAATGAGCATGACTAATTATTAACCTGAACAACAGATGACATCAGAGAAAATGGGCATAAATTATCCCGAAATGAACTATGAGTGAATTTGTCCATTTAATGAATCTAATTTACATAATTCTTCTCCCTGCTGTTCCCTTTATAAATAATCTTTTATATAAATAATTTTCAACCCAAAAGCTAGAATTATAATTATTCTGAGAGTTACATGGGTTTGATGGCTAAGCCATTCTTTCAGCCATAACTTGCAAGCTGTTCAAATCATTGATCACTACACCTGGCTATTTGTTTAGATGTAATATTGCTCAGGTATTCAGCTCAGGACATTGTTCAGAGCTCAGATCACAGATAGAGACTTCTTAAATGGGAACTCATGGGTCCTAGGACCATGCTTCCAAAGTAGCAGTGTTAGGTAAATAGCCTAAGTGAAAATGTGTATCTTCTGTCATTTTTAATGTATGAATAGCTGACTAAAGTACTTCTTTTTATACGTAATCCTGAATCATGTTTTACACCATCAAAAGAATCAATGGTAGACACACCACCTTCACAACCCTCCAAGTTCCAGCACACCCTTTAAATTCATTTGGTGGGGGACACAATAGGGACTCCTACAGTTTTCTCTCTATAATATTTTTTTGCTGAGTCCAAGACAACGTTATGAAGCCATGTCATTGATTTAATTAACTACTACTTGTGGCAGTTCTCTCTTAGCTGCTGAAATTACTTTTGTTTCCTTCTTTATATCTTGGTAGAACATCTCATTCTGAGAATTGACTTACTGTTGCCCTCCATTCCCACACTTTGCCTAGAAAAAGACAAGAATTTCAAAAGAATGCCTTCCTGTTCCTGTCACCACAAAAAAGAAAAAGAAAAAGAAATTTAATGTTTCTTTCCACACAAGTGCTTGTGTGCACATGATTACACATCAGTGGTCTTCTTCGTGATAAAGAGGAAGCGAACCAAGGGGGGAAAAATATCCATAACCTCTTTGGTATTAAGTATGAGATGTGCTGGACAGTCAAACCATCTATTAGGGTCAAAACACCCTTCCTATGGGTATCTAAACTGCCCATATTAGTCATTTCAGTGAACAAAGGAATATGGATTAGAAAACAGAATAGTTACAGATCTGAGAAACAGTGAAAGTGTTAGTGCCATGGGTAGTGATGGTACCACTTGTATTGTTACTGTAATTTTTATATTACTAGCATTTGAGGATTATATTATCTAGCATTGAAAGATTGTTTTGACAATTTGTTCAAAGAGAAATAAGATAGAAAGAAAAAATAATCTGTTAGGGAATGAGTGTGTGTGTATGTGTCTGTGTGCACGCATGCCACATACATCCAAGTTTGAACATGCACTAGACACATCATACCCATCCTGAGTGATTATATAGATCCCCAGCAGGAAATTTTACAGCTAATTTTCAGTTTGCTTGGTCTTTTGAAACAAGGTGATATGTTATGGCATCGACAGGGTATGTGTCTACAAGTATTTCCTGATTTTAAAAACTTGCTCAATCAAGTTAATCTTGACAAATTTAATTTTTGTAGCTGTTTGGCTTTGAAAGTTATTTGTAGATACTGCTCTGGTAGCTACACAGATGGTGGCATTGGGTGGGGTGTTTTAAATCTATGGTAATTCAACAATACATAGAAATACCTCAGCCATGAACTTTACAAGTAGCCTCAAGAACAATCTTCTAGGTCAGTAAATTCTGGATCAGGGTCTGCTGGGAGCAGAAGTTCTGGTGTTTGTTTCATTGAGAGGTCTCATCCTAAGGAATCAACAAGCAGTTTCTAAGATGGTCAACAGAGCACTCAGGTGTGCTAAGTAAAATGTGAACCTTAGAGCCATATTTCCTTTGCCTGCCTCCTCTTGAGGTGGCAGGAAGCTGGGCTGTGCCATGGTGTGGCTTCCCACAACACAACTCTCTGTCCAGAGGTGGATTCACCAAGAATTAATGACACTCAACTCACAGGGCCCTTCACTTGAAAGGGCTCTATATAAGGGACCTGTCCTTATCTTACATTCAAAAGTTAATATTCTTTTCATTAAGGAGGGCCCCCTGAAGTGGGTAACCTTCAGGCTCCATAAAATCTGAATCCACTCCTATCTATGTGAGTAAGCATGATAGAGAAAATACGATAAATTTATGGTCTTATTGTAATATTAAATACTATATCACATCATTGTGAAAGAGTTCAATGTCTAGCATCAATACAGCACCATTTTCTGCATTTGCTTATTGGAGTTTTTTTGGTAAAAGAATATATTTTCAATTTACTGGATCAGGGTTCAAAAATTCCTCAGAAAGTTTAATTCTTAATTTGGTGTCCGAAGCTGTTATTTCTCTCCACAACTCTCCCCAGCCATTTTGCACAGCTTCTCCTGCTCATAATACTATGACAAGCAACTTGTCACCTCCTGAAAGGTGTATTAAAATTCATAATTATTATTACAAGATGTCCTCCAATATCTTTCATTCTTCATTCTAAATTTGTATGAAACAGCTATGATCTAAAATGACTATCTTACCCTCTTTTGCTACTCAATCCAGTTATGAATTGATGATTGTTTTTAAATCCTACTCTGGATCCCTCAAACCACTCCAGACCACAAATCTTTAACTTCAGGCATTGGAGATTTCCAAACTGCTTCCATCGCCAGTGTATATTCTCATAATCAAAAGTTCATGGGAGCTGGGCACCCCTAAGCCCTCTGCTCCAAAGGGCCTGCATATCAGAAGCACTAAAGAACAGTGAAAAATATTCTAATTAAAGCAAATTCCTCCATCGTACCAAATTCATGCTATCCTGAGAAAAACTCAGAGAAAAGAATTTATTTAATTCAATATAAATACCAAAAGGCATTTGGGAAGACTTTTCATCCTAAAGATGGTGGGAGGGATGGACTTAAGAATTTTGTTAAGGATTTCTTAAAGAATTTTCTTAGAATTAAGTACTCTTTTCAGCTTTAATTATAATTCTGCTACCAGCAAAAGTAGTACTGAATACAGTAAGAGCAAATAATTATTATGAATTGCATCTGAGAAAGGATTAGTGCTCCCTTTCCAGTACAGTAGAAATCTAGAAAAAGGTGCAAACAGAGAGCCCAGGGAAAGCTGCCAAAGACCTGAACCTAAAACTCTTTGAGAGAGTCTCTTCAAAGGCTGTACTAGATACAAAGAGGTTGAGATGGAGAGCCATCTGGTTTTTCACTGAGAAATTCCAGCCACTCATTAGTACCTGTTTTCTTACTATGATAGCTTCAAGGCCTACCACCATGCTTGGCACATTGCAGGTGTTCTGGTAAATGTTTAATAAATGTTGAATCCGCAGGTAATCAAAAAATTCCTTCAGTTAAATAATAAAATCACTAATGTCTTCTACCAAGAGACTTGCTCTATTTCAGGTTGATGTTGGTCATCAGTGACCTCTGCCTACTGTTTTACTTACTTATTTTGTTTTTACCTAATTGTTGTTGGTTTGTGTGGTTGTGCCCAGAATCTGGAACCCAAGTCTGTGCCAGGCTAGTCAAGCATGAAATTATAGTTTGTTGGCTGACAATGAACAAGGGAGCCCAGGAGACTAAGCATGATATAATAGTAGTGAAAGCTTCAAACATGAATTTAATCAACCATGATTCCAAGTCACTTATTATTTTGTTTACAATGTCACAATACAAAAGTTCTCACATTGTGCCCTTAATGCTTTTGAGATTTCTCCTATACGTTAGTCTTTGACCTTAGTCCTTTTTTCCCCCATGTCAGTTAACACCTTTTGGGGAGCTGTAATTGTATGTAGCACACCCCATAATTCAGGCAGCACCATCCTTTTTACAGAAACAATTGTCAAGCCCAGAGTTGTATTAATTGTAAGAAAACAGTGAATTGAACAAAACAGTGAAATGATCAGAACTGAACACAGCCAAACTCGGCTTTGGAACAGAAAAGGAAATTATCAGAGTAGATGTGATTGTTGAGAGCTCAGGGTACACCTCAATAATCTGCTCTTTTAGTAACAGCTATTGCTCATCAGGCACAGCAACAGTTTTCAATGATGTGGCAATATAATGTGATGATATCTTTGAGAACATCAATGAAAAGGATCTGAAGAGTAATTTATTCATGTTAGAAACAAAGTGTAGAAGGAGGGAATGTGACATAAAGGGAGGTAGGAGGGAAGAAGAGTGCCATGTCTTGAATAAGAATTCAGCAGCCTGGTACTCAAGCAATTGAAAATCTTCATACAAGGTTTGAGCCGAGTAAATGAGCAAGTGAGCTGGAAACTGTTTCTTTCCTCCAACCACTCACCTCATATGCAGCTGTGCAAATTGTAATTAAGTACAAAAGAAAAAGATGACAGCCAGTACATACCAGCAGTGAAGGAGGCTGAGGGCACCTGTCCAAGGAGTTGCATGATGAAGCTACCAGGAGGGAAGAGTATGAGATAGAGCAAGGTGGAATTCCAGGGAACTCACAAACAATTATTGATAATGATTGAAAGGGAAACCTTTGGTGGCTGATAGTGGCTTAAGAAAATCAAAATTTGATCCCTTGGGCTGTCGGTTGACACAGAGCCTATGTGGAAGGCATCAATAAGATTTAAATTATAGAATCTGAAGGTTTCCAGCAGTCTTGACCACTCCTTGGCTATAATTCAAGCGATGCCTAATGGAGAAGAAAAGTGATGAAAATTTCAGTTCACATAGCATTCTCTTATGTTATAAGTTAAAGATGGTGTGACGTTGTGGAACTTAGAAGGTTTTTGGATTCAAAAACATGGATTCAGACCCCTCCCGATGGCCTCTTTCACTTAATAACTGTATGACTTGAAAAAGTCACTTAACTTTTTCAAATCTGTTTTCTAATCTTCAAAATGGGAAGCTGTCGTCATAATGCCAATCACCATACCCACATTCATGATTCTTTTAATAACTTGGCAGCCTATACATACAATCCTCAGGTTACTTTAGGTTGTTGTTTAACATAACGATACTTGATTGATTTGTCTTGGACCATTCTAATTCTTTTTCTCTACTCAGCAGCTGGTATGAGTGGAAGCAAGCACAAGCACCTGGTATGGGTACTGTCAGGTGTGTCATTATTTAAAAAAAAAAAAACATTTTAAAATATATGTATATATGTCCGAAGATCTGTACACACAACTTAGGCTGGGAATGAGTTAAATCAAAAATAAGTGATTAAGCAGAGCTGACTGGCTCCTGCTTGCTCCCCTCTCCCCGTCTCACTCTGAGTTTTGCAAAGGTTTTTTTTAAATATAGTATTGCTCTATCTGCCTGTCAGGATTTTCATTCTGACACAGAAAAACACAAAGACCAAATCGGGCCCAAAATGTTTACAATGTTCTCTTTGCCACATTTTTTATGCAAACTGAAATAGTACAGAAAACAAGATTCGGTTTTATTTATAATGAAGCCTCTTAAGATGTATTTACGCACAACTGGGTTGACAGCCATACTACTTTGATATTGCAATCAAAATGAGAGCTCTCTTCTTTCTTGAAGCTCTCCAAAACCACTGTGATAATGTAGCCAGTTTTCAGCCTGGTACAAAAAGTACACATTCCATACCTCTTCAAATACACATGAATATATGTTTTAATAAGAATTTTTATTTAAAGAGACATTCCTATTAATCTCTTATATACAAAAATCACTTAATTGGCATTCAAGGATTTCTCCTTGCTTCCTTTACCTTTTTCTTTAAAGACAGAAAAGCAAAAGCATGTGGCTCATCTTCCTGGGGTCATGGCTGGTTTCACTTTGGCTCTGACAAGAAGCAGCAATGGATTCTGACTCTCAAAGTACCCAGGTAGATACTTCTCTGCCAATAGAGAGGGCACGGATCTAGGAAGAAAGGATACATGGATGCAAGACAAGGGTCACCATAGCCTGAGGATTCCTCTTCCCATTCTTTATTCACTAAGAACATTTATCAGGGTTTGTCAAGCTGCCTCTGAAGTAGTAGTTTCTAAATGTGGAGGCAGCTCAGAATCTCTTAAGGTATCAGTTAAAAGTTCAGATCACTTCCCCGCCCCACCCCGCCTCACACCCCGCGAAGATTCTGATTCAGGCAGCCTGGGGCTGGGACCAAGAGATCTATTTGTTTAACCAGAGTCCCAGAGGATGCTGCTATAACAGGTCCACAGGAAAGCTTTGTTACTGCTTTGGTGATGTGAAATCCGGCGTTGGCACGGTGGGGGTGGGAGTGCCCTTGGTTGTTCTCCACCAACACAGCAAAGAACTACAGCAAGATTTTTAAAAAATAAGATTTATTAAAAGCACATTTTAGAAGGAGATGGGGCATTCTTTGGAAGGCTCATCCTTTAGAAGGAGATGGGCCATTCTTCAAGTTTCAGCCCTGTGAAACTGGAGAGGTGAAAAGATAAAAGATAAAAGACAGAGTACAGTCTAAAGAAGGAGCAGGTTTTCAGTGAAGAGGGCTGTAACAAAGCTGAAGTGGGAAGGTCTGTTTATATTTGAGCCATGATGGGAGGTCCTAGATGATCCGTATATGAGGTTACCTTGACTGACAGTTGACTGCTATATAACAATTTGCCTACTGCGCACGTGCTTATCCAGAATTCAGTCTGTTAAAATTAGATTCATGAACTTCCAGGCATATGTATGACATTATAATGATGGTATAATGAGGCCAAAGTTACAGGCAGGTTAGGGTAGTACTTTCTGCACATGTGTTTCTGGTTGGTTAAGACAGCAGCTTTTACAGCCTTCGTGCTCTAGAATCTGGGGTAATATATAACCCTACCAGGCAGGTGTTTCGGGGAGGTCCTTAAGGAAGGTCTTTGAAGGAAGTTTCTATGGTTACAGAACTGGACTTACGCTCCTGTTGCTCATGCCTGCCTAACTACCTAAAAGCTTCAGAAAGTCCAGAAGTCCTACGAAGGAGCTGCCCTGTCATATTCAAGTAGAGCCTGACTACTAAGCTCATTTTATGGAAAGGAACACTGAGGCTCAAAGTCACAAAGAAATAATGAGCCAAATTGGGTCACAAATCAAAATCTGTTAGATTCCAGAGTCCACACTTCCATCCACTAGGAGCTAGTCTCTCTAGTGTAGTGGGTGACTAAAGTCTTAACTCACTTACTCTGCTGTGGCATCTATTACTTTTCAACATGTCAGCTTGAACAGCTCTTTGCTAGTATATGCTTTTGAAATCTAGTAACCAGGATTGTCAAATCAGAAACCTTATCTTTAAACCCATTTAAGTCCATTGCCCATGGTGTAAGGGTCCATAGTTAGATCCATACGTCTCCTGAGAATCAAGTTCATAAGCTTTGTGACAAGTCTTTTCTACTACGTTCAGGCTGCTTTTTTCAGACATGTACAGGATCAAAATTGGGTTTCCAGATGATTAAAATTGAAAGAAGTCCAATTGATTGGCATATGCAAATGTTTTATCCAGAGATTTCTTATGTCTAGTGCAATGCTCTTTACTCCAATTGTAGCCTTTTTTTTTTTCAAATATAAAATTAATAAAAGCAAAACCTCTTTGGTTGAAGATGGGATAAATGTCTTACAGGCTAGGGTTTAACCCTCTCTCTTACCTTCTTCTTTTTCTCGTGACATCCACTGAGATCCCTCTCACCCACCAAGGCATTTAATTCCTGAAAGTGAACTTGATCTTAAGGCTCTGCAAAACACAAATGGAAACCCAAGTTCCCAGTGTCTCTTTCCAATAATAAAAAAAGCAGGTGCTAGTAAAATGCGTAAGATTTTACTGAGAGAGTAAATCATAACAAATAAATAAAACACCCTCTTACCTGGCCCCATTGTTAGGAATGAAAGACAATCTAATAACTGAAGCCATTAGATTTGGAGTTAGGAATTCTGTACTTTGTTGTGCATTCCACTGCCGGCAATCTTTATCACCAGGGCAAGCCATGGGGCTCAACGGGCTGCAGTAACATGTCCCTCCTCGAGCCCAAACTTCATGGCCTTCCAACCAGGCCAGGAAGCAGCCTACTGGCTTGTAGGTGAGATACAAATTGTTGAATTAAACACGTTTCATGGGTTTGGCTATTATAGCTGCTTTGGTTGTGTAGAGAAATTCTAGAATTGAAGTCTCAGACCAAGAACTTAGTGTTTACTATGAATACTATCTCTACCACTAGTTTTCTGCTTACTAGTTTTGAATCAATTCAGATAATTAGGCTGCCATGGAGCATTGTTCAGTTGCTAAATAACAATTGATGAAACAAATCCAAGTTTTATAGACATTTGCAAAAGGACATTTAAAATGAGCCAAAGTGTTTCTTAATCTGCGAGATTTCTTTGTACTATTTATTCATAGAAATCACAACCAAGCAAATGTACCTAGTCAGAATAATGATACAATGTGCATAAAATGAGAATTCGAGCCAACCAGAACACAAAATGAAAGCACAGTTCCTGACAAGTATGAATGACCTTGTTCTGACCCAGAGAGAAATGCTTATGTTCTCGCCAGTCTTCCCCAAAAAGACTACATTAGGTGTAAAATCACCCATTTTCTGGGCCATAAGTCCAGCCTCCTTCACAGCAAGAGGCTCAGGTTTTAATTCCTGAAAGTGAATTTGATCATAGCCAGGACTAACAACATACTCCCCAACTGCTCTGATTTCTTCTAATATATTTCCTGTGTTTTATATGTGATTTAAATAAGAGATCTAAAAGTAACATGGAGGAGTGAGAAGAACATAACTTTTAGCATCAGATTGCCCTACAATCTTAAGCAAGTTACTTGAGGTCTCTGAGACTTGGTTACCTCAGCTGTAAATTGGAGATAATAAATACACATTTAGAGGATGGGGGATTAAATGAAGTGATATATCCATATATAAGTCAGCAGGCACATAGAAGGCTGCCAAGAAAGCACAGTCATTATTAGCAGCACTATTTGAATAAAGACAATGGCTAATCTTTTCCCATCTTTTCCAAGTCATCTCCTCTTCTCTCCAAGTTCATATTGAAGGAGGATAAAACATCTTCTGTTAGTAAATGTTCTCATTAACTAATACCCAGATAAGTGGATCTCAGCTTGGGAATAAATGAATTATTTGGGCTCATTGGGTTAGGGTGGAGCCTAGGTAGATATAAGATATTTTTAACAAGTACCCAAGTATTTCAGTGTGCACCAGGGTTGAGAACAAATGGCTTAAACTATTAAACAGTTTACTATTAGTTTTCCCCACTCCAGTCCATTCTCTAGTGCACTAGTAAAATAGTGCACTAGATTCTCCCCACTCCAGTCCATTCTCTAGTGCACTAGTAAAATAGTCTTCCCGACAATCAAATCTGACATTGTCATTCTTATATTTAACAACCTTAATCAGCTTCCTTTGCCTGTAGCAAAGAATGTACATATATTTCTGCTAAATACCAATTCCAGTAAATTGGTGGTGGCTTCCTAAAGTCCTCTGTAGAGAAAGATTCTACTGGTTGGCCTGGGCTCAGCAGGAAAGAACACCATTCGTAGAAGACTGGGGAAGTCTGCCATAAGGAAAGGAAGGGAAGAGCTCTAAGATTTTCCATTCCCAGTAAATGGAATAAAGCTGAAGTTCTAACATGACACAGAATATCTTATACAGGTTATTTCTAGATGCAGCCATAAGCTATATGGCCATAAGCTATATCCACAATCAATTTGTTTTCTTATTTTTCCTCCCAAGCATGAATCCTTAACTCCATGTTTGTTTATGCTACTTCTTTGCCGGGAATGGCCTCACCCTCCTTTCACCTCACCCTTAATTCCCTAAACCATCTTCAAGATTCAGGCTGAATGTCACCCTATCTGGGAGAATTCCTATGACTATACCAGATATAATTAGTCTCTCCACCTCTACGCTTTTTTTTCCCTATCTTTATAACTGACTTTGTCATAATTCCATATGGTAATTTACACTATGTTTACATATTCCAGTCCCTTAATATACAGTGTATGTTATTAATACTTTGCAAATGCTGATGAATGAATGAATGAATGAATTCTGTAGTTGCAGATACCATCGCTTACTCATCTTTGTTTCCCAATGCCCAGCTGGTAACCGATGCATAGTAGGAATTCAGAAGTCTGCTGAGACTGAGTCCGTTTCTACAGGTTCTGCTGCCATCCATATGGCATAGTGATCTGGGTTCGTTCTGAGTCACAAATCACAATCTGCCAGAGAACTTCCATCTGGAGAGATCACTCCCCACAGCAGCTTTTCATTTCAGTCTTTAGGCCTGTTTTGTTCCTTATTCAACAGGAAATAATTAAATGCTAGCACTGACTCAAAAATAACTTGGGAAGCTATAAAAATTGTAAAAGATCTATTAGTAATATTGTGCAGAAGGCTTATAGCAGCCCTGCAAAGTGCCATGCATCTAGTTCTCAAGGTTTCTTTATGCATTTATGTTGCACATGCTCTTCTTACCCATGTGGTCAAGGCAGTCCACCAGTCTATCACAACCCTGTTGTATGCAACTTAGCCTTGCAGAGTGCTCAGTGCTGCAAACCTGACCAGCTGTCAATGTATGGAGTAAAGGAAAAACGCTCAGGGTATGCTCAGGATTATCCCTAATCAGTTAATGTGAAGAAGAAATGCTGCCTCCATCCTTTCTCACCCTATCCCACCTGAAACATAAATGCTGTACTTTCTCACTAAGTAAAGGTGAAATTCTTCCCCCAAAGAATTCTTTTATAAGCATGACAATTCTGAGGTGCACAAAGTGTTAAACTTTCTTGATTGCTTGTGGTTTACTTATTTAAATTGGCATCACTAAAAAGCAGAAACTATTTTGGCTCTATGCATAAGTGGAATATCTAATATAGAATTACATTATAATGAAATATGCATTAATGCAAGCCTCATAAAGTGCTTTTCATGTTCTGCAGGCATTCAAAAGTTGAAAATGCCTATAATCTTATTTTAGTTGCTGCTCAAATGGATATGTCAGGTTAATATGCTTAATTAAAAGTCATATTTGAAACATTCAAAGGGATAGTTAATTTGCTATTGACATTTACTATACCACAGTTAAGCATTGTGGAAACAAGACAATGGGATATGTTACTCCTGCTAGGAACAGAAGGGAAATATTTTATAATTTTCAAGAAACAGCATGTGCATAAAATGCAACTAACCACATCCTAAAATATATGCCATTAATAACAAATTTTTGCTTAAAGAGCACTTTCGAAATAATAGCCAAACCACTTAGCCATCTACTTTTAAATGAAGATTAATGAAAAAGAGATATTTCCAAGTGCCATTTATTTCACAGTTCAGGTCTGATAAGCTGACTGTTGGGCACATTCCTCAGAAAGGGACAAAAACTAGACGAAGACTATCCTTTTCAGCTTCTGATGAGTTAGCTATCTCAATGTCAAATGTGAGATTTGAAGCTAATAAAGCTCATTCCCTACCACTTGGCACTGAATTTAAAATAAGACGACTGAGAATCTATTCACAAACGGCTTGATTTGCTATTTATAAAGCTTTAGCCGTTTATTCTCCTGGCCTAACGTCCATGTTGGTTTAAAATGCATTTGGGCAATCTTCTGCTCAGCACTGCTCATGTGGTTGGTTCTGACCCATGGAGCAGGTGGCACACACCATTCCTCACTTCACCACCGGTCTCCTCTACCCGGAGTCAAACCCCCCAACCGAATTACATTTTCCGCAAATTTTGCCGCCAGCATTTTTTAAGTATTTCAAAGGCACTTTCTCAGAATTTCCTCCTAATTACCCTCCCTCTTGTATCATAAAGAGAAAACACGGGACCAGGCCTGCCAGGGAGCATAAGTGAGGAAGAAAAGCTTGGGGGGAAGTGGGCGTCCGAGTCCCGGCGCGCTCCCAGGACCCTGCAGTGCCAGCAGAGAAGGGAACCATACATCCACACAAAAGGGGGAACTGCTGGCAAACCCGACAGATGACTGGAACAGAAATGGTGCTCCTTGCCTGAGAGACGAGCTTGTCTTCTTCAGCCCAGAACCTCAGGGCGAGAGGAGCAGCACTGCGCGCTAGCGCAGTCACTGGGCAAGCGCGCTGCAGGCCGAGGTGTGGCTCACGCCTGCGATGAGTGTGCAGGGCCCGGGGAGCCTGGCATCACCAGTATTATCCACTCGTCTCCCCCAGAACTTAATGAGATATCAACATTGTTTTTCTAATCAATGTTTAAAAATTTCATGTTAGTAGAGATCCGCTGCTACCAACCCAGAGGGGAGTTTCTGTTACAGGTTCTACAAGCTATTTATTTTTCATTTTAGCTATCTTGTTCCTAAGGGCTCTCCTGAGTACTCTGTTCTACCCCTGGTCTCAGGTTCTCATCTTTTTTCTTTAAGCGGCCAACTCCCCTACTGCCATTTCCACCCCAAATACAGGCATACATGCACACCCCTTCTAGGGGCAATAAACTGCCAGGGGAGGCTTGAAACAGCCGGCTATTGACCAAAATAGATAAAACTAATTTGTGAGGCTGCCCTAAATAGGAAACATCCCTGTATACCACAAGATTTATTGTGAGATTTACGGAGCAATGTGTTGTTTGGGTTACGGCTGCACTGAGGCTCAGAAACAGCTAGCTCCCTGTTCTCAAGTGGCTGGTTTCTTGAAAATCTGCTGTTTGCCTTCCTGACCCTTTTAGAACAAGTGCCACATGCAAAGGTCAACTCAAGTGGAAAGTTCAGGGCCCATATCAGACAATAAGGTTATACTTTCAGGGCTCCTTAACAAGATCCTTAAAAGGGTCTAATGTGGTCAAGCAAAGTTGATGCAGAATATTAAACAGCAGGAAACATGCATCCTTGTAGGGAGGTAAGAACAGTGTGCCTGAGAGGAAAATCCAAGTACTAATGTAACAATTCTTGGAGTTCAGAGCAAGCAGGTGCTGAGAAAATAGATAAAGCTAATCCGTAACAATGCAAATATCCTCCAGCAGCTACAGCTAACTTGACAGAAACTGGAGAAGCCATGGGGAAGCTAGGAAAGTTCAAGTAAATTATCCCCCCACCCCACACCCCACCCCCAGGTCCAAGAGTAATAAAATTACTTCCAGGTAGAGAATTGGAAGTTCAGATAAAAGAGATCCCAAGAAACTGGGTTTTCAGTATTGTTTGGAGTTTTGAGTCAAGGAGACGAAGGAAGGGGAATGTGTGGAACTTGATCAGAGGCAACTAGACTCTAGTGTTATACCAACATGCCATTAAGATGGCAGGAAAAGTTCAAGTGCTTCTTTATGGTTCACTGTTGCTGTGTTTTCAGGCTATTCAGAATAGTTCAGTGGAACAATCTTAAACATCATCAAAGATCTTAAAACTAAAGAGATTATAAACCACTTTGTATCTTTTTTAATTACTAGACTTTATTTTTCAGAGCAGTTTTAGGTATACAGAATTTTGAGCAGAAAATACAGAGTTCCTATATACTCCATCTCTCTTGGCATAGTTTCCTCTATTATTAACATTTCCCAGTGAAGTTTCAATTGAGCAGCTAATATCGATACATGATTATTAACTAAAGTCTATGGTTTACATTGGGATCCCCTTTGTGTCATACATTCTATGGGGTTTGACAAATATATGGCATGTATCCACCACTATAGTATCCTACATAATAGTTATTTTTTTAAAGAAAGCTCAGATTCTTATTTCTAGATATCTATCTATTCTTAATTAAAACCCATGTAGGCAGAAAAAAAAAAACAGATAGTTCTCGTGCATGCAGCAGAAATGTCCGCACAGAAAAACTTATCCTGTTGCCATACACTGCAAGCAGAAAAAGAGTCTTTCAAACCTTTCTTTTCTTAGTAAGAATAGCTTATCCAGGTTTGTAAGTTTTAATGGGAATTGAACTGGTTAGTGCTCAAAGTTTAGAATGAATTTGGAAGAATTGGCAGTGCTTCTCATAAAAGTTACTTCCCCTAGATAGCCTGGAAAATCTATTTACTACCACATTCCAGAATAGTATGTGAACACACCAAAATTTTGAGGTCAGAACATCCTATTAATCTTATGTTACATTCAGAGCATTACCCCCAAGTACACAGAACAGGAAAGGTGTTAGAAGATATTTCTATATCTCTGGTAGGTGGCCATAGATAGAAGATGTTTTCTGAAGAACCAAGAATACCAAAAAGGAGAAGAGGTAGACGATGGGAGAGGGGGCAGAATAAAATACTTCGAAGTTCAAAAGATAGGAAATAAGAAAAGCCTTAGGGCACAAGAAATGGAATCAATATACTAGTAATAATAAGATTTAGAAAAAGTAAGACTGACAAAAACTATGTCTCCATTTCCTCTTGATTAAAATTCATATTTGTTCCATATGGCAGTACGTTGAGGGATTTCTTTTTGTACTATCTGATCCAGTTTCTAAGTTGGTTTTCTTTTTTTCCTCATATTTAAGAGGCAAATTCCTTTGCCATTTATTCACCCCACTCTACCCCACCTCCACAAATCTACTTTTATAGATTTCTTTTTCTTTAATTTTAAAAAGTGATGATATTTTAAGAGAGGAAGTTTAGCTCTCACTTGGATTTATCGTTTGCCATTTTGGAGAATTTAGACTTCCTTCCTCTTTCTTTCCTGCCTAAAAGAACTTCTACAAACGAATTGTAGTTGAAATTCTGGAGGAATGTTTCTAGCTCCCCACTGTACTCTCAGAATACTTGCAAAGACCACTTCTGGGCTTTTTCAACTGAAATTCTCTTTAAAAGATTTATTACTGTATGTGTGTCTGCTGACAGATTCAAGGAGATCATTACTGCTAAGGAAAAAAATTCTTTATTTCACCATAGGTTAGATGAGTGGCCTCTATCACCATTTGTAACAATTATGAGCACAAGGCAAGAGAAAATGGGATCCTGACAGACATATGTGA
>NW_011888878.1:5834541-5941200 GCF_000151845.1 Pteropus vampyrus
ACTTTGTATCTTTTTTAATTACTAGACTTTATTTTTCAGAGCAGTTTTAGGTATACAGAATTTTGAGCAGAAAATACAGAGTTCCTATATACTCCATCTCTCTTGGCATAGTTTCCTCTATTATTAACATTTCCCAGTGAAGTTTCAATTGAGCAGCTAACATCGATACATGATTATTAACTAAAGTCTATGGTTTACATTGGGATTCCCTTTGTGTCATACATTCTATGGGGTTTGACAAATATATGGCATGTATCCACCACTATAGTATCCTACATAATAGTTATTTTTTTAAAGAAAGCTCAGATTCTTATTTCTAGATATCTATCTATTCTTAATTAAAACCCATGTAGGCAGAAAAAAAAAAACAGATAGTTCTCGTGCATGCAGCAGAAATGTCCGCACAGAAAAACTTATCCTGTTGCCATACACTGCAAGCAGAAAAAGAGTCTTTCAAACCTTTCTTTTCTTAGTAAGAATAGCTTATCCAGGTTTGTAAGTTTTAATGGGAATTGAACTGGTTAGTGCTCAAAGTTTAGAATGAATTTGGAAGAATTGGCAGTGCTTCTCATAAAAGTTACTTCCCCTAGATAGCCTGGAAAATCTATTTACTACCACATTCCAGAATAGTATGTGAACACACCAAAATTTTGAGGTCAGAACATCCTATTAATCTTATGTTACATTCAGAGCATTACCCCCAAGTACACAGAACAGGAAAGGTGTTAGAAGATATTTCTATATCTCTGGTAGGTGGCCATAGATAGAAGATGTTTTCTGAAGAACCAAGAATACCAAAAAGGAGAAGAGGTAGACGATGGGAGAGGGGGCAGAATAAAATACTTCGAAGTTCAAAAGATAGGAAATAAGAAAAGCCTTAGGGCACAAGAAATGGAATCAATATACTAGTAATAATAAGATTTAGAAAAAGTAAGACTGACAAAAACTATGTCTCCATTTCCTCTTGATTAAAATTCATATTTGTTCCATATGGCAGTACGTTGAGGGATTTCTTTTTGTACTATCTGATCCAGTTTCTAAGTTGGTTTTCTTTTTTTCCTCATATTTAAGAGGCAAATTCCTTTGCCATTTATTCACCCCACTCTACCCCACCTCCACAAATCTACTTTTATAGATTTCTTTTTCTTTAATTTTAAAAAGTGATGATATTTTAAGAGAGGAAGTTTAGCTCTCACTTGGATTTATCGTTTGCCATTTTGGAGAATTTAGACTTCCTTCCTCTTTCTTTCCTGCCTAAAAGAACTTCTACAAACGAATTGTAGTTGAAATTCTGGAGGAATGTTTCTAGCTCCCCACTGTACTCTCAGAATACTTGCAAAGACCACTTCTGGGCTTTTTCAACTGAAATTCTCTTTAAAAGATTTATTACTGTATGTGTGTCTGCTGACAGATTCAAGGAGATCATTACTGCTAAGGAAAAAAATTCTTTATTTCACCATAGGTTAGATGAGTGGCCTCTATCACCATTTGTAACAATTATGAGCACAAGGCAAGAGAAAATGGGATCCTGACAGACATATGTGACCATTGATTTTAAGTGCATGAAGATATAACAAACACCTCATTGGTTCTACATATATTTATTTAGTGCCTACTAAGTGTCAGGCACTATACTAGGTATGGGGATAGAAGACATAACCCCTGTTATGTAGCTTACAGCCTAACAATCTAGTGAGGGAGAAAAATCAAATCAAATTAAGCAAGTGGAATAATTACACAGTTGGTCAATGATCACTGTAATGGAAAGTAACTGTAGAGGGAAGAAGCTACCTTAGTGAAGGTAGTCAGGAAAGGGCTTTCTGAAACTGAAAATGAGAAGGAGGCAGCCTGTTGAGGAGTTAAATGAAGAGGGTTCCAAGCAGAATGACCAGCATGCATAAAGGCCTGGCAGGGAAAGAGCTTAATGTGTTTAAGAAACAGAAAGACAGTCAGTGTGACTGAAGTGTGGTGAGGAAGAAAGTGACTGAAGAGGAAGTTTCAAGGGAAAGCCAGTGTCAAGACAGGTCATGCAAGTCCTGTAGTCCAGCTAAGGAGTGTAGATTTTATTCTAAATGAAGTAGGCATCTATCAAAGGGTTTTAAGCAGGGGAATAACGTGATCTAATTTACTTTATTACAGATCACTGGAGAATTATAGGAAAGTAAACATGGCATTGGGGAAGCTGTTGCATTAGTGCAAGGAAGAGACAATGGTGGCCTGGATGCAAGGAATCATGGTGCCTTAGCATCTTATCTGGAAGTAGAATACAGGACTTTCATGCATTTGATGTGGGAAGTGATGTGAAGAAAAGAAGAAATCAAGACTGACTTCCAGGTTTCTGACTTGGGCAACCATGTGAATGGTAGTGCCATTTACAGAGTTAGGGAGGATTGTGTGGGGGAAGGGAAGATGCAAGAATTCAGTTTTAGACTATGTGTGTGTGTGTGTGTGTGTGTGTGTGTGTGTGTGTGTGTGTATACACACACACACACATATATATATATGATTTGTTAAAAATCATATGTATTATGATTTAAAATCTAGATGTTATTTAAAATCATAGATGAGATCACCTAGAGAAATAGTATCTGGGGGAAGAGAAGAGTTCTCAAGACAAATCCTCCAGGAACACCAGTATTTAGACCTAGGTAGAAGAACAGGAGTCTGAATAAAGACAGCAAAGGAAAGGCCGATGAGTAAGGGGGAAGCCAGGAGGATTCAGGGTCCTCAGAACTCAGGTAGGAGAGTGTGCTGGGGGCTGACTGACAGAGAGAAGAGTCCTCTGGAGTTGGCGACACAGAGATCATTGCTTGACCTTGACAAGAGCAAATTCGGCAGAGTGGCAGGAGCAAAAGTTAGCTGGGAGTAGATTAAAGGACAAGTAAAAATGAGGAATTAGAGCTAGTGAGCAAAAATTAACTCTTTTGAGTGAGCTCTAAAAGGAAGCAAAGATCTACAGCCATGCCACGCTTGATCCCTGAACACACCTGATCCCGTCTGATCTCAGAAGCTAAGTAGGGTCAGGCCTGGTTAGTACTTAGATGGAAGACCACCTAGGAAGACTGGGTGCTGTAGGCATTAAAAAAATAAAAATAGAAAAATAAAAGGAAGCAAAGAAATGGGGCAAAATGTGGAGGAGAGTTTAAGTATGGGAGATGCTACATCATGTTTGTATGTAGCTGATGGAAATGATCCAGTAGGGAGGAAGAAAGCAGTGATGCAGAGTGAATAAAAAAGGAATCCCTAAAAAGGTGTCAGAGGATGGGATCCAAATTCATGAGGAGGGACTGGCCTTTGAGGGGGTTGGACAAACATGTAGAAGAAAGAGGAGCAGAAGAAGAGCATGCAAGCAAGACAGCTGAGAGTTTGATGGTGGGAAGATAAAATGGTTTTTGTCTGTTATACCTCATGGCTTCCTTTTATTTTCGATGGAATACGTGGTGATGTCATTGACTGACAACAAGAATAGAGCAGAAAGCTAGAGAAGAGAAAAGCAAGTTATGTCAAGGAAGAAAAGCAAGTTTTCTAAAATAAAACACAATAAGTTCATCTGGCAGGTTAAATAACCAGGTGATGGTCACAACTCAGTTGAGTAATTTTCTCCAATGCTATCAAGAGAGAGGATTCTTTCTTCTTGCAGAAGCAGTCTTTTCACTTGTCAGAAAATGTGTCCCTGTTCAGGTGCTAATACAAGGTAGCTTCAGAAATACCTACCAGGACTAGAGGTTCTCTGTGAAATGAAACCCAAACACTACATGAGAACAAGGGATACTCAGCAAGTGCTAAAAGAGGATGAAATGGATGTAGGGAGGAATCCCTCCTAATTGTTCCCCATCCCCTTCCAAGTACTCATTTCTCCAATAATTGAATACGAAGATAGTCAAAAGCTGCTTTCACTGCAAATCCAAGATTTGTATATTTTTTCTTTCCATTATTGCTAACAACTTTATATCAGACTTTCCATGAATACTCACATGTAACCAAATACGTAAAGTGCTCACAGAGCAGTTGTGTGTATGAATAGAAAACCAATACCAAGTGGTATCAGAGCTTCAACCATAAGAAAACAGATTCATCCTTCCTAAAGCAATACATTAAGCCAGGACATATTATGATGCCTAAAGACTGATTGAGAACATGTCTGCACATTCTAGAACATGCACAAATGATAGCTGATATACCCCTCTGTATTTGTCCTGAGCTGATCCTATAGGCAGAGACCAGGTCTTCAAGATTCACTTTAAACAGTTACTCACAAGACACCAATAGATAGTCCACAATTGTCCCTTTTGATGCTGCAGTTGATAGTAATGGCTGACATGAGGCCATGGGCTTCCAAAGATTTGAAAACTCTGCAGAGCCCTAGAGGACATTGTGTCCTATGGGACTGACTAAAGCCTTCCAGGAGTGTCTGTGTTATTCAGTTACTCCTGCCCGCAGCATCCTCACCCTCACTCCTACCTCAGCAAATTTAAGGAAGTATTTTATTCTAACTTGTACATGCAGCATGTAAGACAAGGCCCTGGCCTTGGGAGCCTGCAGTCAGAGACAGAGGAAACACTAAAAGGACAGCCAGTCTGACCCGGCTAGAGCATAATCCGATTTGACAATAAGCTCTGTCTGAACTGAGGCCAAGGGCAAGGTTTTAGATTATGAGAAGGTGAGGAAATGAGAGACATACTTGACTATTTTCCACAGATCTATTAACAAATACTTAACAAGGCCAGGATTTCACGCATTTCCTGGGACTCAAAGCTCTCATTGCTTAAGCACTGTGCTGGCTAATTTACATGTGTTTACCATTCAATTTTTCACATACAGTATTTTACAGGTGAAAAGAATCTGGGGTTGAGGGAAATTAAGTGACACGGTGGCATGAGGACAAATTTAACCTGGGCCAGTGCAGAATAGCCACAAGATTGTCCTCACCTCTGAGGAAAAAGAAGTGTTGAAAGATATTCAATTTTTTTTCTTGATCAGCGAGAAGAGACAGAAACACATTTAAAAAAGAAAGAAAGAAAGAAAGAAAATAGCAGGTCATCCATAATCTGACTAAGCAGAGTAAAGGATTTGGGAAATTTTTGCATATTTTCCATAAAAGGTTTTTGATGGGAAGTGAGATTGTAAGATGAAGACAATAGTGTACAAGGCGGGAGAAGCAGCCTTTAAGAGGCTGCCATGAATCTTAATAAGGATGAATGGAGAAGCAGCCATTGTGTACTCAGCATCCACACTGTATCCTAGGTCGTTGGCACTTATGCTCTCCTCACTCAGCCTTAACAGGCAGGTATTGCTTCACAGGGTGGAGGAACTCTCCTGATGAGGGTCACACACTTGTAAGAGGAAGTTCTCGAACTGCAGTTGAAGCTCAGATTGGTATGACTGCAGAGTATTTCCCCACTGGGCTGTGATGTTGGGTTTTGGGGACTGAAGGAGGCTATGAGAATGGAGAGCAAGGCTTAGACCAGGCTCACCTGTTGCCTGGGGAGAATGACAATGACCCCATAGTGCTTCCACTTGTTCAGTAGGTCTTCAGGGAAGGCTGATGCTGCTCTCCTGCTCCTACCTCAGCCCACTCCCAGAAGAGCAGGAGTTTTTATGTGAACTAAGTAAATAAAAGGAAAAGAGTCAGAAAAGTTCAGGGCTCCTCCTTTTCCCAAAAGCCAGAGGCTAGCACTCCATCTTCTGAGACTCCACTCCTCTTCTGAGAAGTCAGTGGAAGGATCAGTCAACTTCCCTTTTGACAAGCTGAGATGTGGAAGATGATCCATCTAAGGCAGAGGAGGGGTTCCAAACAGAGGATCCAGGACCTAAAGGGATCATCCAGTTGTGTGTATATTCACCTGTCTGGGGAGAGATTCCACAACAATCATCATACTCTCGAAGGGTCTGTCACCCAAACAAGTCTAAGAATCACTGCTCCAAAATGAATAGAGTCTTCCTAAGAAGCTAAAAACCAGAATCAAGAACTATTGATGTTTCAAAAAATTTTAATTGAATTTTTAAATAGTCCTTAGTTACAAGAAAGAATACTTCAGAGCAATGGATATACTATTTCAGCTGACTCTTTGGGCCTTAGTGATTATAATTAATGTGAGGGGACATGTACAAAAGCATAACTGACACACAGACCACAGTGCCCATAGCAGACCCCTTGGTCTCACCAAAAACAGAGAATAACAACCACACAGAGTAAAAACTTGAAGCTCTAAAATGAAGGGCAGCCAATTATCTGTGACAGTGAACATGCCTAGTGAAGCTAACCCAGGGAGAAACACCTCTTGCAATGTTAAGGACTCCAAGTAGCCATATACAAAGACCAGACAGACCAGCAAGCATCAGAGGGCTCCTCGGCACAAAGGGAAGGCCTCAGTAAATTCCACATGCTTCCCTCCCTTCCTATCCATATCTGTCACCACTGTGACAAATCTTCTATGAATAAAAACATACTTCCTTGCTCTGCAGTGGAGGCACTAAGTAAACAGAGGTTCCAAGCAATTGTGAGGAGGGCTTCCCATCTCATTTCCCAAAAGGTCTCATTGATCTGTAATAACCTTCGCATATTAGTTTCTTAAGGTTGTTGTAACAAAGTGCCACAAAGTGAGTGGCTTAAAACAACAGAAATTTATTCTCTCACAGTTCTGAAGGCCAGATGGTTGAAATCAAGGCATCAGCAGGGCCATGTTCCCTCTAGAGACTCCAGGGAAGAATCCTTCCTTGCCTCTTCTGGTTTCTGGCAATTGCTGTCTGGTAATCATGGGCATTCCTTCGCTTGTAGATGCTGTGACTCCAATCTCTGCCTCTGGCTTCACATCTTCTCCTCCCCTGTGTCTGTGTCTCTGTGTACAAATCTCTTTCTTCTTATAAAGACATCGGTCATGGGATTTAGTACCCACTCTAATCCAGTATGACTTTTTAACTTAATGACATCTGCAAAGACCCTATTTCCAAATAAGGTCACATTCACAAGTGCCAGGGGTTAGACTTGGATATATCTTTTGGGGGGGGTACAATTCAACTCACAACATTGCAGATACAGAAACTTCCTCTTCTAAACAGAAATTTGTTGTCATTGGAGTGGTAATGTATAGAAGATAAGCAGCAATTCATTCAAGTGATATTTACCAAGCAACTACTATGCACCAGGCCAGTCCCATGTAGTGAGGATACCATAGTGAATAAGATAGCAAGGCACCTGCCTTCATGGAGCTCACAGTGCAGTGGAGAGAGACAGTATGAACAAGCAAACCAGTAAAATAACTTCAGAAAGTGGTGAGAACTATCATCCCAGCTGCTCTAAAGTAGCCATCATAGTAGCAGAGAACTAAGTGGACATCCTAGGAGCAAATAGTTGGCATTTACATGTCACAAAGATCTTAAAGCAATGCACACAGGTGATGGCATCAGCCCATACAATATGTCAGGAAAGCAAAGGGACACTGAGGACTACTAGCCCATTTCAAAGTTAGGAAAATAGAAAAACACAACATGAGAAAGCATTTACCCGTAGTTCCTCCAGGCCTCCACTCTCTACAATTTTGCTACTATTTTGTCCTGAATGTCTTGTAGATGTATCTTGCAAGCTTTTAAATTTCAATTTCAGCAGAAATCCTTAGTGGCTTATCACTGTTGCCACTTAGCTTTCCTCCCAGTACATCTATCTTTTAGGAATTTGTGACTTGCAACAGACTGCAAATGTCAGCTAGGGGAAAAGACAAATGATAATAATATACTGGGAGTTGTAGCCTCTTTGCTAATTCACAGAAGCTCTTTCCAGAAAAACACTGCTTACTAATTAAACAAACCCCTCTCTTCCGACAGATGAAAGCACTGGGAAGATTTTATCAAATGGGGAGCAGCCACTGCCCTGTGAGGTGGCCTCTTTTTCTAAGGGAATTGACTTCTCAGAAGCAGCAGTAAAAATCTTTTACAGTAGGTAGAGCTCTGATCCTCAAAGCATTTGACAAACATTAACTAATGAATCTACCCACACCCTGTGGATAGGCATCATGCATTGGCTACTGTTTACAGATGGGAAATGTGAGGCAATGGCCAAAGCAGTTTTGCCCAGGTCAGTAGGAAACTGAGGGACACCAAAGAGGATAAAACTAAAGGATAGAAGCAAAGAGGCCTCCACCCTCGACTACCCAGGGTTTCCCTTGGGGACCATAGGTCCCTCTTCTACATTCATTCTCAAACTGCTATTGAAAGATTTTCTCCATCAATTCAGGTGCCATGTACATGGATTCCAGCATGCTTAACAATGAGCGAGCTTTCTTATTATTAGGTGCCGCCTCAAGAGACTAAATTATGGCAATTTCTATTATCTTTACATAGAGGTTATTTTTTTTAGTTTGACAGTTATTGAAAGAAGTCAAAGTTATTTATTATAAGAAATCAAAGTCAAGATAAGAGACCTTCCCAGAGACTCAAAGCTAGTGATATGTAAAATCAGAAGATGACCCAAACCCAGCCTTACCCTACCAAGTCCTTTATTTAGTGGTGTCATAATTTATGCCTTCTCTGATACCTCCCTATGTCCTTTTCCACCTCACCAGTCTAGACCAAGCTCATGTCTCTCTCCTTCAAGAAGTTTTTAATTTGTTTTAGCATCTTTGGTCTCTGATTTCGTCTGTCTCACGCAACTAGTCTCAAGAGTCCTAGCAACAACTACATTTCTATAGACAGGGGCTCCTATACCTTATCCTCAGAAAGGCAACATAACTGGCTATTGCAGGCAGAGTGAAGACCAGGAAGGGCAACTGAGACCCCACCCCATGTCAAGGAGAAGTGGTGGGGACTCTGGCAACAGCTAAAATTTGTGAGAAGCAGCCAACAGGAAAGAATTGGGACTCATTTCATCTCTGTGATGTGGGGAACGTAGCTTCCCAGAAGGCTGTTTGTGGGGGAAAGCAAGACTAAAGGTTTTTTTGGTGTTCAGCTGGAGAAACTTCTTTTCTTTGACCAGTGTAGAATGATTTAGAATGATTCGTTTCCATGGAGTTTTGTTTTAAACTATGAGTTCATTTGTAGTGATACTTGCTAATCAATTTTAAGTGGAAACAGCTGCTATATGTCACTCACACAGTCCCTCTTCAGACTCTGAGAAACTATTCATAATTCAAACCATTCACTCCCCACCCCCAAACCTACTCATAATGCACATTCACAGAGATCTGTCTGCCTGCTCTCGTACCTCTGATCCCTGGGGTCAGCCCCTAAGTGGGGCCAGGTCAGAGGGAGAAGGACCAGCACACTGAGGGAGAATGAATGGTTCATGAGCAGGAAGGAGAACAGGATCCTGACATCTGCTGGAATAGAGCAATTGGTGATTTCAGCAGTAAGGAAGGTGATTTGCATGAGGCAGCCATATTTACCCTTTTATTTGCCCAATATATATTTATTGAATAGTTGCTATATACTAACAAACTATTCTGCCTTCTAGGGATCAAAGTGATCAGAACTTGTCCTCAAGGAGCTCACAGTTCAATGGGGAGACAGAGGTTTAAAAAGTCATAACTCAGGTAGTTAAGTGCTGTGATAGAGGTGGGCACAAGGACAATGAGAGTTCAGAGGAGGGTCAATGAACTCCCTCGCCACCTCAACCTTGTGCACCCTTGAAGAGGCAAGTCTCGGTGGTATAGTCAGCTCCACGCCTGGGTTTGGCACAGTTACTTCCAGGAGATGGGTTCTGCCCATGTAGGATCAGGGGAATGTGCCTCTCTCTGCCTCTTTATTCTGTGCTGCTGTACTTCCCATGAATGGCAGGTCCACTCTGAAAGCCAGCATCCCAGCCAGGACCAATCTTCAGGACAGTCTAGAAGAAAGACATGCTGTCTTTTCTCTATCCAGAATGAAAGAAGGAAGACCTAAGTGTTTTTGCAGAAGCCAAGAAGTCAAAGGATTGTGAACTTTCACTTCTTCATTGCTCTCAGGACATGAGTTTCTCTGTCTGTAAAATGGGAATAACACTTGGAATCTTTTGGGAGAATTCAGAGAGGAAATAGAACTGTTGTTGTTCTGACGAGAGAAGATAAAGAAATCTTATGACAGGGAGCAGTGTTTCTGGCCAGTGTGGCTGCCAAAATGTAGCAGGGCTGTAGCTTAGTTTGCTCTGCCAATTCTTAACCAGCTGGACCCTGAGTATGTTTAGTGAATTACACATGGAGCTATGTTTGTATGTTCCTATAGAGGGACAGAAAAAAAAAAAAATAGCGGCAGGCAGGGACAGGATTTAATCTTTGAGATGGAACCCTTCCCCACCCTGGGTCCCTGCCCTCCTTGAGTGGCTACATAGCCTTAGAACCAGCAAGACATTGAACTGCAGTTCTTTCATTCACAACAGAACTGAGGCTTCATTTTCTCAATGGCAAGAAAAGCACAGCCAAACCTGCCTTGAAGGACTACCCTGAGAGTTAACTGTAAAGGTCCATGTGGAAGACCTTGGTATGGTGGCCAGTCCACAGTAAAAGATCAATTAACTCTAGTTTTTCATTTTTTTAACCTCCTCAGCCTTTATTTTTTTTTCTTATGTAATAATATTAGTGTCATCAAAGTCTCATAAGATGAATCAGTTAGCTCTCTTGCCCATAGAATGACCTGAAGGAGGGCATTTGAAAAGAGTGAAGGTCCAGATCTAAAGATGAGCTTGTTCTCAGGGATGGAAGATTGACTGGGGACTTCTTTGAATCAGCAACATAAGGCAGGACTGTTATGAAGCACGAGTTGCCCTCTTGGTCTCAGCAATGATCAAAGTTGTGAGCGGGATGGTATTATTAGAAAATAGTAACCAAATGCTTGGTATTATTAGAAAATAGTAACCAGCTGCACTGAAGAAAGATGTGACATGAAGACTCAGCTTCAAAAGTGAGAAAACCTTCTAGGAAGCTGTGGTTGCTTCCTAGGGATGAGTTGCCTGAAGGAAGGTACAGAATATTACTTATCTGTCAAATAAAGCAGGGTAAGTTTTCATCTACTGGACAGAAAGGCAGGACGATGGAACAGGTGACTTCACTAGGTCCTATCTTATCTTCTGGCCTGGTGAGCCAGTGTCCAATGTGGAAAGGCCATGCTTACTGCTCTGGTGTGACGTCAAACAGCTTATCTGTTTCTCTCCTTTGAGATAGATTCAAAGATAGTCAGATGGAGGTTGGAACAAAAATCTGAGAACAGCCTCTTTCCAAGCAAATGTTCATGCTTCTGAAAACCACAAGGCCAAACTGTTTACAGAGGTGCTTTTGTGACATTGCATTTGAGGATTAACTTTTTGGCAACCATTTCCTTTTTTCCTTTTAAGTTTATTCCTGCTCTTTTGACTTGCTGTTGGATTGAGCCTTGTTGCAATGCATTTTCATCCATCCACCACCTCCACCCACCTATCCACACACTCACTCACTCTCACATCAGTGCTTGTTCAGCAAATGACAGAAGTAGGTTACACCATATCCACTGACATTGTGAGAAGGCAGTTGAGTGCTTCTCTGGTGTGTTTTTCTTCCCTGTAACTTAAATAAGACTTAACAAACCAAATTGTCAGGATTTAGACTTTGTTCCTTCATGTAGATGGGATCTCAATGCTTTGTTTCACCTTCTGGTACACAAATGGAATATGTCTCTTCCATCAAAAGGACTAACTCATTTAATTTTTTTCCCCATTGAGTAGGAAAATGTGATGTATTTTCAAAATATTTTCTAAGACCGAGTTTAGGAAGATATCAGAGAAACTGAAATATGAAATAGCAATCTGCACTCTTCAGTCTCAACGTTTAGATATTCAGTACAGAGGGGAGCAAAGTCAGCCAGAGCAATAGGTAGAGACAAAAGGACATTCAGTACAAAGTTCCTCTCCTCAACATTGTTAACACAATCAGAAGAAATAATTTCCCAATATTTTTATTGTAATTAATAAAACATGATATATCACCTGCTTCTAATACAACTTTACTTACTTCTCATCCTCCCCATTACTCTTGTTTAGTTCTGCAAGGTAAAATGTATAATTATTGATGGTAGAAGTATCTAACCTTCTCAAGAGTAAAGTATACGTTTATCTGGGTCCTAGAGAACAATTTCTCATACACTGGAAAAATTGAATTTTGATATCATAGGAAAATAATTTTGAATTGGAATAAGAAATTCTGTGTCAAGTCTCACATCTGCCACTTAATTGTATGACCTTGAACAAGTTATTCTTCCATGTGCTTTTAATTTCTTTATAAAAATGGAACACATACCTCATAAAACAGACATTTGTAACACATGAGCTGATGTGCACTCATTAACTGTTAAGTGCTATATAGATGGATTAGATAAAGCATGATATTTAAATGGTTTTATTCCATTAAATTTCCCAGATAACCAAAAGAGAGTGTCATAACTAATAGGGAAAACAGGCACATTAATTTATTAATATAGAATATTTATTGTTCCATCCCAAAATAATATTCCATTTCACTTCACAAGCCACGTATGGTCTTCCCTAGGTAGATCCAAATTATCAATTTATGGACTGTCAAGGCATATTTGTTTTGGTTTCTGGTTATCAGGGGTATTTCACTGTCTTTTCTGCTCACTGAGACATCTTTCCCTTTATTGCAAAAGTATTAACACTCCTATATAAGAGAGAGATGCTGAGCAGCTAGGAAGAGGCTTGGCCATTATAGACAAAGCAGTTAATTAAGGGCCAATTAGCACAGAATGGACTCACTTTTAAAGAAAAGACCACCAGCTTCCACTGACTATGTGGTGTAAGTAAGAAGCCAGTTTTGGTCTTGGCTGAACTGGATGGGAAAGGTTCTGTGGAAATCAAGCTGTTTATACAGACAGTCTTTCCTTTTGCAACCTCAGACAACTCACTTAACCTTTCTAGGCGCTCATTTCCTGATCTCTAAAATGAGAGTTCTAAGGACATCCGACATCCTCCCAAATAAACAATCCAGCTTGACTTAAGGACATTCTTAGCTTTAGAAGGATTTTAGGCCCAGAATATTTTTCTAGAATTAAATTTTTGTTCTGACACTTTGTTCATGAAAATGATGATCAAGTGTGCTTATTAGTGTTTACACAACCTTGTGAACATGTGAGGGGCCCCATGACACAAATTCTTGTAGATATACAAATTCTCATCACTGCCCTCTCTGCACACACTGGATTATGCCCCCTATTTTTCTTAGTCCCTCTAGGGAAAGCTCCATCTATCTACACAACTACAACTAGATCTCTACAACTTTACAATCTCTACAACTTTTAGAAAGCATCCCTTGTGTCCGGATAGTGGGCAAGGAGCAGAAAGTATCCATTTCTGAAACTGGTACAAACCTAAATGCTAAATTAGGATTTTTTTTTTTTTTTAAAGCGTAAGACTTTCTGGTTTTGTTTTGTAAAGGCCACACCACCCCCTCGCTTCACTCCAAGCTTCTCAGCTCTCACATTGGCCTGATACCAATTGAAAATTCATAGCAGCCCCAAATTTATATGACTTTCTTCTAGAAGGGAGATTATTACACAACCCTATGGAAAAGAAAGAAAGCGCTCACTGGAAACTTCTTAGTTTTACCAACCTCACTCACAGGCGGACTTAAACTGGTTGGCAAATTATAGTTCCTTAGAATTTGAGCCTTTGGGCTTCCTTTCCAAGCTGTTGAAAATGGAGAAAATGGCATATTGCCCTAAGTCTCAATGAACATTGAGAGTGGCACAAGAAACCTTTTCCAGTTGACTCTCAAGCGTCTGCCAGTTCAGTACCACTGCAGCGGAAGAAGGTTAGATTAAACCAAGAAAAGAACATAAAATTACAGTCTTCACTCCCACTAGAACAATACATGTTTTGTGTGGCCCTGAGCCAATTCATGTGAAAAGTACAGCTTTAAATTACAAAATAAATCACTCAAAAAGTGAGCTGGATCCATGGACTCCCTCAGTGAAAGAACCAGCGAAGATGAGGTGGGCACAATTTTAGGAAGAAATAGAATTTTCAGGGACAGAGAAATACTTTTTTTTCTCTAACTCCCACCCTTGGGAAAAGCAGAAAAATTTCCAACCACCAGGCACATGATCAGATGCCCCATGGAGAGGTCTAATGGGAGTTCACATGGACCAGACCCAGGCAATGGCTGAGAACATTATTTTCCTCTTTCCAACCTTTTCTTTTAAGGGAATGATCAGATATCCCCAGAAGACCAGTTGACAAAGAGAGAAACAAAAGATTAAGAAGATGTGCCTTTAAAGGAACATCTGTTTATTTACCCTGCAGTACAGAAATATGAGAAGAAAGGTCTGGGAATCCCAAACTCAACCCTCACCCTTACTAAGTAGAAACTACTATAGAAACCATGAAACCAAGCCTGGGTTAGGTGTCTAGGGTTTGAGAAAAATGGGGACATACTTAAAAAAAATCATCTAGTGAGCCCAAATTAAAGTTACTTTTTTTCCCCCTACTTTCTCTCTATTTTCATCAGAAATTTTTCAGGAAGGAATAATTGCAAAGTACAATTATAAAGGTACCAACTGGTGTTTTCCTAGCCAAGAATGAAATACTATAATACTGTGGAGGACATGAGTTTGATTCCTACCTTCCTTCAACTCATTATACAGCCCTGAGCGAGGGTTGACCTTTGACTTAAAGAACTTTCGAAATAATCTAAGAACCCTGATTTATGTATTCTGGGTTGGAAGAGGAGACTCGCTTATATGAATAGTAGTTGAAGGCCAAATAGACTGTCAGCAAACCCAGGAAGGGAGAAACTGCTTTCAAAAGAACATTAAGACCTTGTTCATAAGTATAAATGTCACGAAGTTGGCTGGAACAGATTTAGAGCTAGTAAGCTCTTTAGAGATTTCCAGCAATCCCCACATTTTATAGAGGAAAATCTGAGCCTAGAGAAGCAAAAGATCACCCAATTCATGTTCTTGTCAAGGTAAGAATTCAGATGCCTATTGTGGAAGAAGCTGAGCAAGCCAGGAGAAGCCAGGACAGAGCTCAGAAAGAGTCACCACCATCCCCTGAACATTACCACTGGGCCAGGCACTGCACTGCTGATGCTGTGGGCTGCTGAATCCCCACAGCTCTGAATGTTGGCTGTTATCACTTATCTCCAGGGTCAGCTTCATGGGATTAGGACCGGTGTAGTTGCAGAGAGACTCCTATTCAAAAGGACTTCATGACCTTTGGTCATCATCTTGAAATTAATAAGTTTTGAACAAGAGACCCCACATTTTTATTTTACACTGAACCCTACGAATTACACAGCTGATTCTAATTACCTCTACATTATAGATATATCAATAGAGGCTTAGAGAAGTTAAATGGCTCTTGGTCCTGACCTCTCACAAAGGTAGGGATACAGACACACAGAAGCAGCAGGCATCGTGAAGGTGGACCTAAGGGAGTGGCTAAGTGGGTGCTGTGCTTTCAGAACCCCTTTGAGATTTCTCTTCCTCTGATGGCCTCAGATCTCTGTGCTCTGAGTAGTGTGACCACCATCCCAGATTGCCTGCAACTAGAGGGGATTCCCGGGAAACAGGACTTTCAGTGCTAAAATCAAAAAAGTCCCAGGCAAATTGGGATGAGTTTGTTACCCCACAGCTCAGTCACAGGCATTGGGGTTCCAGAGGATTCCCAGCCCTCATGTGTCATGCCATGTCTTGTGCCCACTGGGTCACATATAGGTCCCCAAAGGCAGAGCACATCCAGAGGGCAGGCTGGACACCTTGATCCAAGCAGAGAGTATGCAGCCAACTAGCTGTTATTGTGAGACTGGCAAGTGAATCCAGAAGGACCAGTCTGCTTGGGACCCAAGCCAGGCTGGAGACAGCGCAGGTTCAGACAGCCAGTAGAAGGCAACCAGCTAGAAAAGAGCCCCAGGGAGCAGACTCAAGGAATCTTTAGCTTATGCCCTTTGTGACATAAGGCAAGTCACTTTCTTGAGGCTAAATTTCCTCATTTGAAAAATAAGGGAGGTAATACTAACCTC
The DNA here is from genome assembly GCF_000151845.1 of Pteropus vampyrus. NCBI lineage: Eukaryota > Metazoa > Chordata > Mammalia > Chiroptera > Pteropodidae > Pteropus > Pteropus vampyrus. The sequence continues at coordinate 5,850,513 of NW_011888878.1, forward strand.
ATGAAGTCACTGTCAAGATGAGAGATAATATATACATTGTGCACAGTTCAGTATAAACACACTGGAAGTCTCATGTTCATTTAAACCCTATTTTGAGCTCTGTGGGACAGACTGGGATACCTCCAGCTCTTGTGGGACTAACCAATGATTTGTTAATAAATGTTTAGCAGCCAGCTATCTAGAGAAAAAGTCAAAAACCACTTTGAAGCACAGCCAGTTTCCATGGTATAAATACTTCCACCCTGGCTGATGTCAGTCTACCAATACAAAGCTGGGAAGAGGTGTACATGATCTGCTCCAAGGAGCCTATGCCAGCAGATGACTGAGCTATCCACCCTTAGAAAGAATAAACTATAGCCCCATAAGTGTTATAGAAGAAGAAGGAGTGGGGAAAACAGGTCAATACAACTTTAGACAGAGAGAGAGCAGGGAGGACCCCTTTAAGAAAGTGAGATTTCTGAGACTTTAAGGATGCAGACATAACCACGGGAAGGAAACATGTTTGCAGATCAAGAGAAAAGATGAGAGGAAGAAAGAAAAAAGCATGTTTGAGAAAGGCATGGAGCAGGGGAAGACAGGCTGTGGAGGAGCAGAGATCAGAAAATGCAAGGGCTAAGTTCACCAGGTTCCAGAACTGAGTCTTATGCTGAGGAAGCCATGGACATAATATTTGTATTTTAGAACCATCACTCTGGTTGAAATGTGGGGAATGTGTTGAGGGATAAGAAAACAAGCAGGGAGATCAGGCCATGGCAGTATCCCAAGCAGAAGATGCTGGTGTCCTACATATTTGTTTAGCAGGTGTTTATTGAGCTTGTGCCTTGTACTTATCACTGTGCTAGGCCCTGGTGAGTCATCAGTGAGAACACTGCCCTAACATTCATGGAGCTTCCAGGCAAATGGAGAAACTTTTTAAAGATATAATAATAGTGAACTCTCTAGGGCTTACTATACACCAGACATGGTACTTAACACTGTACATGCATTATCTCATTTAATTCTCATTATAATTTTAGAGTGTAGGTCTAAATGATTTCCTTATTAGTCAGTAAACTGAAAGCAGGTGGGTTCATGGTGCAAGCACCTGGGTTTTAGCTGGAATGTATTGGATGCTGTAGTGATGCCAGAAGAGTCCAGGTCCTTTGGGGAGTCTTCAGCCTTCTGCCAGCAAACCTCTGCCTTCTGTCCAGTGCCCTTATTGCCCTTCCTCACGCCTCCCTGATGGTGCTCCTGGGGTGCACTAGAACTTTCAAGAAGAAAGTAAGGCTGGAGTAGGACAGTAAGGAAAGTAATGTCCATGATTGTCAGTGTCAAATTTTAGAATTTTTTTAAGGAATTCCATTTTTATGATTTTTTTAGATTATACACATTAAGAGAAAAAAACAAATGTTCCTAATCTGATTAAATTGCCAGTTAAAATATGCCACAAAAGGAGGTTTTGTTAGATTATTTTTTCTGTTCTCAAATAAATATGACTTTGACAAATAGAAAACATTTTTCTCCACTACTTGGCAACTGAGAAATTGAGACAAACCAAGAAAGAAGCCGAAGAGACAGTTCTGTGACTTGAACTGTGTTTCTGCCAGTCTACTTCTGGTCAAAGACATACTTCTTTTTATCTTCAGTCTTTTCATTTTTTTATGAGGTGATGGGCAGTTAGTTTTGATCAGGGGCTTTAAATAGAATTGACCTTCATTAACTATATTCGTTAAATTTGCCAAAAGATTTCCTCGAGAACATTTCAGACTATAATTTTTATATTTTCATAGGCAGTCTCTTCCCTAAACTTTCTCTTCCTATCTATTCACAGCATCCCTATCTATGACAGCATCTCCATCATAAAGAGATTAAAACCCAGGTAGTCGTGAACTTTTATCAAGGCAATGAAATTGCCTTCAGGACTTTAAGTTCAAATAGACCTGGTTCAGGTCCTGGTTTTCACCACTTATAAGCTGTGTGACTCTGAGAAATATACCTAACTTCTCTGAATTTCAGTTTCTCAGCTGTAAGATGGTATTACCTACCTTACATGGCTGTCAAGAAGAATAAATAGGTAAAGAATACAAAGTGCTTAGCACTCAGTACATCTACTGCTCTCATTATCACCATTAGCAGCTGCTGCCGCCCAGCAATCATACTCAGACCAGAGATGTGATTCAATGAGATGTTTGGAGGAGTAAACTAGGGTTATTTTCTAGAGCTTGGTGAGAAGCAGAAGAAACACCTAATGGAGAGCCTCAAAAATCACCCCCAGCTCTCCCTTTCCCAGTCTACCCAAATGTCCCAAATCAGTTGGCATTTAGTATTCTTGAGCACACAGATATTGATGTAAAGCTGTGACTTTGCCTTGTCACTTCCTGAACAAAGGAAAAAGGAATCTACATCTTAATCCCCAAAGTTAAGTATAATTTTAACATTTGGTCAAGGATCAGATATCAAAATATGAAATTTTCTGCAGTTATTTTCCATAGACCCGAATCAATTGGTTGACCCCGAGTTATAAAGTTATAAGCAGAGCTGAGCAGTCACCAACAGGAGAAGCTGGAATGCCAAAGAGCACATGGTGTGTGTGACGAGTAGCGTGTGGAGGGTGGGGTGTAGGGGATGCTCTTCACCTGAGCTTATAGGTAAACAGTCAACCCATTAAAAAATCTGTGTTAGAAGTAAGATATTTAATGCCGCTGGTTTAAATTTTAATAAGAATATACTCTAGAAGGAAGGAGAGAGTATTAAACCAGAAGCCCTTAAAAAATTACTAATCAGAGATGGATTTTGAATGTCTGAGAGAACATTTTGGGAAAAGTCATTATTCACATTTGGTTGAGAGAAACCTCAAAAGAAATTTAACCTTCTCAGCAGTGATAATAGTAATCTATTGGCTTCTCTGAAGATAGACTTTGGGTGTCCTATTTATGAGCCAGCCTTGGCTGGACTTTTATTAAGTCTGTCAACTTGAAACCAAGTTCTTGACCAATGCTGAATGCTGCCAAGATGAAACCAAGTATAAACAAGGCACAAATGTTCCCTCTTGTCCCAGAGTGCCTTTCGTAAAACTCCAGATGATTAAGAGGTTGGGGGCTCCTCTCTCAGTTCCACATCTTAGACAAGGGGTGCAGTCCCTTGTTCATGCCCCTGGTTCTCACTGCTCGAGTTAAACAAAGCACTTCCCAGGCATAGCCCCTAAAGTGGGTGTTTCCTGGATGGCTTGGCCAATCCAAGATTCAGAAGATTAACCCCATGAATAGGATTTTCAAGGCCTTTTCTTATCTCTCTATTCTCTGTAAGGCCATCTCTCTGTTTGGTAGAAATCTCACCTGTGCATGGGAGACAGGAGAAAGAGAAAAATGCTGAAGAAATTCCATTTTGTTATTATAAGCAGACCTGGTATAAAGTTATGTTGAAGGAATAGCCAAAAACAGTGGCTATGGCTTGGCTTACAAATCCATCATTCCAGAGGGCAACTAAGAACTGTAGCTGCTCTCTTCCCATGAAGATTTATAAAATCGCTGAGTCTTCTTTTCCCTAGTTCAGCTGACAGTCAGTATGTTTTCTGGAAATGCCAATGAGTACCCAGTATAGCATTTTGGTTTAGCTTTCTGAAGACTAACCTGGTATGAATAAAAAGTCCTTTTCTTAAGAAATGGAGAAACCAGATTTTTTTTAAATCACCTCTTTAGGGGCTCAAGGGGCAATATCTGTGCTGTCCTGAATCTCATCCTTTTAGGCTTTTGAGTCAGGTGAGATGGGCCTAGTAAGTTCTGCAAGGGGAATCTCACAGGGGTCACTCAGACCTGAGGTATGGGTGAGGAGACCCAGGGTTAACACAACAAAACAGAGTCAAGTCTGGTTCCACCATTAGCAGTGTGACACTGAGCCGGTCATGTATAAGTACCCCCCTGGAGGCTGAGTTTGCTCACATGTAAAAAGCAAATAATAATACCTTCCCAAAGGAACCATTGTCAAATGCAAGTCTCACTGTGTCTCATTCCTGCTTAAAACCAGACACCTCCTATTTCCTATAAAGTGACATCCATGTTCTAAGCCTGGCATTCAAGTTTCTTCATGACCTAGCCCTTCTTGCCTGTTCTAACTTCATCTCTAACACTCAGTCCCTTCTTGATGCCTTTCATACAAATGCAGTGCAGTAATATTGAATATCAAACTGTTTCTCACCTCTGCTCCTTTGCACATGCTGTTCCTGTCTCCCCCCCACAAGGCCTCTCCCCTCATTCTACCTTCTCTCCCCCTCATTCTACCTTTCCCTGCCAAAAAGAAAAAGAAAAAGAAAAAGAAAAAAACACCTGGAACAGGGAAAACATTTTGCTCATCTTTGGAAACTCAAGTTAGATACCACTTTCTATGAGAGAGTTTCTTCTATACACACCCTTTCCTCCATCACACACACACACACACACACACACACACACACATACACACACACACACGCGCGCACGCACACACACAGAGCGAGAGCTTTTTCATGGTGTTTCTGACTCTGTGACATTAGTCTTGTTTCATCACACCTGCACCTTTCTCTAACTCATCTACCCAGGACCCCCATGGGCTCCTTTTTATATTTGTACAACAGCTGTGAGTACTGGCTAGCAGTGGCCCTGGAGGAGTAAGGGCCAGGAAGGTAGAATAAGAGCCCATGTGTCACACTGGATAGAAGTGCCTAGGAGAAGGGAGATGCCTAGTAATCCAGTTGTGCTTCTGTGGGGGAAGGGCAGGATGTGGCCTCAGGAAAGGGAGGACAAGGAAGCCTGCCAAGGAGTTGTCTGTGGAGTTAGTAGTGGCTGTCTGGGGCTTAACTGAGGTGGATTTGTACCATGGGAGGGGCTCTGCTCTCTTGTGAAAGATAAATGAGAATAAGAAATATTATGCAATTTGAAAACATCCAATTCCAGAAAATGTAACGATCCCTGATAGTGACCCTCTTCCCTTCTACCAGTTTGGCTTTTTCCTCCAGTTCTGCCTATCTCAGACCTAGCCATGATTGTCTATCTGTCGTGGGTAAGGGGGAAGGCTACCTCTCCTGGCCTGTGGCAGGTTCCTTTATGACACCTCTCACTCTCTCCCCACTTCCTTTTTCCTAGTCTTTACTCTTTTCCCTCTATCTTCACCTTATCTCTGTCCCTCCATGGTCACTACTCATTTTTTTTTCCTCCTATCATTTTTCACTTTTTCCCTGGCTATTTCAGGGGACCCCTTCATTCTCTCCACTCCACACAAACTTCACTCAGGACTCCTGGTCTTTCCTGTATCTCCTTTAACTTCATCCACTTCAATACTATTTAGTATAAATACCTTATTTTCACTTATCACTTTCTTTCTGTTTTCTGGAGTCCTTTGGCTCTTCTTGTGGCTACCTGATTTTATATCTTTCTGCCACTTCATTCAGTTGTTCAATAGGCATTTCTCAAGCACCTGGTCAGTGTGCTAAGGGGTAATGAAACCAAGATATATGAGCTCATGCCATAAAGCTAAAGTACAGGAAAACTAGAGGCTCTGGTTACCAGGTTCTTATTTTGGGAGAAAGAATTTGAGGGTAAGACAAACAACCAGAGAGCTTGGGGATCCAGTGACCAGATTCTTGTCTTATTCCATGAGAAGGAATTCAAAGGCAAGATGAACAGAACAGCAAGCAGAAAAGTGCAAGGTTTATTAAAGCGAAAGTACATACTTGAGCGGGAGGAGGCGGGGGCGGTAGGCTTACTTGAGAGAGCACAGGAGTTGTGCCAAAATGACTGGTCATGAACTTTTTGTTCTGCCTGGAGGCCAAGCGCAGGAAAACGTAGTGCCGATGTAACCTTGTTGTCTCCTCCCAGTAGGCGGGGAGCTTGGCTTTCTGCTTTTTCTTCCTCATATGGTGTTTCCGAAAGTGTTACAGTGTTGGGTACACGATGGGAGCTGCAGCATTTACAATGTGGATGAGATTATAATGAGATTATAATTCCCCAAATGACATCTAAGCTGAAAAAGACCGGTTTGGCCTTATTTCCCTCTGTGGCGGCTAAAAGCAAGGGGAGGTCTGAAGAAAGGAAAAATTTCTGCAGCCATATCCTGGAGGGGGAGGGGGTTTCCCCGCACTACCTATTCTGCCTCATAGACAATCATGAAGAAGTGTGGTTTGAGGGATCGAGTTTATGGAGTGAAAAAGTGGGGAACTGTTCCCCTGGGGGATCAAGAAAAAGACTCACCCTGCAAGGCTAGTCTTCTTGCCACAGCTTTTAAAAGTCATTTCCATTCTCTTGCTGATTTCCCTGAATCTCTGGAGTCCATTAAGTCTAAACTTGCTGTGTCTAGAACAGGAAGCAATTGGTACCATTAAAAGAGAATGAGATAGAAGAATAGTTTAAATGTGACAGAATGTCAAGACTCACAGAGTACACATTTTGCATAAATGTCCAGATTTAGTCAGCAAATCAGAACAATTTAAAAGCGATGCAGCAGGAGTGTTTTTGAAACCTCATTTGACCACACACCAGTTCTGTGGTCACTTTGAAGGATTAGCCTGGTTTTGCAAATGAGAAAATGAGAAACATAAACATGAAAAAATTTCCCAAGTTCACACTGAAGGCACTGGAGAAAGGGATTAGATGCCGAATGCTCTCTCGTGCTTATTTCTGAGCTACTAGACAACACAGTTTCCTGAATGCAGATGCTGAACAGGTTTTTTTCCTTTAAAATAAGATAAAAGTTGTTCTTATTTTGGCCATATTTTACTGCAAATCTCCTAGGGTAAGCGGGGTACATCTGAAGGGAAATTAATTACTTCAGGTTCCTGGAATACAAAGCAATCTGACTTCTCCCTGAGCCTTACTAAAGAGTGATTTAGTCTTTGGAGAGAGGTTCTCAAATGCTGCTGCTCATTACAATCACCTGGGAGCTTTTAAAAACCCTAATGCTCAGGCCTCAGCCTGGACCAAATCAGAATCTCTGGGAGTGGGACTCAAGCATCATTATTTTTTAAAGCTCTGCAATATGCAGCCAACTTTAAGAACCAATGCCGTTGAAACTGTGTGCACATGAGACAGCCTGGGGAGCTTCTATCATTACTGATATCTGTATCCCACCTCCAGAGATTGTGATTTAATTGGTTTGGAGTATGGCCTGGGGTTGTTAAAAGTTCCTCAAATGATTCCAGTGTACACCCAAGTTCAAGAGCAGCAGCTGAAGGGACCTTCCTATCAAAGTGTAGCTCTGTGGACCAAGAGCGTGGGCATCACCTGAGAGCTACTTAGAAATGCAGAAGCTCAGGTCCAACCCTAGACCTACTGAATCAGAATCTACATTTTAATAAGATCCCCAAAATCATATTAAAATTTGAGAAGAATTCCTTTAGATCACTCCCTTTTCTTTCAGTAAGGTACAGAACAGGCATAAGAGCGAATTATAGATTTTAGAAATAGAAATAATAATAGCTAATAATAAGAAATGATATCTAATCTATATTGGCATTCACTAAGTGCAAATGACTGCATGCCAAGCACTCTATACACATTACCTCATTTGATATTCACCACAAATCTATGACATAGGCACAAGCACTGTGCCCATTTCATAGCTGACCAAACCAAGGCTCTGACCTTGGGTAAAGAGCTGCAAGACCAGACGGATAGACAGAGTGAGGACTTACCCTCAGAATTCCAGGAATTAAAAGCACATGCTCTTAACCACTTGGGCAGACTTTCCCAGCCTGTGTGTTAAACACTCTGGATGGGTTCCAGATGTGCCAAGATACTGATCCTCTCAGCCCTCCATCAGTCTAGCAGGGCCTGGGGTGGCCACCCACTACAGAAAAAAAAAGATTAAGAAGCTCCGTTTTACATTGTACTTTTTCCCTTTTGTTGGACAAAGGGAAAGCTCTGTCTCCTAGGGCTTACATGACCTTCCTAAGGTCATGCAACTCCTTAAACAGGGATGGGCCCAGAACCCTGGAGTCCCTACTGCTTGCATGCCTCCCCACCCCACCCCACCCCACCCCCCCGACTAAGCAGTGGTTCTGCAAGTGTGGTTCCCAGACCAGAGGTATCAGCAACATCTGGGAATTATAAGATATGCAGATGTTCAGGTCCTACCTAGTAAGCTGATTTAACAAGCCCTCCAGGTGATTCTGAGTTCCCTAGGTTGAAAACCAGTACTCTAAAGCAAGCAGCCCCGATGGCCTTGGCAATGGGCTTGCTCACAGGTCCTGTACTTGAGCTCCTGCTATAAGCTGCAGCTTCTCTACAAATAAAGATTTCTTAAGGGGCTTAGGTTGGAACTAAGCTGAAATTTACATGCTGATTTAATCTTCTTAGGGCCTCTTTACCTCTCAAAAAAGAGCTGTAATGCTTTAGAAAATAGAAAGTAAATGATGGATAACAGATAAAATATTAAACACTTTCTATGACTTCAACACACTTTCTACTAGGGCAGCAAACATGTGGGCAGCATAAAGGGAAAAGAGATTGACATTTCTTGAGCATCTGCTGTATACCAGACATCAGGCACATAGTGATACAAAAAACATAATTTGCTCACCCATCATCTCATTTAATACAGTGATCCCTGTCTGAGGCTCAGAGAGATGAAGTGATGCTTAAGATCACAAAATGGCAATGGTGGTCCGAGGTTTTGTTGTACAGCCTGTATTCCTGTGTTCCTCGCCCTCCACCAAGAAAGGTAAATAGCTTAAGACACACTCAGTATCTGGAATGATTGGATTCCAGAATTCTGAAAGCAAACTCCCAAAACAGATCCACCTACTCAAAGCCCCCAGGATGTCTTACTCAACAGTCCTTTCCTGTGTTTTGTGTTCTCATTGCACTAGGGAAGCTGCTTTCAAAGCATAAGAATAGACCAGCCATGGAAAGTGAAATAACTCAGCTGTGCTTGAGCATCCTGAAACACTTAGAAATCTATTCTTGACTGGTGGCATCTGTTCCAAAGCAGCAGGTCCTGTATTGCCAATGCCCTGCTAAGCAGCCTTCAATTTTGTTCTTCAGATCAGGGAACCTCTTTGCCACATCTAGAACCTGAGAAATGAATTCCCAAGAGAAAGGATAGTGCCAGTGAGCCACATTCTCTTCACCTCCCCAGGAAGAGCTCACTCATACCATTAAATTCAAAAAACTTCTGAGCTATATGATCCAACAAAAAAGACATTGGTTAACTCAATCACAGAACAAGATAGACACCTGGTTAAAGGTCTCTTTACCCCAGCACCTGCCCAGCACAACCACTGAACACTCACTTCCCAATCACCATATTCATCCACAGGATGGACACACAGTGGTTAACCTGAACCTTAAAATTAGGAAAGCCCTTCCCACACTTGGTCTAAAAAAATAAACCTTATAGTGAACTTAGCAGGCAAAGCAAGAATTTTATCTCAGCCTTTCTTTTTCATACAAGGAGAAAGCCATTCTCTGTTCTAAGTAATTTTATTTGAATTGTGTGCTCTTGCTAAAATGCAGGTCAGTTATTTCTGTAATGGCCTCCATGGGCCATTTTCCCTTGTGTTTGAGGTTGTCGGGCCTGAGACTCTTTGAAAACCTGCATCCGGCTCAAGGATTTCCATTTACTTGTCACTATTAATTCCAAGTTCCACTCCATGGTGGGGTATATGTCCCTTCCAGGTACATATACCCCACCATGGCTGACTCTTAAAGTCAAGAAAAAAGGGCAGGAGCCCTCGCACATTTTATTCAATTGTTTCATTTCGTATTATGAAAAGACATTGCTATGCAATTATGATAATGTTGGAAATGGTCTGAAGCACAATTTAAAAACTCACTTGGCTAGTGAAGGAAGAAGAGGGGAAATGTCATAGAAAAGGATATAGGCAATTAGAAAGGCTAGCTGTGAGAATGGATATGAGAAATTGTAGGTACATTGCCAGTTATAACATCCTCTGAGGATTGTTTCGGGTGACAAAATTTCTTTAAGAAATATTTCTTAAGATCGTCTTAGGGTCAGTTAACATTTATTGAGCATAATCTCAGGGACTATTTTATTTAATCTTCCCCAAATCATTCATTATTCCCATGTAACAGATGAGAAATCTGAGGTCAGAATGGTTCAGTGGGCTAGCCCAAGATCACAGAACTAATTAGTGACATGGTAGGTTCTTGAATGCAAGTCTCTCTTCTAGATTCTACTATTCTCAGTATCATGGAACCCACCTTAAAAAGCCTAAAGAGGCAAGGCAGGCAGTGCAAATAAGGGGAGCTGCCAAATATAGAGGGGAAAAAAAAAACAGAAGTAAAAAATGGCTTTAGCCTCAAAGAGCATTGAGGATCGGTAGGGACTATGGCAAAGTGGAGATTTGCAGACAACATCTAAAGTGAACAAATGGTACTCAGAATCATCAGGAGTGCTGATTCAATTGCCAGATCTGCTGATTGTTTTGGAGAAACTGGCAGTTCAATTTTTATATAAGCTTTCTGCTTAGTTTGTTTGTTTTAATGTTAGCTCGAAAAAAAATTTAAACATCAGTTGTTTGCCTGTTCCATCAACAGGCAAAACAAAACCTATTTGCAAACCAAATTCAACTCATAACTGCCAAAAGCAACCTCAGCTTTTTCTAAATCAATAATATCAAATTATTCAATTTTATCATAGATCAGATCTCAATTTCTTCATCTTGCAGATGAAAAATTTTTGTTATAAGCACTAATTGAAATTGTAAATATTAATCCTCATAATGTTATTTTAGACATGATTCTATTTCTTACATAGGCCATATCTAGAAAGAACATGTCCAACCAAGGTTGGAACCCCAGTCCTGCTAGGTAGCAGCTGTGTGACCTTAAGCAAGTAACTTAACCTCTCTGAGCACTCAGTTTCTTCATCAGCAAAATGGAGACACTGACATGTGAATTACGAAGTGTAGATAAGATTAAATAAAGCAATTTTTAGAAGTTATAGTACATAAGGCCTGTCAGAAGGAGCTTGGGCAAGACTCGGGGTTGCCACTGCCTGCCCTCCTCCCTTCCCCCTCCCTTGTCTGTGGATTTCTTTTCTTTCAATATTTGGACTAAGTAACTTAGAATCCAGCTGATTTTCTCAAAAAGTTAACTTAAAATAGAAACTAGAATTTTAATTTTGCATGAAATGGGCTCCTCCACTAGATCTCTGTGCTTCCTTGTCACATACTCACTAGGTACCCTTCTTGGCAACAGTCGTGCCTTGTCAAGGTTTGAAAATACAGAGTAAAGATTTGAACCTCGGCCCTACTGTAAAGGAAAAACCCAGATTTTTTCTTCTTGTATAGGGAAAAACCCAGTCCTTTACTACTGTGTTTTTTCCCTCTGAGTTTCCTTCACTATTCACACAGCACACTTTTAGTTATCAGAAGTGTGGGCTGTTTTCCCCACAACAACAAATAAGCATCAGACACCAGCTGGGTGTCCTACAATTTAATTCAATTCTGACAGTATCTACCCAGAGATAGTCATATCCCACAGTTAAGGACTCAGTCCCACAAGACTGCCCCACCCCCTTCAAATGCCAGTCACTAGCCCAGGTTATCACCTGTGCTTCTGACCAACAAGTTCGGTTAATTTACTAGAGTAGCTCGCAGAACTCAGAGAAACACTTATGTTTACCAGTTTATTAAATGATACAGATAAACAGCCAGATGAAGAGATACATAGGGCAAGGTCTTGGGAGAGCCAGGTGCAGTTGAGGTGCATCACTTTCCCAGTATAGATGTGTTTGCCCACCTGGAAGCTCTCCAAACTCCTACTACTGGGATTTTTATGTAGATGTGACCAATTATTAATTCCATTTCCAGCCCCTCTCCCCTCTCTGGAGAATAGGGGGTGAGACTGAAAATTCCAAGCATCTAATCTTGGCTCAGTCTTTCCGGTGACCATCACCCATCCAGGAGTCATCCGGCAGCCCACCCAGAGTCATTTCATTAGAACAAAAGATGTTCTTAGTGCTCTTATCACTCAAGAATTTACAAGGGTTTCAGCCTGTGTCAGGAACGGGGTTTGGGGATGGAGGAGGGTAGGTATAAACCAATATATACACTTTCTATTATCTCACACCTACTATAGGTATTTGTCAGTAAAACACACACACACACACACACACACACACACACACACACACACACACACACACAGAAAATCAAAAACCCCTGCCTCTCTTTGCCTTCCTCTCTCAGTGCCTAAATTCAGCATGTTCTTTCCACTGTAAACACCGACAATTACAATAAAGGGTAGGTGATTCGGGTTTAGATTTCTTTAGTTTTATTTGAGGTTAAGTGAATCCCACAGCAATGAAAAATCAATATAGTATTTGGCCAGATAGACATTATTAAAACACCTAGATTAAACGGAACATAAATAATAGTCCATCGATTTTTTTTATCCAACGTTTTGTAATCTAGTTTACAAGAAGCAGAATAATTCTCAATGCACCAAGTGCTTGACTTAGCTGAGTATATTCTACAACATTTTATGTGAATTTTTGTTTCATCATCTCATCTTAGTTGTCCTATTTTTTTTTCACAAATGTGTATAAGAAAAAGGTTTATAAATTTTTTCTTCTTTTTTTATTCTCTGGTCTCTAATCGAATGCTTGGTTTTAATAATAAATACCTCCTGCAAAGGCTGTAGAGACATTCAAAACGTTGACTTCTGCTGTAGATGTAACTCTTCAAGATTAGTAAATACTGTAAAAATCATATTTTAAAATCCGATCATGGAAAGTAAACCAACTCCTGATTCTGAGACTACCCAATGCTTGAGTGCTACGTTATTCGAGAATTTCCAATTCCAGGTCAAATAAGACACAGATAAGCTCCTGTGATTGACAGTAACATACTAACATTCACAGCTGCCAACCTCAGTCTCAGATCACACTCAACAACAGAAAGTGAACTTACACAATGATGCCCAGGCCTCAAGTGGATTCTATTTTGAAGGTCCTCCCTCCCATAAGCACTGAGGACACTAAAGGCAATTATTGGGAAAATGCCAATTATCCCAATAACAGAACAGCCATAGAATGATAAACAGCATGAATTAGTTCCCCTCCACAGCCATTTCCAAAATTATTTGTTCATGACAGGTTTCCTATCTAAAGGTGTAATAGCAAAGCTAACTTTATGCACATACTATTGATTTTTGGCAGAGTAAAGCCAAATAACACTAAAATAATATAAGAATGAGGAATACGTGCAAATGCATGTATCTGCCAGACTACTTGTTAAACCCTGCCTGAACAAGAGCATACAACTAGGTCATTGAAAGTCAATGCAAACCAGGGCAACTCTCCTGGCAGGAGACATTAACCTGCAGGAAGAATCTTGCAGACAAGTGATACATTTTAGCCAAGCAGCTGTATATTTTATTTATAAAGTGATATAAGCATGGATAAATGGGGAGAGAAATGCATGTAATATGCATCCTTAAACACCTTATCTAAAATAAAGATAGATGAGAAGAGAGATTTATACCCACTTTTTCCCCAACTTAAAGGGCCTTTTCTTCCACTCCCACCCCAAAACCATCTCAAGAAATAAAAAGAAATTAGAGCTCTAATTACAGCTCTGGGGCCTTCTTGGAGTTAGTGTCTTCTATTTTGTCCTCCAGGAGATATAGCATTAACTAGCCCCAGGATCCTGTCTCAATTAAGACCACCTATGCTGCAGCCAGAGCAGTGCCATCAAGGCACATAGGAGTCAGGGAAATCGCATATGTCACTTGGTCCAAAAAGCACCAGGGTCTTACATTTTAGAAAAGAGGTCCTACAGGGGGCAGATTTCTCTTCCTAGATATCCACTAAGGTGTGTACCCCATTTTACAGAGTAGAACATATGTTTGCTAAGAGTCACAGAATGCAAGGTAAGGAAGGAAACTTCAAGATCATCTAATCCACATCCCTCAGTCTAGCTCTGGGATGTTCCCAAGCTTCTAAGGCTGCTCCACAGACACAGGAAAGCACAAACAGAAGACTGCCCTATGGTCAGGAGAAGGTGAGATATAGCAAAAAAAGAACATGGGCTCTAGAACTAGGCAGAATTGGGTTTGAATCACAGATATGTAAACTGAGCCAAATTCCCTAACCTTTCTGACCTTCAGTTTATCCATCCGTACAGTGGAAATAATAGTATAAGGCCACAAGCTGTCTCTAGTTGTTCAGAAATTTAAACTGCCCTGAAAACCAAAAGTGTTCACTAATTCATTTGGTGGCAAAATCTGCCCAGACTGAATTTACTTAAAGGTAAAACCTGACCTTAAGTGATAAGGCTGCATATCATCTTTATTTATCCCATAGCAGCAAAGCACCATGCCTGGTCTTGTGCAAGGGCTTCTAAGCCAAATGGAAGGCTGCTGGCTCTGTGTCCTCATCTATGTGCTCAATGAAGAGGCTTCTGCTGTTTCTAAATCCTCAGCTCATGCCTGCTGTTCCAGATGTAGTAGCATATTAGGCCAAGACGAAGCCAAAAGGATGACTCTTCTTTGTAATTGCAAAGGACCATAAGTGAGAGTCCCCTTGGGCCCCGCCTCCACTGGCTTGGAGCAGCGGTGTGGGTGATGGTCCCTTCTGCTGGACTCACTGACAATTCACATTGGCTCAAGTGCAAAATTTTCTGACTGTGGCATTTCCTAACTTTCCCCCCATTTTAGATGGGGAAAGGGACACTGGAAAAGGAAGGGATTCATCTTGTAGATTCATGGAATTGTATCATTCTATAATAAATAATTAATTTGAAAAAGAAATCGTCTCTCAAAAGAAAAAAATCAAAGTTAAACTGCAAAATATTCTTCAGGACAGACTTTTTAAATCTTCTCCATGGAAGCTGGATTTGACTTTTGATTGCCATCTTTTTTTCTCCATTATTGCATAGTTTTAAGTTGGATTTGGGTTTTTTTCCTTGATGTTTCAAGGCCAACAGCCTCATCCTCTTCTTTTCTGAATGCTGACCCACGAGGCCCCTTTAGGTGAGGGAGAGAACATTTCGCTTTCGTACATGATCAGGGCCAGCCTCACAAGTAAATAGAGTGAAAAATGTGATAAGGAGTTGAGAGGTGGGACAAGATCCTACTCAAAGTAAGCCCTGCCACCTGGTCTTCTGCTGCTCGAGTAGCTCTCCTTTGAGTCCAGAAGGGTGTTAGCAGGAAACATGTAAGCAAATGCCACTGAGCAAAACTAAATCTCATCAGCTTAGCACTTTGGTGAACAGACACTGACAGCCAAATCCTATGGAAGTAGACTCTGGGAAGGTGAGATCAAAATAGGATGTGAGGCCAAAGAGGGCACTGTTCAAAGGGAGTGTGACAAGGTGTGAAAAAGAAGTTTCACCAACCTCATCATTTGCTATATCATTTTCAGGCAAGTCAGCGTCCTCCCCATTTTTAAGTCACCTGCAGTACTGGCATGTCAGGGTCACATGGCTTCACCCACCCTAAGCTCTTGTGTCCTCAGTTGAATGCATGACATCCCAGTCCACAGGCAACAAACATTTTCTGAGCATCGACTGTGTGCCAGGTCTTGGTCTAGGCGATGGGAAGAAATAAATAGCCCTGATTTACGGACTCAACACTTTCACCTACCTAGAGATGTCCGGGCAACATGATTTCATTGATTCTCAAAGTAGGTTCCATAGAACATGAAATCTAGGAGATGAGAGAGGTAAGGGGGATTGGTTTTGTGTCAATCTAAATTGCAAAACACTGCTTACTTCATAGTGTTTAAAGGGTATTAGCAATAAAGAGATAAACTTAATTTCTATGACTTATTTGGACCCAGAACCTATTTATCATGTAATATATCTTAATATTCTAAGGTGCTTATCTGCCATGAAACACACTTTGAGACCCAACCCATTTACTCCATTTCAGCCAGATGTACTTTGGAATTCATAATTTGGGGGGTTTTAGCAAGGTAATCTAGTATCTCCCTTTTCTGTGCTACTTGTGATGGCTGAGAACTGCTTCACAAGAGAAACATAGAATACCTAGCTTCATTAGACATCAAGGCCTGCCAGCAGGGTTTAGGGACTAATGACTTCCCATTAAACTCTGGAGTCTAGGACCATGTGACCAGCCTCCTATTTGTTTCAGCTGTATTCATCCCTTTACTCATTTATTTAACAAGAGAGAGAGACAGAGAGAGAGAGAGAGAGAGAGAGAGAGAGAGAGAACTTACTATGGAAGCAAATACATTAAAAACTGGGCATTCTCTGTCATCAGGGAAATTGTAGTCTGCCAAGTAAGGTGGGGGATATTTGTTGTTCATACTTAATATATACAGGTGCTTCTTTCACTACCATTGATGTCCTAGTTTTAGATTACAAGATCCCATTAGTTATAATAGGTGCAGGCTGTGAAAGTACAGAGACGGGGGGGGTCGTGGAAAGCTTCTTGGAGGACCTGAAACTTGAGTCATGATTAATCAAGGAGGAGCAGGTAGCCAGTGATGGAGTCAGCACTCAGGTCAAAAAAATAACAAGTGCAAAAGATGAGAGAAGACAGGACTCAGCACATGTAGTTATGATGAAGAAGGCAGGAGACAAGTCTCAAAAAATTCAGTTGTATCGTGCTCTTCAGGGTGTAAACTCCTCAGGCCCATGGGAAGCCTTTGACAGGGTTGTAGGCAGGGAAGTACCATGATCTAGTCAACTTTGCAGAAGAACCATGGTGGCTGTGAGTGGAAGTAGAAGTGGGATAGTGAGCTGGAGGTGGTCAGCAGAACCCTAAACCAGTGAGGAGGCTATCTCATCCATCTAGGGATAGGTGCTGGCAGCCTACGTAAGGGCAGCAGCTGTGGGCTGGGGAGAAATGGAGAAATAAATGGGTGGGTGGATGGATCGGTGGATGGATGGATGGATGGATGGATGGATGGATGGATGGATGGATGGATGGATGGATGGATAGATGGTGGATGGATGGATAAATGGGTGAATGGTTAGATAGATAGGGATGTCTTTGGCAGGTGGAACAGACAGAACTCAGTGATTAGTTGATGATTGACTGGCTGTAGTGGGGAGAGGAGAAGAGAGAGTTGAAGGTCAGGCCCATGCTTGAGCATGAATGTGGATAATGGAAGCTTTGGTGAGACAGGGAGCATAGGGAAAGGGACAGGTCTTGGGGAGAGAGAAATAAGGTCAGTTTTTGTCGGGACAAATGCGAAGTGTCCTTGCTGTGTATTTTGGCTTTTTCCAGAGCTGTAAACTGAAATGGTAAATACAAAGGGACATTTCAAAAAACATTATTCCAAAACATTCTTGAAACTGAATGAAACAAAAAGTCAAGTCAAAGTGTTCTGGAGCAGCCTTGTTACTAGCACAATGTGTCACTGGCTGTTGTTGTTTAGAAGACAATAAATTAAGCCTTCAACACCAAGCTCCTCTGTTTATTCCTATAACAGAGCAAGTGTAGACAAGGGACTGTAAGCATATCTCCCATCTACCCTGAGCACAGACTCCCCTTCGTTCAGATTGTGCTACAGCGTATAGCCTAACTGAGCAGACCAACAGTTATCAAGTGGTCTCAGTCCTTCCTCAGGCCTAGGCAGTTTTGAATTCTGACAGTGGAATACTCTTGAAGACATTCACCAGTCCCCCTGAGCCATCCACCAGCAGCATCAGTTCTCTTGCCTGTGCTTCCTCATCATCCCTGGGGCCCTCGTGAAATTTGGATGAGGGCAGAGTAAAGAAAGTGGGATAGTGAGCTGGAGGTGGTCAGCAGAGCCCTAAACCAGTGAGGAGGCTATCTCATCCATCCAGGGATAGGTGCAGAGCTTTAAATCACGGTGGCAGTCCTTGGCTCTTCCAAGGTCGTTTAAAGTTCTCCACAGGATTGTCTGGCCATTTTTGGCTTTAAGTTCTTAGTTCACAGTTCATTAATATTATTTATCTTGGTCATAATCTGAGAAGTTTAAGTGACTGCATATCTGTATGATTCTACTCTTTCTAAGCAAAGAGTAAGAAAAATTGCTTCATGGAACATCACTATCAACAGCACTCTGCTCAGTAGTGACGCTATAGTAGGAAGCATCCCCTCCATAGCACTGATGAAATCATCACACCTAAAACTGTTCATTCAGGGACTGGAATAAGCTCATTGTCTGGAATCCTTAGCCATCTGCAGATTTATTATTCACCCTCAGACACTTCCTGTTGTAATCCAGAAGACCAGCCTTTGCATGCAAAGCAAGAAAATTCCAAATTCAAGTTTCATTTCAGAAGTTGTTAGTGACCCAGGGTCAAGGAAAATCTTTTAAAGAAAGCCTGGAAAAAATTCTTGGCACTGAAAATGCAAATAAGTAGAACCTGAACTGTATATTTATATTTTACTTAGCAGTCCCAGAAAACGTATGGGCATTTAGATTATATAAAGTGTGATGTGTTCTTTGGTTTTTGTTATAGGGAGTCTAGGTTTAGCTTTTTTTCATGCTCTCTCTGTGTATAGCTGGAATTACAATCATCATCATCAAGTATTTAAGCAAACAAAAATAATCATTTGAAAGCTATTTTCCATAAGCTTTTTAGTTCTCAATTCACTACAACGTTGCTTAGAAGGAAACGTTCCATTTTTTCCTATTGTAGTCTTGTCAGCAATAAAGCAATGACCAGTTCTCCACATATAACATCAGTTCTATTTCAGCTTTTCTGAATAAAAACCAACCGATCAAAAGCCTAAATATGTATTCCTTCCAGGAATCTACCGAAGAACACCATCCTAGTTATACTTAAGTATAAGCACTTGGTGTAATTTTGAGCCCTTCTGGAAAAATCAAACAGTTGATCTCTGGAGAATGTTTTAATCTCTAAGATCTCCTTTGGCATCATGCAAATTCTCCTCTTAACCCAGACCATTCCTAATTAAAGTACAAAGGTCTACAGATTCAATGACTCTATAAACTAACTCACTATTAGTCTATGACCACTGAAGGACAGAGTGCTGAGAGAAAATGGGAAAATAATTAAACCAGCTTGCAATAGCAGCAATGGGAATTATTCCAAACCCTGAGAGAATAGATAAACAGTCAGCTCCTTCATAGTGTAGGCAAAGAGAGAGAATTTGCAAGGACAACTCAAAACAATGGGTGATCTGCTCCAGGTTATTTTTCCAACTTCGGTAACCTCTGAATCATAGAATAAGACACAAAATCACAAGAGAAGCTAGAAATGGTAAGCACAGGCACAGATCCTAGAGTCTAAAGACGGGGTAAAAGAATTTTTCTTCTGGTCCTTAGCACCCTTTGATGTCTGCCTCTTGCAAGCTATTTTTTAGTCATCGGATAAATAATAGTTTGATTCATCAACAATCTTCTAAATTGGAAAAACAAACTTTTGCCCAAAGTGTAAGCTGGCCAAGCCAAAGGTCAAGCACAGAATAAGAAATGTTACAAGCTTTGCCACCTCCTCCAGTCATTGCCAATTGCCCATCTAGAGCTGCCTTGCTTGGCATTCCTGGGCCTCTCCTTCTCACCAGCAATTAATTATTCTCCCATCCCATGCCAGCCCAGTTACTGGGACAGAGAAGGGCCTAAGAAATAGAGAATTTTGCTGACTCATACCTTGTGAGGTCCAGAAATAAAGGAGCCACATTTTGCTTTAAAACTTCTAATGATATGGACTATAACTCAAAGGTGACCTGCACTGGCACCAGTTTGCATAGTCTACCAGACACTATAAAGTTTTATTCTAAAGAGTTTGGAGTTAATCTGAGTTATTCGCTTCCTGGAGAAAACACTAGAAGATGTCATTCTATAGTTACCTGAAGCTGATGAAATCTGATGTGATTGCTTTCCAGCTCCACTTACATCTAGAGCTGCATCCCTAAACTGGGAAGAATAAATGGGAGAAATAAAAAGTCACTCCACAGTACAAAACAATGCAATCTTAGCCTAAGCAATAACACTCCATGAGGCCCTAGCTAAAAGGAAGTTTGGGACCTGGAGAGGTTGTCACCACGCAGTAGAGCTCAGTGATGGGTAGTGGGACCCTGGGCACTGTTTGAGAATGCTTTGGTCTCCTTTCAAAAGTCAGATTTACTCCAAGAGCTCTGAATGACATCAGGAGCCCTGTAGCCCTGCAAAAACCAATAGAAGGAGCCCCAGAATTCGTGCTGGCTTCCTCCAAATCTTCAAGAAGGCCACAGAGACTCAAGACCCAGGGCCTTGCCATAACTCTCAAGCAGGTCTTAAGAAGGTATATCAAGGCTCCCACCACTTCCCTACCACTACGACCTCCATAGAACACACACATTCCCTTTGCAAACTCTTAAAATCAGCATCGAAAGAAAGAATCTCAACTAAGAGAAAATGATAACAACTAGCATTCAGTCAGCAAATGACATGTGGAATATGAAAATTCCCCAACTTTCAAGGTCACCAACTTTTGGATGTCCTTGACTTCCTTTTCTTTGGTTGAAAGAGAAGAGAATATTTCAGTTTAGAGTACATTAATAACTTCTATATTCCAACTTCTCCTGGGTTCTGGGCTGTAAACCACATCAGATACTGTCTCAATTGTACATTTAATTCCTAAAATGCTTGAAATACTACAGTTCATGAATAGAACCTCAAAACTGTAGGCGGCGGGGAGAGATTTTAGTTCCTTTTCCATGGTGTCCCTATTTTCTTTTTCTCCTCTTTTTCTCTCAAGGAACCAGGGATACGTGGGACAAAATATTAAAACTCCAACCATTGCAAAATGGAAGCCTATAATAAATTCCCCCATGGCAAATCTTTTCATATCAAACTATGAGTAGTTCTGCTCTCAATAAAGTTCCTTGGCTATAGTCACCTATTGGGTTGACAGCCTCAAGTATGAATGGTGATATAGCAGCCTCACAGAATGCAGAAAAGTGAAAGTTTTTTCTAAGAGGCATCTCTAGTCATTCTTTCAGAGGATAAGAATGTGGTTATGCTGATAATTCCTGAGGGTGAGCTCCAGCTTCAAAATAAGATATTAAACTGGCAGCACAACAACCTGAGTTTACATTCTGGCTTCACCACTTCCTAGCTGTATGGCCATGGACTAGCTCCTTCCTCTCCCTGTGCTCCTTTCTTCACCCATAAAATGAGGATAATGATAAAGCTACCTTCCAGGATTGAGATGAATCATGTGAAGTGCTTAACATAGAGCTTCTAACATACTTAGTGTATAATAAATGTTAGACACCATTAATATTGCGACTGTGAGCCAGAGGGTCAGAGAGGCACGAGCTTGCAGCTTTTGATTCTAATCCAGGCTAGAAACTCAATGATGTTGCATAGAATTTGAAATTACAGGACAGAAATAGCAGGAACCCATTCATACTATAGAAAGGTCCATTGATAGGGACACATATTTACCTTCCACGAATCTAGAGTATTTGAAACGTCACGTAGAGCATTATGCGGCTACCTGTATCACTTATTTTGTCAGCAGAAAGTTTTACTACGTGTGGCAGATGACCCATAAATTATCACTTCACTGTGGGGTGGGGAAAAGCCCTGAGAGCATGGCTGAAGAGCAAGGACCCTCCCACTATTGCAGAGTGGTTCCCATAGGCTTCAAGTTTGTGTGTAGACACCAAGGTCCTATTGGAAGTGGAAATCTTATAAGATCTTGCTTCCTTTCTGAATTCCATTTCCTAAGATTTACGTTAAGCTGGAAATGTCCTCAATAATCATATTCTGAGAAAATGTCAATATTTCCCACCCACAAGCACCTTTTGGTAGTAGAGGAATATAAACGAGGGAAAGTTCTCCATCCTGCTAAAATAGTTAGAGAGGAATTCTGACTGAAGGTCGCAATTCAGCCTTCCTAATTCCTGAGAATGAGTGCAAATTGGGTTTCAAAAGGAGACCAAAAGCCAACTTCCACAGAAATTTTTGGAGCTGGCCTTAAATGAATCTTTCACAGAACTCCTAGAAGCAGTTGGATATTAACAAGAAGAAAAGAACAATTATCATTTGGGACTCCAAGTGCCACTTTATGTCACTCTAAAGAATGAATAGATTTCTAGCTCCCCTCAGCTCTCTGCTCACAATTATAAAGCAATGGTAAATAATCATGGCAAATGGCAGGTTTGATTTAGGAGAGAGAAATTGTATAATGACTCAATGCTTTCTCTTCCTTTTCTGTGGCAAGTGGGACAGCTCCTGCCACTGTTTGACTTAAATCTAGATCAGTGATTTTTGAAAAAAAGGCCCTGGTATTGTTTATTAGAGTGGACACACAAACACACACAGCAAATGTATCAAAACATTTTTTATTATTTTTATGAGGATAATCATATCATGACGCATGATTTAATTTGTTCTCCAGTGGTTTTATTTAGCCAAAAGATCGTATATTCCATGCCAATAAAAATTTCAAGTGGTTTTAATAAAAAATGTATCTTTCCATTTTCTCAGGACACTGGTTTCTGAGTACGCCACCTGAGCTCTACTCCTGAGAAAATGTGTTGATATGGTGGATATAGGTAGGACTTCTCTCCTTTTGCACCCATAATTCTCTCTAAAGGGAAGGCAGGTTTTATACTCACTCTGAAAGGGGTCTAGACCTCGAGCAATGAAGACTTTGATCTAGGGCCCAAAAGCATCTTATCCAAACATGCTTTCATTTAATCTTGCAACTCAAGAGTGACAGACCCTTCCAAAGTGATTGGGAGGACTGAGGGGACAGCATTGGGGCACACAGGAGGGACTTGCAGGTATGCCCAAGGAGCCAGTTATCTATGATACCCAGTCTCGAGAGAGAAGCTTTGCCTCTCAGAGACGCAAGAGGGGCAATATAAAGCATTACTAATACAGGCAGTCTCCTTGTGGGACTTTCCAGGCCAATGAGGTTTTGTATACAGGAAAACATACTGGCAAACAAGAGCTGCCCTTGGGAGATCCAGGTCCAGCCCTACCTATCTCTCTTACCCATGTCCCTGAGGCCCCCATCCAGTGTCACTTCCCATGACTTTATTTCTTGCCAACTAAACCCCAAATAAGGTTCAGGTTTTAGATAACACCCTTCCCCTCAAAACTGAATGTCAACAGAAAACTCTAAATTCTTTTCAGCTGTCAATTTAATTCAACAAATATCGATTGAGAGGACTCATTTCTGACTACTCAGCATTAAGCACTGCATTTACAAAGAGGAAAGAGACAATGTCCCTTCCTCAGGAAGGTCACAGTCTAACAAGGGAGGAGATATCTGGTCAAATATTTCTAATATACTATGATAAATGTAATCAGATAAATGTAATGAGTGAAGGCCTGTGGAAGGTTCAGTGAGGAAATTCTCTAGTTGGAATACAAGGATAGTGACAAAGAGAAGGTACTATTTGAATTGATCTGTGTCTCCATTCAGATTATGTTTGGCTGCATATAACAGAAAAATCCAAATAACAATGGTTTAATCAAAATAGGCGTTTTCATCTCATGTAAAAGAAGTCTAGCATTAGATAATCTATAACTGGTAATGGAGTTCCAGGATGTCGTTAGTATTCCTATGGTCCTCCTTTCTCATCTACCTTCCTTAGTATACAGCTTCTAGTCTCAAGTTTACCTCATGGTCTCACAATGGCTGCTAGAACACTAGATGGCTCATTTAAGTTCCAGGCAAGAAGGTAGAAAGGGCAAAATTGATGCTTCTTTAAAGAGCATCTCTAGAAAATCTACCCAACAAAATTCTTCCATTTCATTGGCCACCCAATCTTCTGAAAAAATAGAACCTCCTTCTATTGTAAAGAGAAAAGGAAGACTGGATACTCTGGAGGTAAATAGAAATCTATTCCACAGGCTTTAAACAATAAATGGTCCTTTCCACTGCCCCCACCCTCCCAAATAAAGTAAAAAATGACATTCCTGGTAATGGAAATGGAGCATGCAAATATAAAAATCTGTAAAGTATTTGGTGGATATAGGAATTGTGAGCCTAGAAAGGCCTTGTGTGTCACTTTAGTAAATCAACTTTTCTTTTTTAAGTCACTGGATTTTCTAACTTTGGAGTATGTGTTGTGGCTTATTGCTGTTCATAATAACCCTTTTATTTGGATGGAATTTTGTGTGGAACCTCAAGATCAAAAGCTAAAAGAGAAACAGCTCTGGTTCAAGGTGGATTTGGAGGAGAACTCCACTTTAATAATTATAAGGTAGAGACTGGTAAGTCCTAGGAGAGCAGTAGATAAAAGATCAATGGGATTTCAAAGGCAGTAAAAGTTGAGCTCTGTCTGAATGAATTTAGGATATCCAGGTGCCAAGGTGAAAAGAAAGCTGTTCAAATGGAGGGAACAGCATATGCAAAGGCCCAGAGGGACAGAGATACATAAACAAGAATCAGTGGTTAATTTCATTTATCAAAAGCTAAGTCTTGTGAAATAGTGTGGGAATAAGGTTTGGAAAGTAAATGGGCTGAGCTCTATGGAGGGCAATTAAGTTCAAATATATAGCCAAAGATACATTCATGAATGGAGGCCTCTGACCTCACCACTTGACTGTCCAGTAGCAGCAATCGTGCCTTTGTATTCCAACTTCTTTTACTAATAAACAAGATATACTTGTAATCTGAGTTCTCAATGCACATAGGCCTATTGATAAAACACAATATATGAGGCCTAATTCTGGAACCAAGTACATCTAAAACGCAAAATCCCACAGAAAGGATATCAATCAGCTTAGGAGTTAATCTCTGGCTTCTCCCCACCGAAGCATTGCATCCTAACTCTCTAGGTCTCCAGTCACATAGCCAGTTAGTTCTTAAGTCATCCAGTCAGTCCCAGAAAGTTAGGACCCTGAGGAGAGACCATGCTGGTAGGCACTTGCCCTTCTCTACTGAGCTCTCTCTGTATACTCTGGGGCTATCAATGTGGTACATGTGGCACATGCTTTGGCTAATGATTTGAAAACTTTAGGAAGCTACCCATAATGGGTTATGGAATCATTTCAATAACTCGACTGGCATTTCTAAAAAAATTAAATAAAATAGAAGAGAATACTGTATTAGTCAGAATAAGAATAGACTATATTGTGGTAACATTTCTCAAATCTCAGTGGCCCATCAAACAGTTTCATTTCTCTCTCACTTAAAGACTGCTAAAGATGTGGGTGTCCTCTAGGGAAAGGGTCCCCTACCCCCAGGCCACGGACCATACCGGTCTGTGCCTTTTTAGGAAACAGGCTGCACAGCAGGAGGGCAGGCAAGCAAGCAGCAGGCAAACGAGCAAAGCTTCATCTGTATTTGCAGCCACTTCGCAGTACTAGCATCAGCGCCTCAGCTCCAACTCAGATCATCAGGCATTAGATTCTCATAGGAGCCCTGATCCCTGGTGCCAAAAAGATTGGGTACTGCTGCTCTAGGGCAACCATCTTCCATGTGGCAACTTAGTGATCCAGGCAGCTTTGATCTGTGTCTTCACTATCTCAACCTGAAGCCTCCTTTGGGTCACTATAACAGGGAAAGAGTCAGCTGGAGGATTACATGTTGGCTTTCTTTGTTTCAGTATAGAAGTGGTGCTAATTACATATGACCACAGCACACTGGCTAGAATTAGTCATATAGCCCCACCTACTCTAAAGATACTGTTGCCTCTACTTCAGATACTTAAAAGAAGAGGAGAACTAGATATTGGTGCATACTATCAATGTCTACTATAAGCATAATAGAAGACAGATAGAAAGAAAAATGAATAGAATAGAATAGAATAGAATAGAATAGAATAGAATAGAATAGAATAGAATAGAATAGAATAGAAAATAAATAGGAATAGCTCTAAGTGCATCGCAGAAGTATTTTAGTTTTACATATGTATGATTGAGCAGATGTTAGGCACATACTGAGCAGCAATTGTGAAATGTATTTCCAGGTAGGAGTTAGAGGTGAAAAAACATTTGAAAGTGACTACACCTGAGGGAAAAATGTGCCTGGAAAGGAGAATGAGATTATTTATGATATGTGACCCTATAACAACAAAGAGCTCTCCTCTCATGTCTTCTCAAAGGAAATAGTCATAAGAGTAAAAGCAATATTATTGTCACCATTGTTATTATTGCACAGTTCAGCTCATAGATGTGGAACCTCCACATCCAGAGTCCTTCGGATGTCATTCTGCTCTGCACAATTTACACTAGTGTTTTTCAGGGGATTGTTAAAATTCAGATTACTAAGTCCCCACCCAAGAGGGTCAGGTTCAAGGGCCCAGAAATCTGAATTTTAACAAGCAAAACAGGGGACCACACTTGTAGAAACCCTGGGTTTAGACTTTCTTCCATATTAAGGTCCAAGGTTGTGGATCAGATGAACTCTCAGGTTTCCTCCAGCCTCCTGATTCCAGTATTTCCCCCTTTTATCTCATGTTTATCTGCTTATTCTGTGTCTACTTGCCCTACTTACTCTGGTTGCTTTGGTATCCTGCAACTGTCTTTTTTCCTTTAACCTTTCCAACAAACTCTACTGCCCTTTCTCTGTCCATGGATTGTTTGTCTGGAACTGAGGAGCCCAGTAGAATTATATTAACATTTGATAGGTGAATCCTATCGATATCACTGATAAAACTAACTCCCAATACAAATAGGATAGCAAATATACCAATTAATCAGCCTTTAGTCTGCCCTCATCTTTAATACTTAATCACTCCTGGTCAGAGTTTCCTAGCTCAGGACCTCAAGGGGAGCACAGATGGGTTTCAAGACATCTGGGAACTCTCTGATATGTCATATGAAATTGTATGCAAATGATGAACATACAGGCAGTTTTTAGAGATGCCATCCCAAGGTTAGGAATCATGGCTTCAGGTACCATCTGACTTACTTAGCTATAACATAAGAAGTCCATTTTGATCAATCTAAGCTACATTGCTTGCATCATGAAAAGTTCCCAGTTAGCTTAGGCAGTTCATACAGAGTGAAATTTAAAAATTTAACTAGACCACATCCCTATTCATTAGTAATATGTTAGACACTAATCACCAAAAATAGAAGATCAAATAAAACACAGTTCCTGGAGGATTCTGGGAAGATGGCAGTGGTATCAACTTCAGTCTTTCAATCTCTCTAAATCCCTACATAAAACTGTAGAACACTGAGATAAGAAAACCAAAAACCCACAGACGCGTTTACAACAAAACCAGGGGTACGTTTTCTCACAAAACTCCAAATTACAAGTGAGTAGAGATAAACTACCAATCAGGTAGTTTAGGAGGAAAAAGAAAACAATAGGATAGCATCTGAGGAAACCCAAAATAGGAAAACTCCTAAATAGCCAATAATATTTCCCAGAAAGTATAGTTGGGCCAATTTGATAATTATCTTTAAAACAAGAGTTGAGGCAGGGAGTGGGGGAATCACCTCCTCTAATAAGAGTAAGTGAAAGGCCACTGTAAGAAGGACTAAAGGGGCTAAAGCAGTTAAAAGACATTTTGAGAGCTCTCAAAATGGATCCACCAGGGCTCTGTTCCACGTCAGGACCATACACTCAGGAGAAACTGCCTGGAGTAGAATTAAAATTGAGCTGGGTAGAGACAATAGTGATGAAATAAAGACTAGGTTCAGATCAGCAAGGGAGAGAAACAGGGCAGGAAAGCTTAGAATGCAACCCACCATGCTTTCCACAAAATAAAAACAACAGAAGGGGGAGCCCTGTGAAGTTGTAAAAGCTTTTGTGAACCTTGCCTTATTCCATAAATTCAGGAAAACTAATTTCACATAAAAAAAGAGCAAAAAAGAATAGAAGTAAAATTCCATACAGAGTTATTATAAGAAAAAAAAGGAGATAAGGAGTAGCATAACATCCCTAGACAATGAAAGCATGCCAGAAAAACATGCCCATAAATAGATCTAAACTGTAACATACTATAATAGGACAAGTTTTAGAAAACATTAAGGAAATGATATAAGATGTGAAAGAACACAAACCAGAGTTAGAAAATAAAAACTCTGTAAATGATTTTAAATAAAGAAAAAAGTAATTTCAGAAATGAATAGAAAGTTAAAAGGAATACAAACCAAAAAAAGCGGAGGGGGTGGGGGGCGGTAATTCCTTAAGAGAAATAACAGGTAAAAAGAAGGAAAATATTTAATCAAAAAGAAATAAAGAAAAGATAAAAAGGATTTAAGAAAAAGTTACAAACATTGAAGATAGGCAAAGAATATTGAACATCCAGAAAATAGGGCCTCTAAAGAAGAAAAGCAAAGTAAAGAAATAGAACAAGTATTAATTCAAAAGGACTTTCCTGAAATACAACATATTTAACACATTTGGAAGTACACATTGAGAGAGCACACCATATACCTGAGAGTATCAACCTAGAACAACAAACATTAGAAAAATTTTAGTGAAATTAATGAATTTTAAAGAAAAATTCCTTTGGTCCTCTAGAAAACACCTTACAATTTATAAGGAAAAATTATTTATTATTTTATTTATTTATTTATTTATTTATTTATTTATTTATTTATCTATCTATCTATCTATCTATCTATTTATTTATTTATTTATTATTACTTTTCATCCCTTGGTGACCTGGATCCTAGCCTCACCTCTGTCAAACTTCCATTCAACAGAGACTACATGCCCTCCACGCCAGAGACACAATACTCAGAGTACTGGAGGTCCCTTACATGTGTCAGTATGTCAAATGCCTACGTTTTTGCACACAGTTCCCTCCATGGAATTGCCTTTCCTCCCCTTCTTCCTATTGTAAATGCCTAGACCAAAGGTAATTCATCTGGTTGCTTTTGAAGTGGTGGCTGGTGGTGCGGTACTGGCTGAAAAGAAAGTTTCTGTGGTAATAAAAGTACTTATATTGAGTGGTAATTTTTTGTTACATATTTTTTAATTTATTTTTAATTATAGTTGACATACAATAGTATATTAGTTTCAGGTGTACAACATAGCGATTCAGCAGTTATATCTTTATTATTCCTCTACCCCTCTTCCCTCTGGCAGCCATCAGCTTGTTCTTTGTATCTATGAGTTTGTTTCTGTTTTGTTTGTTCATTTGTGTTGATTTTTAGATTTCACATATAAGCGAAATAATACAGTATTTGTCTTTGTCTGCATGACTTATTGTACTTAATGTAATATTCTCTAGTTCCATCCATGTCGTTGCAAACTGGTTTTGCTGTTGTTGGTAGTGGTGGTGTTGACTTGTATGATTTTTTTACATATTTTGGATATTAGTCCCTTGTCAGATATATGATGTACAAATATTTTCTCCCATTCAGCAGGTTGCCTTTCCATTTTGTTGATGGTTTTCCTTGCTGTATAGAAGATTTTTAGTACGATGTAGTCCCACTTATTTACTTTTGCTTTTGTTGCTCTTGTTTTTGATGTCAGATTCAAAAAATCATCACCAAGGAACTTACTGCCTATGTTTTCTTCTAGGAGCTGTTCTCTGGTTTCAGGTTTTACATTCAAGTCTTTAATCCGTTTTGAGTTAATCTTTGTGTACGATATAAGATAGTGGTCAAGTTTCATTTTTTTGCATGTAGCTGTCCAGTTTTCCTCACACCATCTATTGAAGAGACTGCTCTTTCCCCAAAAATTGGCTCCTTTGTTATGAATTAATTGATCATATATGCAGGAGTTTGTTTCTGGGCTCTCTATTTTTGTCCATTGATCTATGTGTCTGTTTTTATGTCAATACCGTACTGTTTTAATTACTATAATTTTATAATATAGTTGCAATCAAGCAATATGATGCTCCAGCTGTGTTTCTTCTTTCTCAAGATTGTTCTGGCTATTCTAGGTTTTCTGTAGTTTCATAAAAATTTTAGGATTATTTGTTCTATTTCTTTAAAAATGCCATTGGAATTTTGATAGAGATTGCATTAAATCTGTAAATTGCTTTGGGTAGTATAAACATTTTACCAATATTGATTTTTCCAATCCTTTAGCACAGAATAGCTTTCCATTTATTTCTGCCTTTGTCAATTTCTTTCATTAACGTCTTATAGTTTTCAATATACAGGTCTTTCACCTTATTGGCTAAATTTAAACCTAAGTATTTTATTCTTTTCGATGCAATTGTAAATGAGATTGTTTTCTTAATTTCTCTTCCCAATGGTTTATTAGTTGTGTATAAAAATACAAGTAGATTTTTGTGTAATCATTTGTGTCCTGCAACTTTACTGAATTTATTTATTAATTCAAAAATTTTTGATGGAGTCTTTGGGGTTTCCTATATATAATATCATGTTATCTGCAAATAGAGAGTTTTACTTCTTTCTTTTTGATTTGGATGCCTTTTATTTCTTTTCCTTGCCTAATTACAGTAGCTAGGACTTCTAACACTACTTCAAATAAAAGTGGTGAGAGCAGACATCCTTATCTTGTTCCTGATCTTAAAGTATGTGCTTTCGGCTTTTCACAATTGGATGTAATGTTAGTTGTGGGCTTGTCATATATGACCTTTATTATGTTGAGTTATGTTACCTCTATGCCCACTTTGTTGAGAGTTTTTGTCATAAATGGGTGTTAAATTTTGTCAAATGCTTTTTCTATTGAGATGATTATATGATTTTTATCCTTCATTTTGTTAATGTAATGTATCACATCGCCTGTTTGTGAATGTTCAATTATCCTTGCATTCCTGGAATAAATTCCAGTTGATCATAGTGTATGATTCTTTTAATGTATTTTTCAATTCTGTTTGCTAGTATTTTGTTGAGGATTTTTTCATCTATATTCATCAGGGATTTTGACCTATAATTATATTTTCTTGAGGCACCCTTGTCTGGTTTCGGTGTCAGGGTAAATCTGGCCTCATAAAATAAGTTGGGAAGAGTTCCCTCTTCTGCTATCTTTTGGAAGAGTATGGGAAGAATTGGTATTAATTATTCTTTGAATGTTTGGTAAAATTCACCAATGAAGCCACCTGGTTCTGGACTTTTGTTTTGGGGCGAGGTTTTTGATTACTGATTCAATCTTCTTACCAGTGATCAGTCTTTTCAGATTTTCTATCATGATTAAGTCTTGGTAGGTTGTATGTTTCTAGGAATTTATCCATTTCTTCTAGATTCTATAATTCATTGGCATATGATTTTTCACAGTAGTCTCTTATGACCCTTTGTATTGGTGTGGTATCAGTTGTAATATAGCCTCTTTCATTTCTGATTATATTTGAGTTCTCTCATTTTTTCTTGGTAAGCCTAGTTAAAGGCTTGCCAATTTTGTTTATCTTTTCAGTGAGTCAGCTCTTATTTTCATTGATCTTCTCTATTGTCATTTTAGTCTCTATTTCATTTATTTTTGCTCTAATCTTTTTTATTTCCTGCCTTCTACTAACTTTGGGCTTTGTTTGTTCTTTTTCTAGTTTCTTAAGATATAAAGTTAGGTTGCTTATTTAATATTTCTTGTTACTTGAGGTAGGCATTTATCACAATTAGCACTTCTCAGAAATGCTTTTGTTGTATCTCACAAATTTGGTATATTTCCATTTTCATTAACTCAGATATTTTTAATATATTGAAATTATATTTTCATTAGACTTTTCAGGAGCAACTCCTTATGTAAAAAGAAAATATAACATATTTAAGATAATCAAATAAAGAAAGTATAAGCCAAAAATTTTATTTCCAGAAAACTCTTTCAAAACATAAAAGGCATAAACTATTATCAATATTTAAGAACTAGAGGATGTTACCATGAGCCCTTCATGAGGAATCAATTAAAGAACAAGCTTCATACAAGCAAAATGACAAAGAAGATATTAGCATAGGCTTGAAGGTGAGCATTAAATATATAATTACCTGTAGAGGCAAAAATAAATAAGGGGGCAAGAGGGGAGGGTAAATATAGAATGTAATGGCTATATGTTCTGACAGTGTAGGTATAGTACAACTTCATATAATTGTATTATAAGACTTTTTAAGTGGGAGGTGAGAATGGAGAAAGGATATGCAAAATGTTTTAATGTATTATGTAATTATTTTAAAAGTAGTATCAGTATTATTATTCTGAGAGTACTGTATATTTAACAGGATAAGAATGAGTAATTATGGAATAATTTAATCATATCACTCGCTATGTCCTTGAGAATCAGAAATTCTTTAATTTGAATTGGACATATCCATGGCCTGATGAAGTTGGTTTGCACTAGCTAGTAAGAACAGATTGTGCATATCTCCACATTCTGTGACTTCATGTTGTTATATTGAAATCAGTCATGAAGGAGGTATTTACAACATGGAATTGGGAAATATTACCAATTTTTTTTTTAAAGAGATAGTCAGTTGTTAACATTTATCACACCCCACTATATATTGTAACTCTTGATTCCTTGGTTAGTCTGTTAAAATACCATTTCTCACTAAAGAAACCAGAGAATTTTGGATAAAGAGTTGTTTAAGGTCTGAAACAAAAAATGTACAATATGAGCCCAGAACAACTTGTCATGCAGAGGACAATGCAACTATCAAAGATACTAGCATCATGTCAATAGGACCTGGCAGCCAATCTGACAGGCTCACTCACTCTGAGCTCCAGAGCTAGGGCACTAGCTTGAAAGGTGCCAGAGACATACAGGGAAGTGCTAAATCGTCTGGCTTTAGGTCAAAGGTTGGAGGGGCAGCTTTCTCCCAAACAGAAGTACAAGCAGAAGTTATTGTTCCTTTGTTGAGCCCTCCCCTCACCCAGGCTGCACATGCAGGTGAGCACCTACTAACTAGCCTGTGAATCCCAGGCACACCAATACCTAGAGTGCCATTCTCTCATCTCTACCCTCGGTATCATTTCCCACCATTATATGAAAAATGATTGAGATACCAGTTTCTTCAGAAAGTATTGCTTAGAAAATAAATTTTTAAAATAAATTAAATGGCATTTAAATATCATGAAAGAGTTTAAAATCACTCCTACATGTTATTTCAGTTAATATTGAGGCTCAGAGGGGTAAATAACTAGATCACTGACGATTCAGCCAGTAAAGAGGCAGAGCTAGCAGTTATGCCCAGGCCTTCTAAGTCAAAAATCCCAGAGCATGTCCAGAGGGGGACAAATGGTACCCTATTTGGTCCAGGCCTCACATTCACAGAAAGCTGCGAATTTTGTTGTTAGGTATTAGCTCCAATAACGTTATACACAGAGTTTAAGAGATACTTCATCAGGATTAAAAATATATATATATCCATTACACAAGTCTAAATTTTGGGGGGTTTCTTTGTAGCATTATTTTGGCATTTTGATTTTTCAGTATACTAGAAAAGTTGCCCAGTCCTCTCTTAGCACCTTGGCAAATCTCCTCTTTTTGTTTTTTGTTTTTTTGTTTTGCTACATGACATCTCTAAAAATGTTGCTTACTTCCTGTCACTTTTCCATCTGGATATAACAATGGCTGGATTTTCCTTGTTTTACACTCCAATTGTACATTTACCTTATTCTCCTCTCACCTCCCTAAAAAAAGCATTTTTTTGCTGACCTATGCACACCATAAACCCTAATAAGACCAGGTGTCCTCACTTGCCCCTGTCTGTGAGGGTCTGCAGTTTGCCAACAGGCATGAGGTCTGTGAACTTTTCTCTCTAGAGAACCAAGTGGTCAGATGCATCTTTCTGCCCTGAAAAATTAATTTCTGCCAGGGATGATGTGGGTGGATTCAAATAGCAAAGGGAGCCTTTGGATTATTTTAAATTATTCTATCTGCAGGCCTCAATTCTTTCATCCATAAAAGGAAGAAAATAACATTCTGTAATAAAAATTAATGGAAGATCATCAAGGGCTTTCCAGCATTGTAAATACAAAATGTGACAGAGAATGCCAGGCTCTGAACTTTAATACCTTCTCTAGTCCTTAACTGAGCACAACAGCTACCTATCTGAAAGCAGTCAAGTTTTCCATTTGCAGTTTGAATTACAGACCCTCGTAAGCATCTTTTTTAGTCATTCTCCTTGCATCATAACTAGGCTGTGTTCATAAGCATGCTCTGCTTTGTCACCACTTTGGTGGCAAATGATTTGATGAAGCAACCAGATCCCCGACCCCCATGAGCTGCATCCTCCCTCTGTCCCCTCACACTCATAGATCACAGTAATGACAGAGTGGCATTGTCCAGCTATGGATGGACTCCAGCAGATCCATCTCCAAGATCTTCTTGCATCCTGAGTGCCTGGGGGTGACTAAGGATCTTCACAAGCCAACCATTGTTAACTGCTTTCCATCTTTTCCCTTTCCCTATGTATTAAAGCTTTTCAGGAAATTGGTGAAGTGAAATATTCTCCAGCAGAGGAAATAATACAAAGCTTAAAAGTTGTTTCTAATGGAATGGTGAGATGATTCAACTACTTTTCTTTGAGCAAAAATAATAATAATAAGGTAACCTGAGGCAGCCCCTGGGATTTCATTATTGCTAGATTGGAGAGAAGCATAATGGCTTTAGATGAACAGATTTTTCTTTTAATTTGTTATAGCACTTTGGGGTGAAGAGATGGGAAAGACAGGTGCTAGACAATAGAATAAACCTGGTACCAGCTTATTTACGTAATTTTGTATAGACATATGTTCATAAATGAAGTATGAAGTGACTATGTTGAATATTGAAAATAAGTATTTTGGAAAACAATCTATGTTCACTACTCAGCTGTAAAATGACTGAACAGTTTATAAAATACCCCTTGCTTCTTTGTGGAAATTACTGGTCTTTTAAGCTGTGTGTGCAGTTTTAAGAAAACACAATCTTTTAGGCTATTGTTTAAGATAATTCGTAAGAATGCATTCCCTAGGTAGATGAGATCTTGGGTGGGAATGGGGAAGAGAAGAGAAACCTTTTACACTTCTCACTGATGTTGGCTGGTCCATTAGCCATTTCTTCATGATCAAATGCTACTGGGAGGACTGGAAAAGTATGTGAAGCAAAGATTATAAACAGCAATTTTTGCAGGGCAAATTGCCTCCTAAATGAGGGAATGGAGGATTTAAATGTGAACATAATGGTCTCTTTCGCTGCATGCAAAGGTTTGTGCTGTGTGAGAAACTAAATCCTAACTCTCTTTTGGCAAGTATTCCTTAACAGGCCTCACAGATATCTGAAACCAATTTTAACCCACTCTGGTCCTCCGCTGACCACAACATTACCTGAATGGTGTGGTCCAATTTCCAGGCTGCTCACCAGTCCTCAAGCTTATGGAGTGAGTAAATGACCCAAGCTGGGAAAGGAGTGGTGAAAATTTATGAGCCCCGGAACCTCAAGGCTATTCCTTCCTGGCTTGAGAAGGAAACATTTTTAAAATTCATTGTACCACAAAGCTTTTCTCTTCTTTTTTCAGTTTTTGGTGATGTGGGTTCATTCTTCTTTTAAAAATGCAATTTTTATTGTTACCAATATTTTTAACCATAAAATGAATTTAGAAAATATAAAAGAAGTAATGTGTCATCACAAACTTCTGTATTTAGAGATTTCAAACTTTGAGCTTGTGCTTTATAGCTCAAGGCAGTGAAATAAAAAAAATTCTGAGAAGCAATTAGAATCATTAGCAGCAAATATGAGTGGCAGGGATTGCAAAAGAACAACTCTTGGCGTTTGGGACACCCTTCCAGGTTGTCCAGCCGGCCACCTTACATAAACAGAAAAAAAGCATCACTGACATGTTTATGGCACTACAGCCTGAGGCAGTGGTTCTCAAAGCCGGATTCCTGGACCAGCAGCCTCAGCATCACTTGGGAACTTGTTAGAAGTGCAAAGTATCAGGTCCCACTTCAGACACTCTGAGTTTGGGGCCCAGCATCTGTGTTCTAAGAAGCCCTCTGAGTGATTCCTGTACGGGCTAACATTGGAAACCACTGATCCGAGGTCACCTTGCCAGGGCTATTCTACGAGTAATTTTGCATGACCTTCCCAAAGCCAATGGAAGAAGGATTGAGATCCTAATTGTTTCCTTCAAGGGAACCTTTGTTTGAGGAAAATATTGACCAGAGCTAGTTAGTCTCTCCCATTATCCACTAGTTGCTTCCAACCATTTTTAGTCTTGTGACACTCATCCCAAGAAATACGTTGTGAGGACACACTTTTTATTTTTTTTTAAATATAACAGAAACTATGTTTTGAGAATTTTGTGATAGTCTAAAACCAGCATTATAGTGTTACAAAACCAATATTGAGAATCATTCCATACTCTGAGGTCACAGGATTCTGCTGTCTCCTGAATCCTCTCAACTCCATTAGATACCAATGCAAGAAACCTATTGAGTTCTATTTTAACGCCCTTAACTCAGCGAAGTACTCAATTATAAAGCACTCTCTACTGACTCTTATCTTAGTTCCTAGAGACCTCTTATGGTTGTGTTATGGTGTCAACGCCAACTCAGAGAAATGCTTCCCATACCCATGGTGATAGAAAAGGCAGTATCTGCTATAGCAGAAACTTCAGCCAAGGCAAGACAGGGCAGTTTAAAAAAGGAAAATGAACACCCTATTTTTTTATACTGTAGAGCTGCTACTGTGTCCTACCTTCATCATGAAGTGACTCAGCTATCTCCCTCTCTCCCCAAAATCCAGGAACAGCTAAAGGAGGATGATGTGGAATGCATTGTAAATCAAGATGAACTAGCCATGAATTACCAAGAGCAAGCCACCTCACCCTGCAGTCCTCCGGCAAGGCTGGGACTGGACAAGAAAGCTTCACCCCAGACTCCAAACAAGGAAAACATTTACGAGGGGGACCTCGGCCTAGGAGGCTATGAACTCAAGCTTGAGCAAACTCTGGGTCAATCCCAGCTGAATTAATGGGCATGAACAGTACAGATGTAATCACAAGTAATGCAGGGCTCACTGAGGTATACAAGCCAAGATGACAAGGCAGTACAGAGGAGAGGTAGAAAATACATTAAGAACATAAATTGGAGAGATTAAAACCTTGTCATATGTAAGCTCTGGTGCCCAAAGAAATGAGAATTTATTATTATCCTTCTATATTATGCAGCTGAATTTAAGTTTTGATGGCAGCCATTTTTATTAATGAATTTGGCAGGGGTGGGAAAGGTGGAAATGGGAGGGAGTCACAAGATGAGCTGCTGTAGGAATGAAACACATGCCCCCATGTCTGTAGGTTGTTTCTTCTCTCTATGCAGCTTTTCAAGCCCTTCACTTAGATTTTGAGTTTTATTATCATCATCAGGCAGAATTTAAAAATAAGAAAAAGTTTCTGAGCATAAACATATTGTTCCTAAGTTGAAGGAAAAGCCCAGTTATTTAGCAAGTGATAAGTTTTATATTTTTAGGACCTAGACTCCCATTTATACTCAATGATCCCAGGACTATTTGCAGAGCCTAGATAAATGCTCAATACCACTGCTGATGGCCTCCCAGAATTTATGTCACATGGGGACCACTGTTGTTATTGGTATCCTTTTCAAGCTGTTTCTGTTGAATGAAGGGGTTGGTTACAGTTGAGTGTACCCTGCACTAAATACAGTTCTTCTTTCCAACTTGGTAGAACCCCTTTCAAGGGAAAGCTGATTTCTTTTCCCTATACCATGTTTCACCTGAAAAATGAGCCTTCCTGTCCTTGCTTGCATTTGAATCACTTCTTGGGTCCCCTCTGTATGCCGGGTAATGAAATTTCACAGCACAGGTTGCTCTGTATATGGCAGGAGACAGTGAAGAAGCCTTGACCTGTCCTCTGATTTCGACACTCACAGCTGATTAGCAGCACAAGAGCAAGAGTGAGAGAAGCAGAGCTAATGACGTGGACTATACCGAGGAGTCAGGAGACAGCATCAGGACTCCCCCCATGAGACCTGGCTCATAATCCATGACAGAGTGACCAACACAATAGCTTTTAATCCAGCTACATGACCTGTGCCTTTAAGCTATAAAGATACCTCAATCCTAGTTTTTTCTTGAAATACAGATGTCAATATTAGACTCAAAAAAAGAAGACTCCTGATGCCTAGGCTATTATGAGTCTGCTTCAAGAAAGTAGGAAATGACATCTTCCTTAGGCCCAGAATTTGGAAGTAATATATGCTTTGCTGACCAGTTGTTAGGCCTTAAACATTAACCATGGTGGTGTCAGGCACACTGCTATATGCACATCAATTTTCTTGTTTTCCAAACAGTAGAATCCAGGGGCACAAACTGCTTTGTATTCAGCTAAGTATAATCTGGTCATTCCAGGTAAATATGGCAAATGGTGCAGCATGAAGTTTTCTAATTTGACTTAATGCTAATAAAATTTTGTTATAAAATATAATTATATCCACCGATACTTTATTTAAGGCATTTTCTTTGTCTGTATTAATTGGCATTTCTAAGCCATTGTACTTAAAATGATAAGTGAAGCAGGCACTGAAAGATAACATAAGGGAGACACAAGGGTCCTCTGATATGAGGAAGAGCCCATAGAGACTGCCAGGCCACGTCATCCTTCAGTGATGGCAGTGCAAAGAACAATGTTGACTGGGAGGATATGCCACAGAAGGGAAAGCCAAGTCAAGCAGCCTCCTCCTCTCACACTGCAGGCAACCAGAAGTCATGAGGAGCCTTGAAAATAAGGGAAGGAGATAATAGAGGAGAAAGAAAAGAAAGACAGAAGATAAAGATTCATCTTATTTCTGTCCTTATTATGTGAAAAGGAGAGAAGAGAGTTTGGTATTTTGTGTCTTTCCTTTTGTGTATAGAAAGACACACCAGGGAAAGAGAAGATCCCCTCAAAATAGACAAACATCAGTGGGGGCAGGAGTGGAGAAAAGGTAGAAAAATATGACATACCAGATGGAAATGAGAGGGGTAGGAAGGGGAAGGTACGCAATCTAAATTCATCACTAACTCACTAAGAGGACATAGAAAAAAATAGCCTCCTGCTCCACAGGAAAAGACCTTTTTATGCTTAGGAAAAAAATCTCTCTCCAGCTAAACATCATGAACCATTACAAACAAGGAGAATGAAAGGCTGTGTAATCTGGGTTGGATCACCTATTCCTGCTGACTCCAGGTAGGTACCCTACTGTGAATTTGAGAAAATTGTGCCCTGCCCAATCTGTAAAATGTGTTCTAGTTTCAAGAGGTGATTATCAGTCTTATTCTCTCCGAATCAGCCCAAGAACCAAACAGAGGCTAGTGTCCCAGTTAGTAATTCATGAAAACAAATTTTCTTTATGCTCCTCTTGTGAAGGATAATAATTTATGATCTTAAGAAATGCTGTGTGCTTGGATTAGCGGCATCAGAACTGTGAAATTCAAACCTATTATTTACTGCCATTTTCTAATGAATAATAAAGTCAAAGGAGCTTTATTCAAACCACCAACACTTCCACTCATTATTACAGCATCAAGCAGGACTCTAATAATTAATTTACTTATAGTTCTTTCTTATACTTCTTACCTTGTGTACATCACACACACATTCATTCATGTGTACATACACATGGTGTGCACGCACAAACACTCACACACATGCACAGAGTTCCATTGGCTGTCAGGGCCTCAGTTAGAGCTTCTATGATGTTTCTCCATTACTCAGAGAAATATCTGAGAAAGTCTAAAGGCTGGTGGCAAGTGCCATTAGGGTCTTCATTCATGAAATTTCTAGATATTTTTTGGATGCCAACTTAAGGATATATAACAAAACTGAAAATTCAAATACCCTTTAAATGACCGATTTCACATGTAGAACTTTTATTCTAGGTATTTGAGAATAATATACATACAAAACATATTTACTAAAACAACTGAATTTTCATCTTGGTTAAATAAGACCGCACAACCATCTCATGAAAAAGCATCATATGTACTGATATGAAGTAATCTCCAAGATGTGTTGTTAAATAAAAATAGCAAGATGCAGAACAGAGTGGATGATGTGCTGCCATTCTGAAAGGTTACAGGAGAAATCAGCAGTATAATTGCCTAAGAACTGAGGGGAGACTTAGCTTTTCATTTTTATACCTTTTGGGTTTAAATACTACATAGATGCATTACTTACTCAAAAACAAATTAAATAATAATAAAAATATTCCTATGAAATACTTCATTGAAGTACTGAAGCTACAATAGGAAATGGAGTAAAAACTGAGAATGCTGTTATTTTCACCCTGATCTCTGAGACTTTGAGGATGTAAAGGTAGCATCAATAGCACCGATAGCTTCTGGGCTTATTCATTTTCATCATTCAACACACATTAAGGCAAACTATGTAAAAGATCTTTGACATTTAAAAACAAATATGACTCAATCTAACCAATCAAATATCTAGTAGAAGACAGCTAAAAAGCAATTGATTCCTTATAAATACCAAAATATATTACAAAGCTATAGTAACCAAAACAGTGTAGTATTGACTGAGAAATGAGCAAAGAGATCAAGAAAATATATCACAAAGTATAGAAACAAACTCATGAATATATCTAGAAATTTAGTTCATAAAAATTTTTATTTCTATTCTCGAGGTGGATGGATTATTATTTAATAAGTAGTGTGCACCAATTGTCTTTCTTTTTTATTATTTTATTTTCTAATTTACAGTTGATATACAGTATTATCTTAGTTTCAGGTGTGCAAAATAGTGATTACACATTTATATAACTTACAAAGTGATCATCGCAATAAGCCTAGTTCTCATCTGACACCAGACATAGTTATTATAATATTATTGACTAAATTCTCTAAGCTGTACTTTACATCCCTGTGACTATTTTCTTTTTTTGCCTTCAATTTTTTCCCATCTTTATGGAAATATAATAGACAATTAGTTGCTTGTAATTACATTGTACAATTCAATAAGTTTTTTGTTGTTGTTTTTTCAATTATAGTTGGCTACAATAATATACCAGCTTCGGTTGTATAGCATAGTGATCAGAGATCCACATAACTCACAAAGAAATTACCCCACTAAATCTAGTAAACCTCTTGCCCCTTACATCTTTATTACATTATTAACCATCTTCCCCATGCAACATTCTACATGTCCATGTCTATTCTGCAACTATCTCTTAATCCCTTTGCCTTTTTTTTCAACCCCCAATCCCCTTCCCATCTAGTAGTCCTCAAAATAGTCTCGATATCTATGAATTTAGTTTCACTTTTGTTATGGTTGTTGGTGTTGATTTTGTTCTTTAGATTCCACATGTACATGAAATCATGTGATATTTGTCTTTCTCTAACCAACCCATTTCATTCAGTGCAATACTCTCTAGGTCCATCAAGGCAATATCTTTTTCCATCCCCTTCCTTTTAGTCTGTGTGTGTCTTTTAATCTGAAGTAAGTCTCTTGGAAGCAGAATATGTAGGGGTCTTGTTTTCTTATCCATTCAGCTGCTCCGTCTTTTGGTTGGAGCCCTTAATTCTTTTCCATTTGAGGTACTTGTTGATAGGAATATAGTTATTACCATTCTTTATGCCTGTTTTTGATACATGTTTTTTCTTCTTAAAGAAGTCCCTCCAACATTTCCCATAATATTGGCTTGATGTTGATAAATTCCCTTAGCTTATTTTTGTCTGGGAAGCTCTTTATCTGTCCTTCAACTCTAAATGATAGCTTTGCTGGATAAAGTAGTCTTGGTTGTAGTTCCTGGGTTTTCATCACATTGAATATTTTTTTGCCAAGCCCTTCTGTTCTGCATGATTTCTTTTGAGAAATCAGCCAGCAGTCTTATGGGTGCTCCCTTGTATGTAACTAACTGTTTTTCTCTCGCTGCTTTTAAGAATCTCTCTTTGTATTTAACCTTTGCCATTTTAATTATGTTGTGTCTTGGTGTGTGCCTCTTTGGGTTCCTGGTTTTTGAGCCTCTCTGAGGTTCCTGGGGTTTTATGTCTATTTCCTTCACCAGGTTAAGGAAGTTTACTATCATTATTTCTTCAACTAGCTCTTCAACATCTTGTTTATTTTGCGATACCCCTATGACACAGATATTTTTACA
The DNA here is from genome assembly GCF_000151845.1 of Pteropus vampyrus. Taxonomy (NCBI): domain Eukaryota; kingdom Metazoa; phylum Chordata; class Mammalia; order Chiroptera; family Pteropodidae; genus Pteropus; species Pteropus vampyrus. Next base: position 5,892,292 of record NW_011888878.1, read on the forward strand.
TTTAATAGTGTCCCATAGGCTTCTTAAATTATTATTATAGTCTTGGCTTCTTTTTTCTTGGCATTCTGATTGGATGTCCTTGGCTTTCCCATCCTCTATATAGGTCATTTGATCTTCTTCTTTATTCATTCTGTTTATTCCATTTAATATACTTTTCACTTCAGATAATGTGTTCTTTGTTTCTGACTTGTTCCCTTTTATAATTTCCATTTCCATTTTTGTGGGTTTTTTTAATCTCTTTAAGTTCTCACTGAACTCATCTATACTCCTCTAAGTTCACAGAGCATCTTTATAATCAGTGTTTTGAACCCTGCATCTGTTAGATTGTTTGACTCCATTATTTCTGGATCTCTGTTCTGTTCTCTTATATGGTTTCTGCTCCTTTGTCTTCCTGTCTGAGCTGCCTTTCTCTGTCTGTTTCTATGTACTAAGAAAAGCTCTTAAGTTTCCTGGTCTTATTAGCGTGGCTTTGTTAAGTAGGTGTCCAGTGGCACAGTCCTGAGAGGTGTTCAGTTGCAGGCCAAGTTTAGCTCCAGCCTGTGCACCTCTAGGGCCATCTATTAAGATGCAGCAAGCAATCCACAGATGCTGTGTTTATAGTTGCCTCAAAAGGCAACATCAGAAACCATAGTCAGCTGCCACCAGCATGTGAATCTACATGCTGCTCAGCAAGGGGCACCTGACTCACCGAGGATACACCTGGCTTGGGTGGGATTGCGAATTGGGGGAGGTGGAGTTTCATGAAATCCTTTGGGCAGAGCAACCTGTGTTATCCAGTTTGATGACGTCTCAGCTATGGCGGCACTGTATCCACACACTGGGACAGGAGAGGGCTCAAGAGAAGAACAATGGATACTGCCAGCACTTCCGTTCGGGAGAGATTTTAGCCTCTGGCCCTCACTCTGACAATTCAGTGTCCCCCTGTATATCCCTGGTGCCCCCTGTGCAGCCGACCCGACACTGGTCCGTCACCTCAAAAGTCCACTTGCAGACATGGACCCTTTAAGAGGCATCTGCTACTGCCGACTGCTGCTGCGGTAGTCTCTGTCCCACTCAGCTGCTCAGAAACAGGCAGTCTCTAGTCCTGGCCCCAACCTACCTTCTCCCATTGCAGGGTAATTTCTTATTTCTCTCCCTAGTTGTAGGGCTTGTTCATCTAGATCCCAGGTGACTTTCCTTGCCGTTTGCTATTGTTTCTGTCACAACTTTGATTTGGTTGTCAGAAGGATGAACAGATTCTCTATCATCTATCATTTTTTCTCTCTCCCCCTGTGACTGTTTTTATAACTAATAATTTGTACATCTTAATCCTTTCCTTTTTTACATCCAACCTTCCAACACCCCTCTCATCTTGTAACCATCAAAAAGTTCTCTGTATTTGTGAGTTTGTTTCTATTTTGTTTGTTTTTTTATTTTGTTTTTTAGATTCCACATGTAAGTGAAATTATATGATACTTGTCATTTTTTGTCTGACTTATTTTACTTACCAAAATACATTCAAAATCCATCTATGTTGGCAAGATTTCATTCTTTTTTTACGGCCAAGTTATATTACATTATATATGAGCCACATCTTTATCATTGCTTCTGTATTTTAGCTATTATAAATAATGCTGCATTGAACATAGTGTTGCATATGTCTTTTCGAATTGGTGTTTTAGATTTTTACAGTTAAATACCCAAGAGTGGAATTGCTGAGTCTTATGGTAGTTCTATTTTTAATTTATTTTTAAGGAACCTCCATACTGTTTTCCATACTGGCTGCACCAATTTACAATCCCACCAACAGTGCACGAGGGTTCCCTTTTTGCCACATATTCGCCAACACTTGTTGGTTGATTTGATGAGAGCCATTCTGACAAATGCAAGGTAATATCTCATAGTGGTTTTCATTTGCATTTCTCTGATGATTAGTGACATCGAGCATATTTTTATGTGTTTATTGGCCATTTGTATGTCTTTGGAGAAATGTCTATTCATGTCCTCTACTCTTTTTTTTATTTAGTTTGTCTTTTGAGTGTTAAGTTGTGTGTGTTTCTTATATATTTTAGATATTAACCCCTTATTGGATATATCATTGGTGAACATCTTCCCTATTCAGTAGGTTGTCTTTTCATTTTGTTGGTGATTTATTTCACTGTGAAAAAAATCTTTAGCTTGATGTAGTCTCATTTGTTTATTTATTTATTTTTATGTTTGTTTCCCTTGCCCAATGATACATATCCAAAAAAATGTTACTAAAATCAATGTCAAAGAGTTTACTGCCTATGTTTTCTTCTAGGAGTTTTATGGCTTCGAATCTTATATTTAAGTCTTTAATCCATTTTAAATTTATTCTTGAATATGTGTAAGAAAATCATCCAGTTTCATTCTTTTGCATGTGTTTCTCCAATGTTCCCAACACCATTTTTTGAAGAGACTCTTACCACATTGTATATTCTTGCCTCCTTTGGCATAGATTAATTGGCAATATAGGCACGGGTTTATTTCTGGGCTCTCTATTCTGTTCCACTAGTCTATGTGTCTTTTTTTTATGCCAGTACCATACTGTTTTGATTACTATAGCCTGATGGTATAGTTTGATATCAGGTAGCTTGATACCTCCAACTTTGTCCTTTCTCAGGAATGCTTTGGCTATTTGGGGTCTTTTGTGGTTTCATATCAATTTTAAGATTATTTGTTCTAGTACTGTAAAATATGCCATTGGTATTTTGGTAGGAATTTTATTGGATCTATAGATTGCTTAATGAGCATAGTATATGTTTCCATTTATTTGTATCTTCTATTTCTTTCTTCAATATCTTATAATTTTTTGCATACAGCTCTTACACCTCTTTGGTTAAATTTATTTCTAGATATTTCTCTTTTTTTATGCAGTCGTAAATAGAATTGTTTTCTTAATTTCTCTTTCTGATAGTTTATTATTGGTATATAAAAATGCATACAATTTCTAAATATTAATTTTGTGTCCTGCTACTTTACTAAGTTCATATATCAAGTTTAATAATTTTTTGGTGGAATCTTTAGATTTCTCTACATTTAGTATCATGTCATCTGCAGATAATGACAGTTTTACTTTTTCCTTTCCCATTTGGATGCATTCTATTACTTTTTTTTATGGTGCTACATTTGTCTAAATTTTTATTTTTTATTTTTATGGATTAATTCATATAATTTATTAATCATTCTTATAATGACAACTTTTTAAATTAAACTTATTGAGATAATATTGGTTAATAAAATATGTTTTAAGTGTACGATTCAATAATACATCATGTGTCTATTTCATTGTGTATTCACCACCCAAAGTTAAATTTCCTTCTGTCACCATATATTTGATTCCTTTATCCTTAACTACCACCCCTCACCTTTCCTTCTGGTAATCACTAAACTGTTGTTCATGTCCATGAGTCTCTCTCTGTTTGTCTTGTTTGTTGCTTTCAGCTTTATATCACACATAGGAGTGAAATCATATTGTTCTCAGCTTTTTCTGTCTGACTTATTTCACTTAGCATGATAACTCAAGATGCATCCATGTTGTCGCAAATGGCAGTGTTTCATCTTTTCTCATGGCTAATATTCCATTGTATATATGTACCACATTTCTTTTTATCCAACCATCATTTCAGTTGTTTCCAAGTCTTGGCCACCATGAATAATGCTGCATATATCTTTATGGATAAATGTTTTCAAACTTTTTAGGTAGATACCCAGAAGAAGGATTGCTGGGTCATATGGTAATTCTATTCTCAATTTTTCGAGGAACCTCCATGCTGTTTTCCACAGTGGCAGTATCAATTTACATTCCCACCAGCAGCATATGAGGGTTACTTTTTCCCTACAACCTCTCCAACACTTGTTATTACTTGTCTTGTTGACAATAGCCATTCTTACAGATATAAGGTGATATCTCATTGTGGTTTTGATTTGCATTTCTCTCATAGCTAGTGAAGTTAAGCATCTTTTCATATGTCTGTTGGCCATTTATATGTCTTCATGAGAGAAGTGTCTGTTCATGTCCTCTGCCCATTTTTTAACTGGATTGTTTGATTTTTTTTGTTGTTGTTGAATTGTATGAGTTCTTGTATACTTTGGATATTAGCCCCTTATTGGAGGCATTGTTTGCAAATATCTTCTCTCATTCAGATGGTTGCCTCTATGTTCTGTTGATGGTTTCTTTTGCTGTGCAGAAGCTTTTCAGTTTGATATAGTCCCATTCATTTAAATTTGCTTTTGCTTCCTTTGCCTTTAAGGTCAAATTCATAAAATCTTCTCTAAATCCAAGTTCCATGAATTTAGCATCTATGTTTTCTTCTCTGCAATTTATTGTTTCAGGTCCTATATTTATGTCTTTGATCTATTTCAAGTTAAAATTGGTGCATAGTGACAGATAGCAGTCTAATCATTCTATTTTTTTTTCTTGTCGGAATTCTGTGGCTAGGTCTTCCAATGCTATGTTCAATAAAAGTGCTGAAGTGGACATCCTTGTCTTGCTCCTGATAAGGAAAACGCTTTTAGCTTTTCGCTGCTGAGTATGAAATTAGCTGTGGGTTTGTCATATATGGCCTTTATTATCTTGAAGTATGTTTCCTCTGTTCTCATAAATGGATGCTGAATTATGTCAAATGCTTTTTCTCCATCTGTTGATATGATGTGGCCTTATGATTTTTATCCTTCATTTTGTTTACATGTTGTGTCACATTAATTGATTTGCACATTGAAACAAACTTATATACCAGGAATAGATCAAATTTAATCATTGTGTATTGCTGAATTTGGTTAATTTTTTTTTTTTTTGAGGATTTTGCATCTATGTTTATCAGGGATATTGGCCTATAATTTTCTCTTTTTTCATAAAGTCTTCATCTGGTTTTAGAACCAGGGTAATGCTGGCCTTGTAAAATACTCTTGGGAGTCTTCCCTCTTCTTCATTTTTTTTTTTTTTGGAATAGTTTGAGAAGAATAGGTATTAATTCTTCTCTGAATGTTTGATAAAATTCACCTGTGAAGCTATCCGTTCCAGGATTTTCGTTTGTTTGAAATTCGTTTTATTATTGATTCAATTTCATTAGTGGTTATTGGTCTGTTTAGACTTTGTTTCTTCTTCACTCAGTCTTGGAAGATTATATGTGTTTAGGAGTTTGTCCATTTCTCCCAGGTTATCCAATTTGTTGTCATATAATTTTTTGAAGTATCTTCATATTTCTGTGGTGTTAGTTGTCACTTCTCTACTTTCATTTCTGATTTTATTTATTTGGGTCCTCTCTCTTCTTTTCCTGATGAGTCTGGTTAAAGGTTTACCAATTTTATTTGTCTTCTCAAAGAACTAGCTCTTGGATTCATTGGTCTTTTGTATTGTTTTTTAGACTCTTTCATTTATTTTCACTCTGATTTTTACTATTTTTACTAACTTTGGGCTTTGTTTATTGTTCTTTTTCTTGTTTCTTTAGATGTAAAAATAAATTGTTTGAGATTTTTCTTGTTTCTTGAGGTAGGACTGTATTGCTATGAATTTCTCTTTGATAACTGCTTTTGCTATGTCTTATAGATTTGGGGTCATTTTGTTTTCATTTTTATTTGTCTCAAGGTATCTTCTGATTTCTTTATTGATCTTATTATCCATTCATAGTTAAGTAGCATATTATTGAGATTCCATGTGTTTGTGTGTTTTTCAGTTTTCTTCTTATAATTGATTTTTAGTTTCATACGATCATAATCACAGGATACTTGATATGGTTTTAATCTTCTTAAATTTATGGAGACTTGTTTTGTAATCTAACATGTGGTCTATCCTGGAAAATGTTCCATGTGCGCTTGAAAGAAATGTATACTCTTCTGCTTTGGGTTGAAATATTCTAAAAATATCAATTAAATTCATCTGCTTTAATGCAGTGGTCCCTGACCTTGTTGGCACCAGGGACAGGTGCTCCTATGAAAATCTAATGCCTGATGATCTGAGGTGAAGCTGAAACGATGATGCTAGAGCTGGAGATCGGCTGCAAATACAGAAGTTTCCTTCGTTTACTGCTCACCTCCTACTTTTCCTAACAGGCCATGGACCAGTCTGTGGCCCAGGGCTTGGGACCCCTGTTCTTATGTATCATTTAAGGCCACTATTTCATGTTGCTTTTCTGAATAGATAACCTATCTATTGATGTCAATAGGGTGTTAAATTCCCCTACTATGACTGTATTAGTGATCATCTCTCCCTTTATGTCTATCAATACTTGCTTTATATATTTAGGTGCCCTCACATTAGTTGTGCAAAGGTTTACAGGAGTTCTTTCCTCTTGCTGGTTGATCCTTTTATCATTATGAAATGTCCTTCTTTATCTCTTGCTATAGCCTTTGTTTTAAAGTCTATTTTTTCTTATATAAGCATTGCTTTCCCAGCTTTTTTGTTTATTTGTTTCTATTTGCATGAAATATCTTTTTCTATCACTTTACTTTCAGTCTGTGTGTGTCTTTTGATCTGAAATGGGTTCCTTGGAGGAAGTATATGTACGGATCTTGTTTTCTTATCCATTCAGCCACTTTGTGTCTTTTGATTGAGCATTTAATCCATTTACATTTAAAGAAATTATTGATAGGTATGTATGGTTATTGATATTTTATTATTCATATTTTTTATCTTTTTTTCTTCTTCTTCTTAGAGAAGTCCATTTAACATTTCTCATAATGCTAGTTTGGTGGTGATGAACTCTTAGTTTTTCCTTGTCTGGGAAGTTTATTATCTGTCCTTCAATTCTAGATGATAGCTCTTCTGGATAGAATAATCTTGGTTGTAGGTCCTTGCTTTTAATTACTTTGAATATTTCATGCCGATCACTTCTGGTGTGCAGAGTTTCTGTTGAAAAATCAGTTGAAAGTCTTATGGGGACACCCTTGTAGGTAACTAACTGCTTTTTCTTTGCTGCTTTTAAGATTCTTTCTTTGTCTTTCAACTTTGGCATTTTAATTGTGATGTGTCTTGGTGTGGGCTTCTTTGGGTGCATCTTGTTTAGCATTCTCTGTGCTTCCTGGACTTGTATGTCTATTTTCTTTGTCAGGTTAAGAATTTTTTTCATTATTTCCTCAGATAAGTTTTCAATTCTTTGTTCTCTCTTCTTATTCTGGTACCTCTATAATGTGAATATTTATATGCTTGATGTTGTCATAGAGGCCCCTTAATCTATCCTCATTTTGGGAGATTCTTTTCTCTATTTGCTGCTCTGATTGGGCATTTTCATTACCTTATCTCCCAAATTACTGATTCATACCTCTGCTTAATGTACTCTAGTATTGATTCTCTCTAATGTATTTTTTATTTCAGTTATTGTAGACTTCATTTTTGAGTTTTTATGTTTTCTAACTCCATTTTTATGTTTCTTATCTCTATGTTAAAGTTCTCACTGGGTTCAGCTACTCTTACCCTAAGTTCTTTGAGCATCCTTATAGCCAATTCTTTGAAATCTGAATCTGGTAGATTGCTTGTCTTTATTTTATTTAGTTCTTTCTCTGGAGTTTTGTCTCATTCTTTCATTTAGAACATGGACCTTTGTCTCCTCATTTTGACTGATTTCCTGTGTTTGATTCTATGTATTAGGTGAAACTGCTATGTCTCTTGGTCTTGATAGTGTGACATTATACAGTAGGTGTCCTGTGTGGCCCAGTGGCACAGTTTCCCTGGTCATTTGATCTGGGTGCTCTAGGTGTATCCCTTGCGTGTGTTCTGTGTGCCCTCCTTCTATAATTTAGCCTTGATTTCTGTTGGCATGTCAGTGGGATAGATTGACCCTCAGGCTGACAGGCCGTGAGGAATGAACATGACTACAGCAGAGGAGCTGTTGTGCAGGGGCTGACCACACAAAATGGGATTTGCTTTAGCGGGGCTCCGATGCTTGCCGACTTTGCCCTTTGGGTGTGTCATTTGTGGAAGTGGTTGAGTGGTGCTCTGTTGTGGTCTGAAGCTGTCCACTGAGGGTGCTGGTTCTAGGGCCTCTTGGTAGGGGGTCTGAGGCAGGTCAAGATCAGCCATAGCCAGTGCCTGGCTGAAGCCAGCTGGTAGAAGCTACAAAGTGATTGCCAATGCATGAAAAAAAGATAACACTACTAAATATAAAACTATATAAAGAATATGAAGAATCAAATATATATATATACCTTCTATCCAGATTTCTACTTTTAGGCATTTCTGTAGAAAAGAAATATTGGCATTTATGCATAAGGATACATACCAAATTACATTTATTGTGTCACTGTTATTGCAAAATATTAGAAGATAAAATATCCATCAATAGCAGAAGAGTTAATTAAACTACAGTACAGCCATATTGGGTAATTCTCTGCAGCCATTATACTCTGTGTAGAGATGGTTTATATGCATGCACTCACATGGCAATATTTCCAAAATAAATTGTTAGTGAAAATTCAGTCTATAATGATCCACAGCTGGCTGATAACCATAAGAGGAGTGGGATTAAGAGGGCTGGGTCAAGGGAACCATTGGTTTATCCACATTATTTTTAATTTTTACAATGATACTATATTCATGGATGGTCAGTTCTGAGAGTAGCTCTGGTTTCAAGATGGAGGAGGGTTAGAAGACATTGTCAAGAAAGGTTTCAAGACTTCAAAAGATCTCAGTTCAAGAATAATTGATGTTTATTGGATGGCCCTGAAGCAAAATATTTATGTAACCATCTGTGAGGTCAGCAAAAAATAAATAGATAGATAGATAGATACATAGATAGATAGATAGATAGATAGATAGATAAATAAATAAATAAATAAATAAATAAATAAATAAATAAAAAACAGGGGCATTTGTTATTCAGAGCAGAACAGCTGTTAAAGTAGGTGAGGGGGAGGTCGCAAGGAGTAATAAACTTACCTATAGAAGGCTCCATCTGCCTCCTAAATATTGCTCATCCACCTGTCATTCATTCAGTTTGAGAAATATTTATTAAACTCTTACAATGTACTGCTGAAAATCAATGTTAGGAATTGCCAATATCAAAATCATTAATGGGTAAAGAAAGGGACGGGACCATCTGCACTGCAGCACTATGTGGGTCAGTTTCTCTGCATATCAGCATCCTCCTCCATGCTATCCTCTACATGGGAATTAGTCAGCAAGGACCTAATGCAAGGGAACAGATTCAAATGCCCCCTACTTTATAGTGTGGCCAAAAGCAATGCAATCATACACCAAAGCTTACCAGTTCCATTACTGGTCTACAGACAGCCCTCAGTTAAACAAAATTATCAGGTCATCCTCCCTGAACACCCATTGTCCACTCATCATCTTGAAGATGGCAGACACTAATTTAATGAAACTGAACTGAATTAAATTCTCAGTAGGTAGAGCTCAGTTGTACCTACCACTGGAAGAATAAGCCTCACTTTTCCATGTATGACATCTCATTTTAACCTCACGCCATCCTTAAAACATCACAAGCCCTGCTTTATATATATGAACCTAGGAGATGGAGATGCCTAAGATCAGACAGTTGATTAATGACAAATGCGAGTTTTGAACCCGGGACCGTATAGCTCAAAAGACCATAATTTTTTCCCCCACAATACTAGGTTACAGGCAGATTTAGCACAAATCTGTCAGTACACATTAAGAAAATGAACAAAAAAGAGGCTAAATAGCAGAGCTGACAAGCTCAGTTGGGGCCACATGGCAGACCTAACCAGCTCAGTGATCAAAAATGACTATACAGGATGGACTGATTATAAATCCTTAATGGGGCAAACCCTAGTCTATAGCTTCCTTAGCAAAGGTCAATTTTCACCTTAAGCGAGTCCTGTCCATTGTTCTTATGCATACTTTTGAAAAGTCAGTAATTTTCCCTTCCAGACCCCTTGAGAGCACAACCGTGGGCACCAGAGCCCAAGAACACCGAACTCAGTGTTATCTTCCTCCCCGCATACCATTTCTATTTACTACATATGTGAGCGAGGCAGGATAGATAGACTAGGGATGACCTCCTGCACACACACACACACACACACACACACACACACTCTCTCTCTCTCTCTCTCTCTCTCTCTCTCTCTGAGTTCACTCACATTCCCTTCTTGAGTGTGTACTTTCACTTTAATAAACCTGCTTTCTGTTCACCTTGTCCTTGAATTCTTTCTCATGGCATAAGACAAGAACCTGGTTGCAGGAGCTCCCAGCTCTCCAGCACCATGAGTATTTTAATATCATAATTTTGTGACTGAATATCTTGACCCTTCTGCAATTTGGTCTCTGACCTAAAGTGACTGGGCCATTTTGCAGTTTAAATTCTGACTTTCTTTACCTGATGAACTGCATTCTCTGCATTGCCTATTTCACTACAAAGCTAGTTTTACCATTTTATTTTGCAGACTCCAAGAGAAACTGAAGTGTTGGCCCCTGCCTTGTGACACCCACTCCTCTGTTGACCATGTCTAGTGACTCCAACAATTGGCCACATCCCAAGATTTTACCTGCTAACCATGTTTAACTGAAACTACCCACTGTTTTTATCTCACAAGCCCAATTGCTGGCCACTGAGTCAGCCAACCATTGACAGCCCAGTGCCCTCACCCATCAGAAAATGAATGATGTAAGTTCATGGTCTCGTTTCCCTAGCAATGCATCTCTTTCATCGTCAACTCCTTGTAACTCTCACCTTTAAAACCCTTGCCTTATTTTCCCCACCTCAGAGTGTCTCTTCAGTTCATGACAAATGCTACATTGCTACATTCTCTGATCTGCAAATCACATCAGAATAAAATTCTTTTAATTTCTCAGAAGAGTCCTCTGGAACTTTTGTTTATCAATGTTAAATGTTAGTTATCCTGTACCCACCAATGTAAAAGAAGTATGTGTTTCTCTATTTTACTTTTTATCCAATCCTAGAGATTTTACCACTTTGACTCTCCCACCTCCTTTATCTACTACCAATGGATTTCATGGAAATTTCCTTACATTTTCTCCTTTGGTTCTAAATGTATAAAATGAAATGCCAAACCATCGTTACCAGAGCATTTTCTCAATACATTGAGATCTTGCTTCCAGAAACGTCCTCAGAATTGACTTGGATAAACTCATAAATGTTTTCTAAGGTTTGGACTTTCTTTCATCGATAAACCCTTGATTCCCCAGATTTAGGGGCAGAAAAACAGATAGATGCACATCAGCTTCATGGGATTTACAGTGATCAGACCAGACACTGGAAGATGGCCACATGCAAAGCAAAGTGAACCAGAATAAGCTGGGCTTCCAAGCCTCAGATTAGTAGGGCTGACTTGATATTAAGAGGCAGAAATCTAGATTAATATAGCTGAAGGACAAAAATGTTAGGTTGTATAACTTAGAAGTCCTGGAGTAGAAGTATGCTTTAGTGCTTTAGTGAGGTTGAATATAAGGGAACAAACAAGGACATCAAGATTCTCTCTCTCTCTCTCTCTCTTTCTCTCTCTCTCTCTCTCTCTCTCTCCCCCCCCCCCCCTCATATCTGCTTTCTCTGATCATCTCCATTTTGGCCTTACACTCAACAGGCTCAACAGTGGCAAAGATGTCCACCAACAGCTCTGGGCTTTCATTATCCTTATAGCCAGTAATTTCAAAACCAAGAGGACATGTTTTTCTCAATTGCTCTAGCAAAATCCTAGGAGTGACAGTGGTTGGCTCTGCTTGTATCATATGCCAACCTTTAATCATATTCACCTAAGGAGCACAGTTATTGGGTTAGCCAGCCTGTATCCGATGACCATCTTGTGGATGATCAAACAGAACCATTTTTTTAAAAACTTTAGAAAAGTTTATTTGAGCCAAACTAATGACACATTCCAGGTAGCCAAATCTCAAATGCTCCTCCAAATAGAACCATTTAAATGACAGTCCTTGCAATGAAGAAAAATCAAGTCCTCTGTATTGTTCCCTCTCACACTGATTTGTGTAATCAATATGATATTGTGGAGATAACAGTACATAATAATAAAAGACATTTCAAATTCTTCCATGCTATCTTGGATCCTCACTCTGGTGAGAAATCAGTTGCTATGTCGTAAAGACACTCACACAGACACGTGACAAAGAATTGAGGCCTCTTGCCAACAGCCAGCACCAACTTGTCAGCCATGTGAGTGAGCCACATTGGAAGTAAATTCTCCACCCCAGTTAGTCTTTCAGATGACCACAGTCCCAGTTGAAATTTTGACGGCAATTTTATAAGAGACTCTGAGCCAGGACCACCCAACTAAAACACTTTCAGGTTCCTGATCCACAGAAACTATGTAAGATAGTAAATGTTTACTGTTGTTTTAAATCACTAAATTTTGCAGTAATTTGTTATGCAGCAATAGATAATTTAAACAAAAACTTTCAGAACAGAAATTTGTAGCCCTCTATAACTTTAAGTACACTTTTTTCCAGCAGAGTAGAATCCTTTCCTTAATGATAATGGCCCTAGAATACCAGAATTTTTACTGTCCTATTTCAGCACATATAGATATGACTTCCCTTGCCACTAATCCCTGAATCGAGAGATGGAGGTGATAGCAGTGGCAAAAACAGCAGTGACCACATACTCTCTGATTAGAGTCACTGGTCACCCAAGGGACCCACAGCAGAGTGAGGCAATGTTCAAGTTCACTGAGCTATCTGCTAGATGCTATAGGGGGTTACAGAGATGAGAAAACTCTGTCCCTGATTTGTAGGAACTTACAACCTGGGCATAGGGATAAAGTGAAACAGTGGTCTCTTATGTAATTTATAGCAGAATTAGGCTTAAGAAGAACCCTTAAAAAAAAGCGGGAAGAGGTTATGGTACTTGTTCTCCACCCTGGCCAAACACTAGATTCACCTGGAGAGCTTGCCATCTGATGACGCCTGGGTTCCACCCCCAGCGATTCTGATTAAATTGATCTAAGCTTTCACCTGAATGTCAGGAGTTCTTAAAGCTTCCCAGATGACTCTAATGTGCAACAAAAGTTGAGAATCACTAGATTACAGGGACTTTATGGGCAGTGGGGAGAGATGTCATCCAGCTACAGAAAATCATCAAAGGCTTCTCAGAGGAAGTGGTATTTGCAATGGGCTATAAAAGCTGGGAATGCAGGGAAGATGTTCCAGGGAAAGAGAAAAGTGGGAGCAAGTTACGATGGCTAGGGCAGGACTTAGGGGGTCATGTTTGTGGGGGTCATAAGGAGAATATTGGATAAAAAAGTGACTAGGGGATGATGGGGATGGCGCTATCATTTTTATTCTAATTCTCTACTTTCAGGCTATAACTACATACATTGCTGAGACCACTGTCCAGCTAGAAAAGCACCAATTCACAAAACGTGTGAATCATCAAGTTCTAAATTCCTGGCATGCAACACAATTAGGATATCGTTTATAGGAGCCACAGCTGCTGCCTGAACAAAAGAAGAAAAAATAACTGCTCCCTTCAAGCCCCTGTGACCATGAAACGTCATCCACCAAATCACTCAAATTGTCTCCTTTTCATAATATTGGATCTTAACATGAGAACTGAATCAGAATTGGTCCCAATCTTGGCTAGTCAACCTCAACCATAGGCCTCTTGTTGAAATTTTCACCAACAGCCACCCATAGCCCACCCTCTGCACCAGCTAGAAATGAAGAGATGATTACTGATTCAGTCAGGGGTTGCCAATTCCGTAGGTGTGGATGGCCATCCTTAAAGGCCTGCAATGATGCTCTTCTTTATTCAGAAAGTACACCCTCCTGATATCCATCTCAGTCAGAAAAAAATGTCTAGAATAGTTCTTCTCAAATGTTAATGTGCATTTGAATGCCCTGAGGATCTTGTTAAAATGCACATTCAGATTCTGAAGGTCTGGAGCAGGACTTGAGACCTTGCCAGTCTAGCCAACTCCCAGGTGATACTAGTTTGCTGGTCCCTGGACCACATTTTGAGAAGCCAGGGCAGGAGCAGAGTTTCTCAGGCTTGGGATATGGTTAACACGTGGTCTTTAACTCTCAGTCAAGGGGTCTGCAGGCAACTTCAGAAATAAAGTGATAGAACCATTTGATTCACAGCCAGGTCACACATTTGAAGAATAATATTAGCTGTGATTTTCACAAAAATCTTCCCATTTTTAAAGTTTGTCCATGTCTGATAAGGATGGTATTGGTCAGTTTGCCCCAGTTATTCTTCAGTTAGCTAATCTTCAGTTAATCTTCAGTTAACAGGACACAGCTCATCTTGTTTGCTGTATTTTCTTCTTATAATGTGTATTATTATTTACATATGTCAAATATGCACTTTGGTTGTTAGTACTCTGTCATCACAATTTATAAAAATGGGTCAATGACTCAAAAGCAGTTCATTGGAGCATAAAAGTAGAGATAGAAATAGTATTGTAACTGCTATAATTCAAATGGTATACATGTGCATAGCAAACAAGACTCTAGTGAGAGCACAGTCTGTGATTCTGGTGGTTGGGAAGGTGAATCCACAAGGATGACACATAACAGCTACAAAAGAAAAGTATCTGAAACTAAGCAGTTATCAGTTCACCCCTCTCACAGGATATCAACTCTTAGGTAATTTGTCAGAGGAAGGCATAAAGCTTTACCTTCATCTTTAGAACACAGACGGAGTCTTCTTTTACCTTTATGACTTTTAATTTTTTTCTAGAATAAGTATAAAATAATACTTTCAGTACAAAATTGACAAATTTGGTTCAAAGTTGAAGAGTCATAAACCACAGAAACAGCATTCATAATCGTGTGCCTAACAGCAAAAATGGGCCAACTTATACTTTTGCCAAAAAGTTTGTTAAATCAATATAATTGTATCATGTATAGAAGGAAATGAGAATGAACTTTAGGACATGATTTTCAAAGTGAAAAGCATTTGTGATCATATGTGTATGGCAGCTGGTATTTTGCTTTTCAATTGAACAATACCACTAATGAATAGAATATAAGTCAGTTCTTGGCTTATGTGAGATAAATAAATGAAATAAAATTTCCTATAACTTTTTATTGTCTTTGTTACTGAAAGCCTTTGATACAGAAAAGACTTTCCATCTTGAAAATAATTTTTTGTGCTCAAGAGGTAGAACAGAAAAGGTATGTTAGGATCATCCTGACCAAATACTGTTAGGGTGGCCAGGCAGGCCTTTGCTAGGCACATAAAAGTGTCCATTCACACACCGTGTTACTCAGAGAGAACCCTGATGGTCAAGAGAAACTCTTGACCTTTATTAATTCAACAAATATCTAATGAGTACCTGCAATAGGTCAGGCACTGTTCCAGGTGCTTAGGATACATGAATGAACAAAACAAAGTTTTCTGCCCTTATAAAGCTTATCTTCTAGAAGAAGCAATGAATGTATAGTGTATTACCAAGTGATAACACTACAGGAGAGGGAAATAGAAAAATGCAAGAGAGGTTGAGAAAATAGGATGGGGAGTAGAATGGAGGTTGAAATGTAAATAGGATGACTGGAATAGGCCTCTATGAAAAGATGACATTTGAGCTAAAGCTTGACAAAGATGAGGGAACAAAACATGGAGATATCTGCAGAAAGTTCCAGCTTTGTCTGGAATGTTCAAAGATGGCAAGGAAACACATGAGGCTAGCACAGAGTGAGCAAGGGGGAAAACTGTGGAAGGTGAGGTCAGAGAGGAAATGAATAGTAGGAGGAAGTAGTTCATGTGAATTCTTTTTTTTTTTTTTGATATTCTATTATTTCATGAGCCCAGAGTAAAGTACATACTATACATGTGCTTTACAGTATAATAGCACATAATTTTCAATGTTTCAATGAATTTTTGCCATAAATTTTTTTAAATGCCAGTTTATTTTTTTTCATTCTATATATATAATTTTTTTAACATTTTATTTTTTTATTTTCCTCCTCTCTCCTCCCCCCGTCACTTCTGGTAACAACTAGTCCATTGTCCATGTCCATGAGTCTCCATTTGTTTGTCTTGTTCATTTACTGCTTTTAGGTTTATATCTCACATATGTGATATCATCTGATTTTCTATCTTTTCTGTCTGGCTTAGTGTGACTATTTCAAGGTCCATCCATGTTGTTGCAAATGGCAATGTCTCATCTCTTCTTATGGCTGAGTAATATTCCATTATATATATGTACCACAGCTTCTTTAGCCAATCATCTATCATAGTACACTTCGGTTGCCATGTCCTGGCCCCTGTGAGTAATGCTGCGATGAACATTGGTGTGCAACTATCTTTTCAAATATGAGTTTTCAAGTCTTTGGGGTAAATACCCAGTAGAGGGATTGCTGGATCAATGGTAGGTCAATTCTTAGTTTTTTGAGGAACCTCCATACCATTTTCCATAGTGGCTGTACCAATTTGCAATCCCACCAGCAGTGTATGAGGGTACCTATTTCTCCACATCCTCTCCAACATTTATTATTACTTGTCCTGTTAATTATAGCCATTCTAACAGGTGTGAGATGATAACTCATTGTGGTTTTGATTTGCATTTTCCTAATAGCTAGCGATGTTGAGCATCTTTACATATATTTCTTGGCCATCTGTATGTCCTCTAGGGAGAGTGTCTGTTCAGATCCTCTGACCATTTTTTGACTTGATTATTTGTTTTTGTTGTTGTTATTGAGTCATACAAGTTCTTGGTATATTTTGAATATTAAGCCCTTATCAGAGGTGTTGCTTGCAAATATATTTTCCCATTTGGATGGTTGTCTCTTTATCTTGTTGATGGTTTCTTTTGCTGAGCAGAAGTTTTTAGTTTGATGTAGTCCCATTTCTTTATTTTTGCTTTTTCTTCCATTGCTTTTGAGGTCAAATTCATAAAATCTTCTTTAAGTCCAAATCCTTGAGTTTAGTTCCTATGTTTTCTTCTATGCATTTTATTGTTTCAGGTTTTATATTCAGGTCCTTAATCCATTTTGAGTTAATTTTGATGCATGGTGATAGTCAACAGTCTAGTTTCATTCTTTTGCAGTTTTCCCAGCACCACTTATTGAAGAGGTTTTCCTTTCTCCATTGTATATTTTTGGTATTTTTGTCAAAAATTATTTGCCCATATAAATATGAGTTTACTTCTAGACTCTCGATTCTGTTCCACTTGTCTGTGTGCCTGTTTTGCTGTCAATATCATGCCGTTTTGATTACTGTCACTTTGTAGTATAATTTGAAGTCAGGCAGAGTGATGCCTCCTGCCTCATTCTTTTTTCTCAGGATGACTTTGGCAATTCGGGGTCTTTTGTGCTTTCATAAATCTCATGATTTTTTGTTCTATTTTTTTTTAAAAAAGCCAATGGGATGTTGACAGAGATTGCTTTAAATCTGTATAATGCTTTAGGTAATAAGGTCATTTTAACTATGTTGACTCTTCCAATCCAAGAACACGGAATATCTTTCCATTTCTTTGTATCTTCTTCAATTTCTTTTAATAGGGTCTTGTAGTTTTCATTATATAGGTCCTTCACATGTTTCATTAAATTTATTCCTAGGTATTTTATTCTTTTTGTTGCAATTGCAAAAGGAATTATTTTTTCCACTTCTTTTTCTGACACTTCGTTATTAGAGTATAGGAACACTATGAATTTTTGAACATTGATTTTGTATTCAGAGTAATAGTGTTCTTGTGGAGTCTTTAGGGTTTTCTATGTAGAGAATAATGTCATCCGCAAATAGTGAGTTTGACTTCTTTGTTTCCTATTTGGATGCTTGTCATATCTTTCTCTTGCCTGATTGCACTTGTTAGGACTTCCAAGTTATATTGAATAAGAGTGGCGATAGTGGACAGCCTTGCCTTGTTCCTGATCTTAGAGGGAAGGTTCTTAGTTTTTCACCATTAAGTATAATATTTGCTGAGGGCTTGTCATATGTGGCCTTTATTATGTTAGAGTACTTTCCTTCTATACCGATTTTGTTAAGTGCTTTGATCATAAATGGATGCTGTATTGTCAAAGGCTTTTTCTGCATCTATTGATATGATCATATGATTCTTATTTTTTAATTTATGTGGTGTATCACATTAATCGATTTGCATATGTTGAACCATCCCTGTGCCCCTGGGATGAAGCCCACTTGATCGTGATGTATAATCTTTTGAATATGTTGCTGTATTCAGTTCATTAGTATCTTATTTAGGATTTTTGCATCTATGTTCATGAGAGATATTGATCTGTAGTTTTCTTTTTGTGTGTTATCTTTACCATGTTTTGGTAGCAGAGTAATATTGGCCTCATAAATTGAGTTGGCAATATTGCCTCCTCTTCAATTATTTGGAAGAGTTTGAGGAGAATATGTATTAAATCTTCTTTGAATGTTTCGTAGAATTCACTGGTGAAGCCATCTGTTCCTGGACTTTTACTTTTTGGTAAGTTTTGATGATCATCTCGATTTCCATACTACTGATTGGTCTATTTAGATTTTCCAGTTCTTCTTGATTCAGTCTAGGAAGGTTGTATTTTTCTAAGCACTGGTCCATTTCTTCTAGGTTATTAAGTTTGGTGTTATATTGTTTTTCATAGTATTTTTGTATGATCCTTTGTATTTCTGTGATATCAGTTTTTCTTCAGTAGTATGTAGTTTAATCTCCATGTATTTGTGGTTCTTTCCACTTTCTTTTTACAGTTGATCTCTAGTTTCAAAGCATTATGATCAGATTATATGGTTGGTATCATTTCAACCTTCTTATATTTGTTGAGGCTATCTCTGTGTCCCAGTATGTGGTCAATCCTTGAGAATGTTTCATGTGTACTAGAGAAGAATGTATAAGCAGCTGTTTTGGGATGAAAGGCTCTGTAAATGTCAATTATGTCCAGTTGGTCTAATGTATCATTTAAGAATGTTATTTCCTTATTGATTTTCTATTTGGATGATCTGTCCATATCTGACAGTGGAGTATTTAGATCCCCTACTATGATAGTGTTTTGGTCTGTTTCTCCCTTTAGTTCTGTTGTAATTGCTTTACATATTTTGGGGCTCCTTGATTGGTAGCATAGATATTAATAAGTTTTATGTCTTCCTGGTGCATGATTCTCTTTATTGTTATGAAGTGTCCCTCAGTATCTTTCTTTACCTTTTTTATTTTGAAGTCTATTTCGTCTGATATTAGTACTGCTACTCCCGCTTTTCTCTGAATGCTATTTGCTCAAAATATCATTTTCTTCCCTTTCATTTTGAGTCTATATTTGTCTTTGGAGCTGAGATGTGTCTCCTGGAGGCAGCATATGGTTGGGTTTTGTTTTTGATCCATTCTGCAACTCTGTGCCTTTTTACTTGTGAGTTCAGTCCATTTACATTTAGGGTGATTATTGAAATATGAGGTCTTCTTATAGCCATTTTATCTTTTGCTTTCTGGTAGCTCGGTGTTTCCATTGCTTCCTTGTCCTTGTGTTTCTGTTTTCTTTATTTTGGTTGGCTTTTGTGTATTTTCCCTCTGGTCCTTCTTGTTTTATGTTATATACTTCAGTTCTAAGTCTTTGGCCTGTGGTTAACATTACAAATATGAAAAAGGATAGTTGTATATTTACAGTTGTCCCTTTTCTTCTGTGCATGGCTTATCTCCATTCCCCTTTGTGAATTTGGATCTTTGACTCCTCTCCCTTTCAGCCATTGTTGTCTCATTTTGTCCCTATGTATGCTGAATGCTCATTACTATCTCATTACTATCTCATTTTGTCCCTATGTATGCTGAATATTCATTACTATCTTGCTATAGCAAATCTCTTCTTTTAAGCTTATAATGCCCTGTTTCTAGGGTTGTACTCCTCTGCTTTTATCAGCCTGCTAGCCACCCTACTCCTAAGTATGCATTTTTTTTTTGTCATTTTGTTTTAGGTTAGCTGACCCTTTTCAGTATTTCCTGTAGTGCAATCCTCGTAGTGGAGAATTCCCTCAATTTTTGTATATCTGGAAAGATCTTTACTTCTCCTTCATATCTAAAGGAGAGCTTAGCTGGCTACATTATTCTTGGCTGGTTCCTTTCATTTAATAGTTTGAATATTTGATTCCACTCCTTTCTGGCTTGTAAAGTTTGTGCTGAGAAGTCTGATGATAATCTAATGGGTTTTCCTTTATAGGTTACTGTCTTTTCTCTGGCTGCCCTGAGAATTCTGTCTTTGTCATTGATTTTCAATAATTTTAATATGAGGTGTCTTGGTGAAGGCCTTTTTGGATTGAGATAATTAGATGTTCTGTTGACTTCTTGAATTCCAAGCTCTAGCTCATTCCTTAGATTTGGAAAATTCTCATCCACTATTTGTCTGAAAATGCTTTCTAATCCCTATTCTTATTCCTCCCCTTCAAGAATGCTCATTATTCTTATGTTTCCTCTCCTGATGGTATCAGCTAGTTCTTGTATTTCTCTTTCATTATTTTTCATTCTTCGGTTTCTCTCTTCTTCCTTCTGATTTATTTCTAGATTTCTGTCTTCGATATCACTGATCCTTTCCTCCATTTGGCATACTCTATTTCCCAAGCTTGTTATTTCATTTTTTAACTCTTGCAGTGTGTTCTTTATCTCCTGAAGTTCTATTTGGTTCTCTTTGAGGGTTTCAATCTCCTTGCTAAAGAACTCATTCTGCTCATCTAGTCGTTTTTTCAATTCCTGAAATCGTTGAAATGATTCATTTCAGATCTCATTGAGTTTTTTTAGAAGTACCATCCTGAATTCTCTATTATTTAAGTCACATACCTCTATGTCTGTAAGCTTATTTTCTGGAGATTTTTCTCTTTCTTTCTGAGATGCCTTGTCACCTTGATTGTTCATGGTGTTTAATGGACTATTTCTCCACCTGGGCATTAATGGAAGTGTGTTCTGCTTTTTTTTTTTTTTTCCAGAAAGAAGTATTATTATATAATGGTCCCTAGACTGTTGCAAATAAGGTGTTTTTCTTTTGGTTTCCAGTAGGTGGTATCTAAGCCTCTTGGTTCTCTGTTTTATATAAAGTCTTAATAATGTCTTTTTTTTCCCTTATAGATGTTTAATCATGTTCACTACCCTCAATCTCAGTTCCTGTCAGTGTTAGTGACAGTTTCGGCAGTGCTTGCTCAGATTCCCCTGGGGCTCCACAGTGTTCTCAGAGGGTATGAAGGGAGGGGCCCTCTGGGTTAGCTCAGCCTTAGTTTTGCAACCACAGCTGGTAAAAATCAACTGTTGTTTCTCTGCTGTCCCCACTTTTCTACTTGTTGCTTTGCCTTCTGCCCTGATAATCGGGCACTGCCACTGGCCACGTGGAGCTCACAGCACTCTCAGGCAGGGCTGTTCAGGGAACTCGCCACTCTTTCTCCTCTCCCCCTTCTCCTACAGGGAGCTCCGGCTGTGAGAGGCAGCTTCTTTGTTCATCTCAGTCCACCGCCCGACACCCGGGGTTCTGACTTGTGGTAGCTCTTATGCTCAGATCCCATGCTCAGACACACTGATGTGCAGTTTGGGTGTTTTTTGTTGTGTTTTAGGTGTTCAACTTATTGTTGTTTCAAGAGGAGAGATCTGGGAACATCTCTCATGCCACCATGTTTAATCCAATCCACGTGAATTCTTATTAAGACTTTGGTTTTACTCTAAGTGAAAGGAGAATCATTTGTAGTCAATTGCAGGGGGCAACGGATAACTGACAAAATCTGACTTCTAAAAAGATCACTCCAGCTGCCATGTTGTAAATAGATTCTAGGGAGGTAATGCTGGGAATAAGGTATTTTGGTCAGCTATTACTGAATAACAAATAACTACAAAATATCAGCAACACAAACAGTAAGCATTTATTTATCTTATGTGTCTGTGAGTCATTTGAGGGTCTGGAGATCCAGGCTGGGTCCCATGGGGGCAAAACCACTGGTGCTAGCCCTGCTGCACCTCCCATTCTCCTCTGGGACAAGCAAACTAGACCTGGAATTTTCTATAAGTGAGAATCATTGGCATATAGATAGCATTTTAAGCCATGATCTTGATTTAACATTAAAACATTGCATATCAAATCAAATTGTGGTGCCTTGAAAAGAATGAACAGTGAGGATTCTGTGCTTTGACTCACCAAAATGTTCTAAATGTCAAGAGCAAAGGGCTCACAGTGTTTTAAGTGGGTGATAGATACAAATTTTTTGGACTTCATGACTTTGGATGCCAGTAGAGACCATTTCTATAACTAATTATTTCAACTGTGTTGCTCATGTTACAATTGCAGTGTCTTGAACAGCCTGAACCTATCACTTCAAAGCTGAAATAACATTTTTTTAAGGTTGGAAATAAGACATCAGGATTTTTAAGAAATAAACTGTGATGCAGACAATCCCATCCCTGGCAGCAGCTATTTTCCAAAATAATTTTCTTCTCTTTTGAGAAGGAAAAATATATAGTTCATTGATGGGCGTAATTAAAGCCATATCTAAATGTCACAAAAAAATGAAGAAAATTTATAAATACAACCAAAGGATAAATTTAAAAAAAGCAACATTCAGCATCATCTTACTTGTTCAAACATTCATATTTTCACTGCAAGACATGCTCATTAATATAGGGGCTGAAGGGCACCAAGACAATAATGAGAACACTTTATAATTTGGGGTTTGTGTTCTATTCAGACATCTAATACTATCTGAAAGAGCCACTTTTCACATCTTTCATTACTAAAGATATAATTATGAATTAGGATTTTCAAATTTAGGAGAAATACAAATAAAAGGCAATAGACTGGATAGGGAAACTTGTCTGTGGCTCAAAGTCTCCACCACTGAACAGATTCATTGTACAAATCTGTATACAGGTATGAAAACATGTTAGGAAAGGATGGCAAACTATATCATGTCTCTTGAACAAAACTATTGTTTTATATTTTGAATAGTTTTAATTTTACTTTTTAAAATTTTTGTTACAACTTTTTCCTATTAAAATGGTGGTCCATGGGTATATCAGATACCTTCTAGGTGTTTTTATTTGCTAACATTTTGAGAAACACATGCCAAGAACCTGTAAACAAATCCAATTCAGTCACTCACCTACCACAAGTCAGGTAATACTAAGTACTTTTTACAGATAACCTAGGAAGAAGTAGAGGAGCCTTTCCATTGGAAAGAAAAAAAATTACCCCTAATAATTTTCAGTCTACAACACCCAGCTGTGCCAATAAGCCCAGTCAGTTATAAAAAAGATTAAACATTTAGAGCCATAAATGTGACCCATCCACATTAAAAAGGAAAAAAAAAAAAACACATAAGCCTATTTAAGATGACCTCTAGCCATCACATATATTACAATGAAAGTTCCTCCCTCCAAAACTCACTAGACTTGGCTTTCTCAGGAAGCTCAAAAATGATAGGGGAATTATTAGCTCTTTCTCTCCAGTCATCAACATTCACAAACACTTACGGAGGCTTTAACCTCAAAAGAGTTCCTGCTCTATGGGGCAAACTTTTTCTTTGTCATATATAATTAGCCCACTGATGCATCCACCACACTGCGCTGATCCTCTAAAGGGCAGCATTAGTAGGTCAAGTTCAAGTGATGAGGGCAGGTAGGACAACTGGTATAACATGCCAGAGAGCCCTCTGTTAAGATGGAGTTGGGCTTGAGTGTCTCTGAACAAATATTGTTGCCCTGGTAGACAGGACAATAGTTTGCACTAAGATGTTGGCGGGGCAGGTGGGGGGGAGGGAGCACATGATTGGTGTGCATCAATGTTCCTCATGTTCAGCCATTCACAGGAATTCTGGTACAGGTAATGGCAGAGCTGGCAGGTGAGAGAAGAGGGAGCAGAGAGAGAGACTAGAAGCCATAATACATGCACAACTCCTGACAAATGTCAGGGGGAAAAGAAAACTATTGTTTAACATCATCATTAATTAAACACAATTACAAGAAAGAAGTGAAAACCTACTATAGCAGAAATAGCAATAGGTTGAAGGAGAGTAAGAAATATGGATTCTAAGCCAAGCAAAGCTGAGTTAGCATGGCCACATTGACAATATTGATGCTGGGACTGAAATGTGATTATCAGTTTTTACCTAAATGTTCAAATTGTTTGTTGTTCTATTCTAGATTAGTGAAAAACATGGGGATTTTACATTGTTGCAGAACAAAGAACCATGACTTGAGTTTCTCAAGTTATGAAGAAGCTGAGTTTATATGTTTTTGATAGTTCTAATCTAATTTCAACACTTACAATCCCCTCCTCATTCAGGAATTTGGAGGGAAAGATGAAAACATGTTCTCTGTCCCCTTCACAGGTATCCTTGCTATTGCTAATGGGTGGATTTCCCATGAAGAGAGTAGGCAGCCCCACTCAAAGGTGAGACTGTCCTCAGAGATGTGAATAAAGCATGGAAGTGACCATATACCCAGCAATCATTCAGGAATAAATTTGCCCTCTGAGACACCACCTATAAAATGCAATGCATGAGTTCAACCATCTGTAGAAATAAACCAAAAGATTGTAAATGTGTGACTGAAGAGATTAGGAATATTCAAAACTCCCATTGAGGGGACCAGGGTGTAATTTCAAAGAGACAAAATCTAACTGTAATTGTAATTTAGAAAAATAATATTCACCTAAGGAGCACAGTCATTGTGTTGGACGTTGACTCTGACTCAGAAAGAAGATTACACATCTGAAGTAGATGGGTATGGATAAATGTGGGACAAAAATTACCACAGGATGTTAGCACCGATCAACAGAACTCCCAGGACTGGCACAACATAAGGAGAAAATACTAATAGAACCCACAACCACCCCCTAATTCCAGCCAACTCCACATATTACCAACTAGTAATTAACACCAGATGTTAAAATATAAGGAGCATCTAGTATGTTTAGGATCTGTGAGGATTTATTTTACAATGTATAAGCTGGATAAAAGCTGTGTTCCACATTGTGTTCTTAATTATTCCTCCTTGTTGTCTTTATACAGTACTGGGAAAAGAACTCCTTTAGATCTTGTTAAGCAAGTGACCTGACTAGAGATCTTAACTAAAGTTGGTGGTTACTATGCCAGGGCCTGAGGTAGGGAGCTCAGGGTCAATACCATACATGATCTATTCCTATTGACTCTGTCTCCCCTTTCAATGTCAGACATGCTAAGAGGCCCTCCTTAACTCAAATATCTCTCCAGCTAGTCCCTACACAAGCCTATAAATGAAGATCTGTTTCATATTAAACCTGACTTCCAAACTGGGTCTCTCTACATACAGATTTGTTCTTTTTAGCAGCATGATGGTAAAGTTATCTTTTCTTAATCATAATCTCCAACTTGTAGGTTATTATGATTATAATTGATAAAGTAGAATTATAGATAACATTGGAACATAACATGCAATAAATAGTAGCTATTATTGTCATTGATATTATTTTATGATCTGTGAAACAAAGATAATACACAAGTGTGTTAGAAACGAATGAGGTAACATACGTTAAGTACATGACAGTACCTGAAATTTAGAAGATGCTCAGTAATGATTCATTCCCAGCTCCCTCCTTCGTTGTGTTCCTCATAGTCACTCTGTGAAGAGCTATTGGCTCTAGAAAACTTCTGTCAAAATGTTAAAATATTTTACCTGGGTCAGCCCCCCATCTCTCTTCCATTGGTTTATCAGCACAGACTCATTTGTTAGAAAGGCTTGCTGTGCACCACTGCCTGAGAGCTTGTCCCTAAGAAGATAGGACAAACTAGTTTTAATGGGATGGGACAATGAAGTGTGTAGGAAGGGATTCACTAGGGACCTCTATGAAAGGATTCTGTGAGTGACAGAAACGTAGCTTTAACAAACTGAAGGAAAGAAATGTGGGGGAATTTGCTGATTAGTATAACAGAAAAGTCCAGAAGGTGTATCTGGTAAATAGGACTAGATCCAGATACCCAAAAGATGTTTTCAAGAAGTATGTCATGCTCCATCTCTTGACTCTGCTTTCTTTTGTTTTGTTTATTCTTTTCAAGAAGCTGCCTAACTCATGGTGGCTCCTACTTACCAGCTTAGCAAACTCAGTGGGCAGAGAGAGCCCCTTTCTCAATAGTTCCAGCAAAAACCCTGGGCCAGAATTCATTGGGCCAACTTGGGAAAGGTGACCAGCCCTATGCAATTCACTGAAGCCAAAGGGATGGAATATACTAATTGGCCAGGCCTCGGGGACATGCCCAACCTTAGAGCTAAGGTATATAGATAATGGGTGTCAGGGGATGTTAGTTACAGCTCCTATCTGAATTCCAGTAATTGAGTGAGTGATGAGTATTTGCCAAAGAAACATAGCGTTAAGATTAAAAGGAGAAGGAGTAGATGCTGGAGAAACAAAATCTTCTAGAGGACCTAAGACATAGGGGCCTGGGTTCACTGGGCAACAAGAAGTCTCTGGACCAATATAACAGGCCCTAAAGATGTGAGGAGAGACATGGAATTTCCATGCAGCATTTCTGCTTAGAGCTCTTGCCCTGCCTGCCTATCTAGAATACCTTTGATTCATTTGATTTACGACATTTTATATCTTACATTTTCATAGTGTGAATGAAGGTCTGGGGCTAAAGCCAGACAAAGAGTCACTCAACTCTGCTGTTCTCTCCTGGATAAGCCATCATGGACAAAGAGGAGGGCAGAGAGCTGATAATTAACCCTTTGCTTGAGGAGCCTTGTTTTTCAAAGGGTGCTCTGAAATAGAGTACTAAAAATAAAAAAAGAATCCTAAAAATCACAAAGCTTATTTGATCAGATCATTGTGCAGGCCCCTTTCGAAGCTGGCTACACTGAAAAATAGTCATTTCTTCCATCTCCTTATCAGTTCTTAATTCCTGGAAGTTCTGAAGTTCCCTCCCTGGTACTGAGTTTCCTTTTAAACAAAAACTTTATCAAAGGCTTCTGGAAAAATCAAATAAATTGTTTCATCCACTGATTTATTTCAAGGACTTCTAACAGGTCTGAGAGGCATAATTTTACTTACTCCAAAGGCATCCTCACTTACTCCATTCGTTTTCTACACATCCAACTGATTGGGAAGATTCCTGAGTGCTTTACTTTGCTTCATTTGCCTCAGCCTGCTTATGGAGATGTTATATTATGACTGCAATTCTCAAAGATAAACCAACATTCTTTCTGCAGTATCTGCAGAGTACAATAAATGTGGCTTAAATTAAAAATAGAGCAAAGTTCTGATGTGTTTGGCCATGGCTCTACAAAGCCTGCTTTTAAGGATGAAGTGATTGCATATTAAATTGGTGAGATAGTCAAGAACACTGGTTCTTAACTCTGGTCATACATTAAAATCATTCAAGGAGATTTTTAAAATTCGCCATGCCTGAGCCTTATCCCAAACCAATTAAATACGAATCTCTGAGACCAGGGTCTAAGTTCTGGAATTTTTATTTAAACTTGCAGCCAAGTTAAGAACTACTTCATCAAAGATGCTGGGGTTCTCGGGGCATCGGTCTAGGTCAGTACTTCTGATTCAACCACAGGCCATAGTCACCTGGGGAAAGACATCTGCAAGCATCCTAGGAACTGTGTCCTCCACTCGTTGTGTCTTGGGTAGCTGAGGACAATGAAATTATGAATTAAGGGATTCTGAGGTCAACTTTAAAGGAGACCAAAACTGCTGTGCTTATGAGAAAAAAAAAAGAACTCTGTCTACTCACAACAGAAGACAGTGACTGATAGAGAAAGTTTGTCACCTAAACTATAAAGGATCAGTACAGTTAGCAAAATCTTGCAGTGACAATATAGGTGTTTATTCTTTCCAGACTGTGACATTCATTTCCTTGGATTAATCTATTAACCTCCCTTGTCAAGTTTTCCCACTTGAGAAATGGGCATGACCTTTTTGGTACTCAAAAGATCCTTTAAAGAAAAAAAAGGCATTAGCTCTCACCTAAAAGTAACTTTTGGCCTATAATAACTGAATGAAAAATCAGGCCATAGAAGTTGTTAATGAGAGAGAAGGGTAAGTCCTCCTCATAAATGATACCTTTACCCCAATCCCCATTGCTTTAATTCTCTATTTATGAAAATGAGAGACAAAAATATTGGAAATGTTTAAACTCCCTCAGTGAGTGTGCTAAAGATAAATGTTTTGAGAATTAAGCTGATCAGAGTACCTCAAACTGAAATATATTCAAGATAAACTAGAGATTCAGAGGTCTCAGCAATTCATTAAAAAGTTTAAAAACCCACAAGCTTTCAAAGAGTACCCAAGACCTACAGATATACTCATTCATTGTCAAAATTATTTTTTGTTACAGAGAAACAGGAAATAGTCATAGAAAGTGAGGTGGAAAAGGTGTTATTGACCATTACAAGGCCGCTGACAAAAAAAAAACCGATACATAAAAACTAAACAGTAATATTCAGTGAGAAAGACTGGATTCAGGGTTAATATCTTGGCATTCATTCTTCCAAAGTCTTCAGGACTCCTAGGTCACCAAGTAGCTGAAAAAGTTGACTTAAATTCTTTACGTGACCTCCATTGTCAGGACAAAACTTCTAGATGAAAGAAAGATCAATTAGGGGGATCATTTTATAAATAAACTATATAAATGTCTAACCAATGTACTATATATTTGAAACTAATAAAATAAATTTTTTTAAAAAAGGACAAAACTTGTGCAGCAGGATTGTTAATTCCTCCCAGGCCTGTGGCCCTGACCCTAGCGGGCAATATTATTTTATTCTGGAGAGTACAATAAGCAACTGAGGTTTCTCTCCACAAGCAGATAACTGAGATAGAACACAGGCAGTTCTTCTCACAAGATAAAGTCCTCTGTGGCAAGTACCAAGATGTAGACACTGTTTCTTGGAGAACCATCAACCTTCTAGATTTATTCCTATCAAAGTGATCCATTCCATCCTTCCTTCTTCTATTCACTCTTTCATAAAATATATCGTATGTCTACTGTGTGCCAGACTTAATTCTAGGTATGATGGATACAGAGCTTTAAAAAAAATTCCCTTTATTCAAGCTGTGTAGAGAGAGATCCTATTAAGGAATACCTAGGAAGTAATGTCCATGGAAGGGGAACCTAACCCAGATTTGATGAGTAGTCAGGAAAGGCTTTATGGGAATGTCAACTGAGCTGAAATGAATGACCCAGTGAAATAAATAACCCAATGAAAAAATTAAGGAAATTGTATTCCACATAGAAGGAAGAGTTTATATAAAGTCCAACAGAGGTCTATCAATCAAGAAAAATGTCCTCAGCATTTCAAGATGGCTGGAGTGTGAGGAAATTGAAGACAACTGGGAAAAGATAGGAAAAGCAAGAGAGGTGGACCAAATTAGGAGTGTTTTGCCGACCCTGTCAAGGAGTTTGGATTTCACACTGAAGGTAATGTGGAGCCACCACAGGTTTTAAACAGTGTTGTGAAAAAGCAAGAGCAACGGAGTGAAAAATGGATTGGAGGATGGAGAAAATTAAAATGAGGCTAGTCAGGAATACTAATTACAGTAAAACTGTAGAAGCCAAAGGGCATCTGGACAGGAGTGAGGAGGCTGGAACAGAGAGGGTAGCAGAGAGGGAAGAGGAAACTCAGTGAATCCCTGGCAGTGGAGATCAGACAAAAAGTAGGGGCTGAGATGAGCCCTGGGTGCACCGGTGATTGGGGGACTGTGGTGAGAGAGACATCTCAGAAGAAAAGTGTATTTGGGGCAAGGACAGTGAGTTCAGTTTTAGTGTTAGTTGAAAGCTGGGTCTTGTCAGCAAGTGAGTTTGTAAATCTGGGACTGGGAAAAGAGGCTCGACCAGCAGTAGAAATAAAAAACTGAGCGTATAGAATGGAGGTAGATGCGATTGCCCAAGAAAGTGTATTTGTGAGGTGAGAATGTAGTCAAGGTCAGACTCCTCCCTTCAGGAACATATGGGTCAACAGTGATGAAATCTGTAAAGACTAATAAGAAACTTAAAACCCCACAAGTGCATAAATATAATATACCATTGCTGGTTACAATTTATGGAACACTTAGCAAGTGCCAGGCAGTACTGTGCATGAGTAACCATTTCATCCTCAAACAATTGAGGAAGTCTCTTCCACTGTTACCCTCATTTTTCAGATAAGCAAAACTAGATTTATAGAAGTTAACAAACTTGCTCCCAGGAATACATAAGTAAGTCAAGGAGTCAGGTTTTGAACCTACTTCTATCAGATTATAGAGCATAAACCTTTAACTAATGTGTGATGGTCTAATACCACATACTATTTGAAAAAGAGAGGGGAAGAGAGAGAGAGAGAGAGAGAGAGAGCGAAAGCGCTTTTCTTTTCCTCTGCTCTTTATCAAGACAAGTGAAATTTTTAAATGCAAACATTAGAAGAAGAAACTGTGATTTGGAAGCCAGGAGAAGCAAGAAGAAAGTCTTAGTTTACTAAAATCAAGTCAGAGGCTGCCTCAGTCTCAGTCTGCCTGTGCTGGAGGGCAAAAAGGCCTGACAGGGAACAGATGTCAGTTTGTCCAGTCCTTCCTTTCTGAATCTGATAGGCACACACTACCATTTTAGTACAGTTCATGCCACATAGCAAAGAATTGCGCAGGGCGGGCAGGCCAGAGATAGAGATGTTGAAGAAATACAAACTTCAAGGCAAAGTGGAACTTTGCCAAAAGGGTGTATTTTATTCAGCTAATCATCAAAAAAGAAAGTGACTTTTCATTTGCTTGACATCAGACAAGATGGTTCTCACACATGTTTTTTTCTTTTCTTTTTTCTCCCTGGAAATCTGTATCTCCACAGGGCTGTACGGTCTTGGGCTTGGTTTTGTTTCCCCCGCTCCTGATTTCCAGCATTCTAGATGCAGGTTCAGCAAGAGCCTAACCTCATCTTAAAGGAGTGTGCAGCAGTCGGGAGAGTCCTTCAGGGAAATTGTGCTGATGAACCCCTTTCACAGAATCCGACCAAGGGTTTCCGTTTTCCTCTTTAATTGCACATGGCTGACTAGTTTTTTTTTTTTTTAAGTTAAGTGTTGTTTTTTTTTTTTCACTAAACTCAAAACTGTCAAGTCTCTCTCTGACTCTTCCACTCTCCCTCCCTCTCGCTCTTCCTGTCTCTGTCTCTGTCTGTATCTCTGTGTTTCTTCTCCTCCTCCTTCCTCTTCCTCTTCTTCCTCTTCCTCTCCTCCTCCTCCTCCTTCTTCTCCTTCTTCTTCTTTTTCCTCTTTTCCTTCTCTCTCTCTCTCTCTCTCTCTCTCTCACACACACACACCCCTTCCTTTCTAGCAGAATCTTATTGCCTTAGTGAAGAGGGCAGTGAAGCAGAAAACAAATGCAGGAAGTGACAGATGACACAAGCATTTGTCCAATTAGCAATAAGAAAATCACAAGCGCTGGTGGTGACCACTCATGTTGAACAGCTAGCTCAGCAAAGAGCCTTCCTTCACATCTCTATGATCTAATTAGAACCATTCAGACCATGACTGGCCAGGCTTTCTCTGCATTTTCACTATACTGCAGTGCTCATGCTCTCTGGGGCTTTAATGAGGGACGTGAAGTCATCAGTAGTTTTGATTAAGCCACAGACTATTGCACTATTTAGATGTATCACATTTCATCAACTCTGAGGCATGTCTTTCCCCTCTACATTTTAACATCTTTAAAATCAAAATGAGCTTTAGAATCAAGGCAATCATGGTATAGTTGTCACTGTCTCTGCATGGCAAATTTGGTCACAGCTGTTCATATTGTCATTATGTCAGCTGAGTTCAATGTGTGGTTGCAATGACGGGTTTTGAGGTTCAAAGCTATGTAAAAGCCCCTCAAAAGATTATCTTCTATTTTGGCATTCAAACAATAAGCTATTGTATATGCAAAAAGAAACAACAGAATAGAATGTAAAATTGACATTTGTGAAACAAATATTTGTTATTACAGGAACAACTACAATTCCATACTTTCTCATAAAGCAAAAAACAACTGCTTTCAAGACAAGAAGAAGAAGAAGAAGAAGAAGAAGAAGAAGAAGAAGAAGAAGAAGAAGAAGAAGAAGAAGAAGAAGAAGAAGAAGAAGAAGGAGGAAGAGAGAGAGAAAGAAATTCACCAAAAATTAAGCAGTTATATTTGCCCCACATCAAGCAATGCAACTAAAAGCAGGAGTAATTACCAAATTTTTCAGAAGAGATGGAAAAAATTTCAAAGCACAGGGGCCTAGAATCACTGACTCAAGGGCTATGCTAAAATAACTTTTTTATTTTAGATGTTTATAAAGCAATGATAAATCTTATACTCTATGGTTTCTTAGGTTTGATGAAATATAGTATGTTCAGAATAACTTTCACCCCAGGCAAACACGTGACTACCCTTTAAAGTACTTGAGAATTTGTAAGGGGTAATTCCACATTTCATTTCACTTGCAGACTTTTGTTTGCAACAGACAGGTCTGAGCACCCAAAGGCGAGCACCTATCCTAAAGTAGACTTTATTAGTCGCAATCCCTACCAGATATCTTTGCTTACAGAATCCTGATTTGATTCAAGGCTTAGAAGGCCTTGTGCTTCAGAGGAGATTTGGTTCTTTTCCGCCCGAAAATCTTCCTTAACCAATCTCAACGTGATAACCTTTCCTCTATCCCATTGGTTGTTTTAGGGGTGGCATGTAACTCTGTTCTGACTAATGAGATATGAAGGGATGGGAAGGGGATAGTAGGGAAGGCTTATGGGATCTTAAAAACAAGGATGCATGAGGAGAAAAGAAAGGTGCCTCTTCCATCTCTGGGCTTGGTGATATCTAGGAGTACTGTAGGCATATTGCAATCATGAGGAGACTAACTGAAGGACAAAGACACAAACTGAAGATAACAGAGAAGGAAGATGGAGAGGACCTAATCTTGTATGATATCACTGAACCACTTTCTTAACCAAGACTAAAGACTGGTTTCTGGTTATGGGAGATATTAAACATCTCTTTATTCAATCCATTGTTAGTAATTGGGTTTTCTATTACTTATACCAAAGGTTATGTAATTGATACACTCCCACCTCCCCACTACTATCATGATGCCACCACCTTCCCTTCTATACTTCTTGAAACAGAAAGATTAGCTTAAAGCAACACATTTATTATTACACAATTTCTGAGAGTCAGGAGGCCAGGAATGGTTTACTGGGTCCTCTGCAAAGCTGAAATCAAGGTGTCAGTCAGAGGTAGGTTCTTACGTGAAAGCTCAAATAGAGAAGGTTCCACTTCCAAGGTCACTTAGGTTGATGGCCGAATTTATTTTCTTGTGGCTATAAAATTCATGACAGCTTGCTTCTTCAAAGCCAGCAATGGACATAGCAAGACAGTCTGCTAGGAACATGGAGTCTTATATAATATAACATAATTATGAGAGGGATATCACCTTGGCCACATAATGTAATGTAATCAAAGAAGTGACAACCCATTACCTTTACCATTTTCTATTGGTTAGAAGTAAATCACAGGACTCACCTACACTCAAAAGAAGAGAATTACACAAAAACATACCCACTAGGAAGCAGTGGTCATGGAGTCATCTTAGAATCTGTCCAACTCACACAGTTAGTGGCTCTCATGGAATTGGAGAGCAGTTCTATCTTATTACAATACCTATTCTCTTTTAATTTAACTATGAAGCCTCAAAAATATGAGGATAAGTTTCTTAAAATATAGAAGAGCCTTCTGAAAATGGAATACACTGACTGCAGAGGTCCTAGATTCTCTGTCACTAGAGATGTCTACACTTAAGTTGGACAGTCATTTGATGTGGATATGGCTAAAGAGGCACGATGGGAGGAGGAAATTGGGAAGTTAGATAACTTCCAAGGAGCTTGCAGTTTTGATTTATTTCAGGCACATCATAGAATGACAGACTGTTAAGGTCAGGAGGCATATTTGAGATGAAGTCTAACCCCTGTATTTTCAGGATGTGGATACTGAGGTCTAGAGGAGTCAAAACTTGTCGCTGGTGATAGAAATGAATGGATATAATAGCTACCTTAAAGAAGCTTATAGCTTAATTGAGAGAAGCAGTAAAAATATAACATAATAGCCAATAAGCAAATCTCATGATGCAATTATACTTAAGACACCCTAGGAACTCAGAGGAAGAGAGGAACCTTAAGAGTGGGCTGACTTGTAGAGGCAGAAGATCCCGTTAGATTTAGACCAGTGGACATTGAGTACCTAGGAAACATGATGTTTGGTACAGGATTTCTCAAACCTTAATGTTCATACTAATTTACTTAGTGATTCGTTAAAATACAGCTTCTGATTCAGAGGTCTAAGGTAGAGACTGAGGTTCTGCATTTTTAATGAGCCCCCGGGTGATAAAAATGCTACTCATTCTCAGACTATAGTCTGAACAGCAAGTCTACTAAGGCAGTTAGATAATCAGGTTTCAGATATATGCTCTCCATTCCTTACTTCCTCATTCCATTGACAACTCTCTGAATGGGGATAATACTGGCTGTTGCCAGAATGAAGAGGAGAGACACTGAGGGGATTTCCAGATAGGGGCACCTTCACAAGAGGGTCACTAGCCACATGACAGGGGAAGGAAAGATGCCTGTTGATTGATACAAAGGATTCGTCCACTATTTTGTACCTTCAACTCACATTCACTAACCTTCCTTTTCAAGGAAATGCAAAGATGAATGACTTAGCCCACCAATGCAAGAATTTAATAATGCAGCTCAGTATGCCTGATAGCCTGGAATTGTGGCCTTGAGGAAAGGTGATGTAACTGACAAGTTTCAATACAGAGGATGAAAACCAGAAGGAGTGAGGTATAAAGTAGGGCACTAAAATGAGAATCAAGGTTGAATGAAGAAAAGGTCAGAGCTAGAAGATAGTCTCCTAAAATATTCTTTCACTTTTTGAGACAGAACCTAGACCCACTCTAGATAAGAATAAATTACTAATGTGCTGAGACTACAATCCTTTCTTCATCAGGCACTCTCAGCCCAGTGCCCATGTCATGTGAGTCCTTCAAGGACCTGCAAAATTGTTTGGGGCCAGAATATAAAATCATTGACTTACAAATGTGAAAAGAAACCAGCAAAATATAAATTAATAATTATTTGTTGCCAAAATATAATATTATTTTAAACTCATCAATTGTTCAGTTTAGTATTCATAAAAATTCTGTTACATCTGAAAACTATTCATAAGTTAGATTTGCTCAAGTTGCAAAAATTCCTGAGCAGGCATTATGATTGCCAAGAAATCCTAGTAAATTGACAAGTTTCCAGTAGCCAATAATTTATAAAGCATCAAACAGCAATCTTTTTCTTATTTTACAGCAAAATATTTATTTTTTAATTCAAGCTTTGGGTTGGGTACGTATTAATACATATAATGTGATATGAGATCTGAGACCCAGTATTTACCTTAGAATGTGGCAGTACTTTGTGGAAAACTATAAAGTGAAAAAGGGAGCTAGATCTCCAAGTGACAATAATTGTCCAAGTGAAAATTATGCAATTTCTAGGATTTCACTCAAAGTAGTCTAAGGATAAAAGACATAAATTAAGTCATTCAGTTAACACTTTTATTGAGCACCTACTATGTGTCAGGCTCTATTATAGACAAAGGAATACAATAAAGAAGTTAGATAAAGCAGCAGGTAACAGTGTACCTTGACATAGAACTCACTAAGCCTCACCACACCCACCTGAAGCAAGGCCAGGTGAGACTGACTAAAGGAAAATGGACCTCCAGGATGTCATGGAAAGCCACCCTTGCTTCCTCACAGATAATGAAGAAAATTTACATTAAATGCCTACTTTGTGCCAGACTGTGCTAAACGCTTTCTAATTGATTCATGTTGAATCCCCATGACAACTTTGTGGAGTCTCTTAATTCTTACATTAACAGCAAGGAAATCGGGCTCAGAGGGTCTGGCACCTGCACATGATCAGATAGCTAGTTAGCAAATGGGCCACTTAGGATTCAAGCCCCGGTCTATCTGATCCCAGATACTGTTCATAGAGGCAGCCAGCCCTGACTACTTCATACTTGGAAAGTTCTCCGAATTGGCTTGATTGATGAGAGCTGGAGACTGTTAGTGTTGTGCCTCTTTTTCACTGGCCAGAAACATGGGCTCCAACCTGGTTTTGTCAGAGAACCCATGACAGTGGCCTTGAAGGTATTGGATGTGCTTTGGCTCTGTCCTCACTTACCAACCCTTAAATAAACATCTCTCTGGCCCAGGGAATGGTTATCTGCATCTGTGGCTGCAGCAGTGCTTCGCCTTGGGATCAGAGCTCTAAAGTCTTTCACATTCCTAACCAGCATGGCCAAGTGCTTCTTTTCTCCCTATGGGTCCTCTGTTCAGGTCAGAAGTTCTCCTGGCCTGCCTGGGCCTGAAGAGGCAGTGGACGTGCCTCTCCCAGACTCTGCTGACAAGCCAGCTTCTGATCTTCTACCTTCCTGCTTTATTTTGGATTATTGTATTTTTCCTATATTTTTAAGGTAGGTAATATGTTTAGTTTAGTTTTTCTATAATAATGAAGATATTTAAGGCTATGAATTTTCTATGAGAATAGCTTTTTGAAGTGACTATAAATTTTCAGTATAAAATGTATTTATTTCTTTTAAATAGATTGTAAATTCAGATTTGAATTTTGATTATACCAAGTGTTTTATATTTACTCTTATTCTCTATGTAGCGATATTTTGGTTACTTTTCAGTATTTGTTTTTAATTGTATTGGATTATAACCATACAATTTACCTCGTAAAATCTCTACCTTTAAAAATATAATAAGATGTCCTTTCTAGTAACACATACAACAAATTTTATAAATTTTTATTGACATGTAAAAATGTATAATAATTATTCCAAGAAAATAAAATTAATTAAAATGAAATTCACTAAGAATTAAAATCAATTTGTTAATTGTTTCACTCAATTCCTCATTGCCTTAACGTATTTTTCTCTGCTAGTTATGAAAACTAAAAAATTAGAAATTTCAAGAAGCCTGGAGTTTCTGAGTAATGCAGAAACTTAAGTGGGACTAGGGAGTGAGATTCTTTTAAACCACATGGTCAAGCAGAGGTCAAGGTGTAGCCTCAGCATTAGAAGTCAGGATGGTGGGTACTCCAGTGGATTTGTGACTGCAAAGGACCATGAAGACAGGTTCTGGGCTCCTGGTAATACTCTGGGTTTTTTGTTTGTTTGTTTAATTATTGTTATTCATGTGCCTGATATATGGGCATGTTAAGTTTGTGGAAATTGTATGATGTTTATACATTTCCGTATATATGTTATTCTTTTTTAAAAGTTTTTTTAATGCAACCACAAGGTAAAGTTATTTAATGTCATTTCTCCTTTCCCTATTCCCCATTCTCTTCTACAAATATTGATCTAAAAGAAATATCGATTCCACCTTTACATGTTTGTTTTTAAAAACTGCTTCACATTCCTGCTCCTTCCTTTCTTCATAGTTCCTTTCCCACACATTAGTCACGATAGTTTAACCAAAGTTTAACCCAGCATTTCTATGGCTGAACCTTATCACGCAAAGCCCTATACAGGTGAGGAGAAGGTCTTCTGCCTTGTCTCCATTCAGAAAATATGACCTTTAAACATCACAGTAGCAGAGAAAGAGAAATCTGGAGAGTTCATCTGACTTTTAAGAGCCAGATCTATAAGTGGCTTATGCCACTTCTGCTCTCATTGAATGACCAGAACCCAGTCACATGGCCCCAAAATAATTAAAAGAGAATTTTAGGGGAAAGGGGCTGTCATTTTGCTTCTGGTCACATGCCTTTACAGTCTAGAACATGTCAGCCCTAAATTTCCCAACTGTTCAATATATCTCTTAATCCTTCAAACCAACTCTTAAACTCAATTAACTGATATCTTAATCCCTTTTCCTTCATCATAAAGCTAAATGATGTATGTAAACATTTTGCTTTATTAAGAACAAAAAGATGCTAGTGTTTGTTTCTAGCTAGGCTTGAGGTGAGAAAAGGAGAGTTTTACTTATCTATTTACTTATTTAACACCTTTAACTTTTCTTGGACATTCCTTAGCTCTTGCCCAAGTTTACCTTCAATAGTCTCAGCTAAGCAATTTAATTAAAGAATCAGACTCATGATATGATCAACAAATGGCTTGATTATTTTCTCCCCCTACTTATTCAAACCCATTCTGTGAGCCTAATTTTTCCAGCCAACTAGATGAAATTTAAGGCAAATCTCATGGTTTTATGGTCAATCATTACCAATAAAAGGATTGTTTCCAGCTACTTACAGTTATGAAAACAATCTCAGGTCAATAATTAAAATATCTAATCCTATGTAATGGTCATAAGATTAACTCCATTTAGAATTAAGTATTTTTACTATCAGACATGCTTTGAGTACAAAATAGGTGAGGTCAATAGTTTGGCATGACTCAAACACTGAACCAGTGGGATAAGTCACTGGTGGTCCCATTGAAGACCTTCGTAGGCTTGAAGTAAAAAAAATATTCCACCTTTCCAAATAAAAAGTTTCTTCTTCTAATTTTTATTCAACAATTTTATATTCTCAATGGCTGAGGGAATAAGAGACCCCAAACTGGTTTTGAATACTTCCTTGAAAGTCTTGCATAGATCTGAGAAAGGTCATTAGTTAGTGTACAATCATCTAACACTACACCAGTGGACAGGAAGGAAGATTTGGGTTTTTCTCATCACACTGGGATCCAGCTATCAAGAAAGTCATTTAAACCTTACACATATAATGACCTACCTGCTCTAGGAAGATGTAAGTCAGGACAAAGAAGTTAAATTTAGGAATAGTATTTCCCATATACAGCATGGAGTTAAGCTGTTTGAAACAGAGGAATGAAATGTTCTCCAGTAACCACAAGGTACACTTTATAGCCACTCTCATAGATCCATCCACATGCCTCTTTCCCAGACCTCCTTGTCCCCAGCCTTCCAATCTTTCTCCTAATAGGTCTCTGACTATCCAGTCAAGCCATTCACATTCACAATTCACCATAGTCCATTCATATTCATGCCTTAAACCATTTCTCCTTCCATAAAACTATACATCCAAATGAACTACTCAAAATTTTGCCCTTTGAGAGGGTTTAGGTCTTCATTAGTTATACTAATCTTTGCCATTCCCCCCAGGATGCTATATTGTTTTTTTATTTATAATTGTTTAAGTAATTTGTTTCTGAATAGAAAATTACCACAAAATGTAGGATGGCTTAAAATAGCAACAATTTTATTACCTAGCATAATTAACAGTGTCTTAACAGGATCATTCTTCTGTTGGTCTTGCAGACGAAGTCAGATATCAGCTGGGACCAGAATGTCCAAGATAGCACTACTCACATGGCTTGCACCTTAGCAGAGATGGCTGGCAGTCTGGGCCCTCTCTTTCCATGTAATCTCTTCATGTAGCTATCTAGAGCTGGACCCCAACAGCAAGCATTCCAAGAAGACAAGCCCCTTATCAAGTCTTTGCTTGCATCATGCCTGCTCTTATCCATTTCCCCAAATGATGGGGTTTTCATCACCACTTGGCCAGTGATCTAGCCACAAAATTCTATTTTGGATTCTGTTTCCTAGAACTATGCCTGGCATCAACCTTCTTAGGTGGGCTTTCTGGCAACAACTTTAAGATAGAGGTTTATTAAGTCATCTTGTTGGGAATAACTCTTGTAAGCAAGTATGGGAAGCAAGATTGGGGCAGAGAGGAATGTTGAACTATATGCAATGGCAACAAAAACTAAGCTGATCCCATGGGGAGCTCTAAAACTGGAATGGCTCTCCAAAGAGATCCCATACTGAGGCAATGGGATCAGGCATTTATACCACCACTTCAACCTGTCCTTGGAGCAAGGTAGCTCCCTTTGTCCAAGGACAGTTGCTAAGGAAGGACTCTGTTGTGAGCCATCAGCAGGCAATATGCCTATTTAATCAGGGAATGAGTGCCCTTATCCTTATGAAACAAGCTGGAAGGCACATCACAGCATCCACTATACAGCCCAAAGAAGAGAATTTTCTATACAAACCTAATCTTATAAATGTGCTTATTAATAATAATGAGACACTAAGACAGCATAACTTTGTTCCAAGGATACTTAAAGACCTATCAATATATAATAATGGCAGGACAGTAAGAAAGACAACAAATATCAAAAGTCTAAAAGCCTCAAAAGCCTAAAATCTCAAGACTAGCCAGAGAAACAAATTAAAAAGTGGACTCAGCCAGTGCCATTGACCAGGGCTCTGGTTTAAATTATCTTGAACTTGAAAAACAGTTCCCAGTTGCGGACCAAGAATCTGCTGTTGCATCCCAGAACCTGCCAACTAATTTGTCTGGTAAAATTACTGCTGCCCTAGGAAGTTATAAGAATAAGAGTGAGAATGAGAACACGAATATGGATAGAAACAATAAAACATCGAAATCAATAGTGTAAGTATAAGAATAATGTTTGCAATCATTGTGATATTCAGTGCATTTCATCTCCTTCTTAGGGTGTTTAGATAATTTAGGAGAATCTGATACATTGGACTTGTGAAAAATAACTGTTCAAGAGTTTAATCAAATAAGTTTTTAAGTTGGGGGCAGGGGAGGGAAGCTACTCAAAATTCTAAAATTTGGCTTATTAGTTGTGTTAAACAGTGTGTAAATATTTAAAAGAATATTAATTATTTAATGATTAAAGAAATGTTTGTTTCACAAAGTCCAAAAAGTTAATAAATTGAGCATCAGAGGAAAGATAAGTGGTAGCAAATGTTCCTTTCCAGCCACATACACACACACAAAAAGCCTGTCAGAGAGTAAATAATAGAATCAATAGAGACAAGATCACAAATGCAAAATTATCTTA
The DNA here is from genome assembly GCF_000151845.1 of Pteropus vampyrus. NCBI lineage: Eukaryota > Metazoa > Chordata > Mammalia > Chiroptera > Pteropodidae > Pteropus > Pteropus vampyrus. The sequence continues at coordinate 5,932,988 of NW_011888878.1, forward strand.
CCCCAGGCTTGGCACAGAGCTTAATATATGTTAGTAATGTTTTAACCATAAAATCCACCATATTCAAAAGACAGTATGAAGCAAGACAGTTCAAAGCTAAATATAAGTAATTGCTTATTTTCTACAGCTTTACCCTTTTTATATACATTGTGTCCCATTTGCCACACAATCGTGGGCTGACTCTACATGCAAATATTTATGAAATTCTCTTGGTTGGCCATGACACTGGAGGGGCTCTTTATCTGGTTCTCAATCAACTCCTTCCATCCTTTGTTCTTCCTGAAAGGCAGCAGATAGAGCGTGTTTCAGAGTCCCAGAAAATATCAGTGGGAACTGGAAATTATTTGAGACTTTATCCAAAGTCATGTTCACTGAGAAGGCTGTTCTATTTACAGGGTGGAAGAAAATCAGAAAAATTAAAACAAATTCAAATTTATTTTTGTGGAGTACAATAAACAGAAAACACTAAACTTCTAACACTTCAGAGGAGCCAAGAACCAAGCAAAGATTCAGATTTTAAAACCAATCCCTTCCCAAGTGTGTTTTTAAATATTCAGGCTTCCAAAATTCATGCTGTACACACAAAACGACTCTCCTGGAAGTATTAAAGCAAACCCCAGTGAGTTTATTTCCTTTTCTTTGTAAAGCATTTAAGTTCTGCACCTGCAATGGGAGAACTCTGTCCCTGGACTAATAACCTCTCTTGGAAGTTTTTAATCCTCAAGTTAAATGTAGGTATGAGAGCCTCGATTCAAAGCCACTTTAATGTCAAAAAAAGTGAGTGCACAATGCTCACTCTGTTCTCACAGATTTGCATTTTGGAGGTGGGAGGGGTTGTTGTTGTTTTAGTCTCTTAATTTCCTTTTCATTTTATGTTGGGTTAGTATTTACTTTTCAAGTCACTTTCCTGAACCAATTTTTCAGCAAACATCAGCCAAGTTGGTCTAGGGCTGTCCCAGCAGGAGAGAGTCCCTGGTGGTTCATCTGCACCTGACTGTCATCCTCCAGCATTTCTTGCTTCCCAACAGATACACAAAACATGGAGGCCATGCCCTGGAGAAAGACTTTTCTAGTCCTCCAAGGTGTTTTTTTGTGAGGTGCTATGAAGGAGAGGAAATATTTCTGGTCTTCAGAGGCCTGGATTCCAGTGCCAGTGCTGCCACTAGCTGGCTGTGTGATCTTGGGTAAGTAAACTCCCTTTTCTGTGTCTGAGTTCCCATTGGAACTAACACTTTTAACCTTACTGTTCAGTTTTCCCCCTCTGTCTCACAACTTAGAAAGCTGAAAAGAAAGCCCAGGTGTTCCTTTGGGAAAGTTTTAAGTCACTCAAGCCTCTGTCAGCACATGGGAACCCTCACCCCAATCCCAACTCCCAACCACCATAAAAACTCTAAGCTAAGTCCCCTTTCCCCCCTTTCTCAAGCCATTTTTAGATCTGCCTGGAATCTACTCTGCTTTCCCCAGAAAGCCTCATTATATGGATAATGAACCTTTTCATTTCCTCTTGATATGCAGTATAATCAGTCTCAACATCTGAACCAAATTTGGGGTTGAAGTCTATCCAGGTTCTTCAGGGTGGTCACAACAGACAATCTCTGAGATCCTTGTTCTAAGGCAGTACTGTCCAGGAGAAATGTATAGTGAGCTGCATGCTAAAATTAAAAGTTTCTAGTAGCCACCTTAAAAAGGTAAAAGGGAACAGATGAAATCAATTTTAACAATATAGTTTATTAACTCGGTATATCTAAAATGTTATCATTTTAACATGTAATCAATAAGAAAATTATTAAGGACATATTTTAGCATTATTTTTTTCCCACACTAAAACTTCAGAAGCTGGTATTTTGCACTACAGCACATCAAAATTTGGACTATCCACATTTCAAGTTCCCAAAACCCAGATGTGGCTAGTGGCTACTGTTTTGGACAGTGCAGTTCTAATGAGATCCCAATGAAGTCTCAAGACTTCTAAAACTATTATTGTTATAAACAATCTTGTTATATCACTGTATTCATCAAAACTAAGAAGCCATCAATTATAAAATGTATCCTTGTTTCATATACCACAAAAAAACAATTGTAATTATAAATTCCATAAATTGTTGAATCAATTTAAATCAGAGATATTAAACCATGAAAAAAAATTGTGTATCTTAGAACCGATTTTTTAAAAGAAAAAAAAAAGTATATATATATATATTTGTTTCCCCTAAAGGAGGTCTGACCCCAGGGAAAGCTGTGAAGTGAAAAAAAAAACAATGTCTTTAGTGCTATCACCTATTTCCTATGAGATTCTCTCTTTCCTCTTTGACCTCTCTACTTAATTCTTGTCAATCCTTGCTTTAATTATCATTAACTGGTGAGGGAGTGCTTATTGATAAGCATTCATTGTATTATAGGACTCTTTGATGTGACATTTGTATTTTCAAAGAGGATATCTAAAATGAGACATTTATTGAGCACATTTATTGTGCTATGCAGGGAGCTCATCTAATCCTTCCAACAATCCTGTAAATTAAGCATTATTTTCATTTCCTGAAGGAGAAAAAAAAGCAGATTCAGAGAGTTTGAATATCTTACCCAAGGTCAAATAGTGTCTAAATGGCAAGTTCAGCTTTCAAACCTAGATCTATCTGATTTAAGAGGCCAGGTATTTTTCTCTATAACCCAAAGAAGGAAGTAAAAAAGTCAAGATGACAGGTTGGGTCCCAGAAGTCAACTACTTACCTAGTCCCCTTTCTAATAAGACCATCTGACACAAAGGAGTGAGTATTGAACTGTCAGAAACACCATCAAATGCCAGTTCCGGCCAAAGTATTTGGCCACGCATGGTGTTTCAGCAGATTTTCTTTGCAAAACTGCAAGAAGCCCTTAGAACTGACAATTCCTTTCAAAACAGTGCACCATCCTGAGTTTCAGGAAGCACTTCAGTGAGCTGATGCAAGTGCACACACACACAAAAAGGGCCACATATGCATTTCTGGAGGTGAGACTCTGCACAGTTGAGTGGGCACAGCTCATCACACGTGACACAACAGCTACACAGCTGCAATTCTCAGGAGCCCAGTAGCCAGGGCTGGGAAGACATGACTTGATTTTCTCCTCCAAGGGCTTGACAGCAGCAGCCTAAAGACCTCACTCAGATCTGAATGGCTGTCTGGAGAGCAGGCCAGATTGAATTCCAACCCAGCTGAGAAAGCCGAAATGTGAGAAGGGGGTATTCTTCAGGATAATCAGGGTCAAGGCAGCACACAACATAAGCAATGTTTTAAAACACACAGGCAAAGAATTCTTCAGCTAAGTCTTTCAGCTGAAGGTGTGGGTAGGTATCAAAACTGCTCTTAAGCACTATTTATCATAGACAAACTATAAATATTAGGGAGAAAGTAAACAAGAAAAGAGTAGTAGGCTACCTTAATAGAGAAATATGACAGCATAAAAAAGTGATCCAGGCTATGTCAATGATGCAGATTAGAAGCAGGCTAATTTATGAAAGAATTTTCCTGCTACTTTGAACTGGAAGTCAGGACATCTCAAACATTAATCATTCTTGGTCACTACTACAATATAAAGATACTTTACTATCTGGTTCACACCTTCCTACAAAAATCCACTCTAAGTTGTTTGTGTCATTATTCTCCAATTTCTAGGTATTTAGAATATTTAGATCAAGAACTGCTGCTGCAAAAGCTTAATAAGACTCATCACAAGACAAGCCCCCATAGCTTTCCATGAATGGCCTTGGCATGTGGGTACTAGGAACTGCTTTTCCCATCTATCCAACTTGCACAGTTGGGTGGCCTGAGACAGGCAGCAGCAGAACCTGGGAACATGCTGGCTGTTGACCCCCTCTATCTGACACACTTCAACAGCTCTGGCTGGCCACGGATCAGAACAGAGCCAGTAGTGGCCCTTCCCATGGAGCCCTGTCCACAACAGCCACATACCTCAGTTCAGCTGAGATGGAGGAGAGTCAAGGAAGGAGCCAATTCCAAGATCCTAAAGGGTAAAAATTCAGACCAGTACATTGCAGGGCAGGCCTCAACTACTAGTCCTAATGGATAGATATAGAGGAAATAAATATCCTTCATTTTTCTACAGTTCTCAGACCAAAATCAAAGTTAACCCAAACTCACCTACTTTTCCTAATGGTGACTTGAATATCATTAATTTTAATAATGGAAATGACAGATACTGTTACTGATTGCTTACAGCATGCCAGGCTCACTGTTAAGCATTTTGTATACCTCATCTCATTTTGTGCTTATACCACTTGCCACTATCTGAGATTATCTTGTTCATTTACTCATTATTATCTGTCTCCCTCACACAAATTTAGGCACCATGAGATTTGGAAGCTTATCCGTCTCACTCAAAGCTAGTTCCCCAGTGCCAAAAATGATGCCTGGTACATAGCAGGAACTCAGAATTGACTGAATGATTTTATCTTCACAGAAATTCAATGATGAAAACCTTTTATTCTAATATTACAAATAAAAAGAGTCAGAGCATCTCAAAGTTTCATAGCTAGTGAGTGGCAGAACCAAGATCTGGACCTAGATCTTTAAGAACAAAACCTATGCTCTGAAACATCAACAACCAGTTAGGAAGCTTTGGCTGAAGCTCTCAGAAGGCCCAATAAAAACAGGCTTAAACAAGAGAAAATTATATTATATAACAAGGAGTGCAAAACTGGAGGTACATCCAGGATTGAGCATCCTCAAGGACATAGTTTCTTAATCCTTCTCTTTGACCTGTCACCTTCAGCATGTGATTATCCTCTTGGGCTGTTGGCTCCCCTGGCAGTTCTAGGATGGGTACCAAAGGTGTGAACATCATCTGCAGACAACAACATCCAAAAGTAGCACGAAAACCGCCCTGTCCTGAAAATCTTGTTGAGAATCGGAAAATTTTTCCAGAAGCAGCCCCAGCAAACTTCTCCACTCATTGTATTTGCCAGAATTGCATCTCCTGACTATACCCAACCTAAACACATAATCAAAGAAATGAGATGACCATAATTACCCTTAGATAAATAAATATTAATCCATAGGTGTTGAGAAAGGGCCACAGACTCTTCTCCTGGACGTAAACATGCAGAATGCAGAGGAGGGTAAACAAATGGGGCTCTGTTAGTGTTCCAGTTATTATTATTACTTAAGAAATTATCTTAAACTTCAAACAACAATGACTTAATTTTTCCTATAGATAATTTGGAAAGGGCACAAAAGAGATGGCTAGTATCACTTTCACAACGTCAGGGGTTTCAGATGGGAAGATTAGGGGGCCAGAATAATTATCTGGAGGCTTCTTCACTCACATGTCTGGTGTCTGGGTAAGAATGACTCAAGGCTGAGCTCAGCTGGGATGGTTAATCAGAGTACCTACACATAGCATCACAGTGTGGCTGGGGTTTCCACACAGCATGGCAGTCTCATGGTAGTCAGACTTTTTCCATGGGTTTCTTGGGCTCCCAATGGAAGTATTCCAGTGAACAGGTAGGAAGCTATATTACCTTTTATGAATTAGCCTAGGAAGTCATATAGCTTAATTTCCACAATACTGTATTCACTGAATCAGTCACAAGCCCACTCAAACTCAAGGAGAGATTACAAAGACGCTATCTCTCAATGGAAGGAGTATCAAAATATCGGTGGCAATTTTTTAAAACTAGCACTATTAGCAAAAAGTAAGTAGATGAAAAAACAGTATCTGCCAGAAATGAACTGCTTTTTAGAAAACAATCAGAATAATCACGCTTTTAGAAAATTAACAATCTCTTGCAGACTTTTTTCTATAACTCTCTATTTAGCATTGAGACTAAAGGATAGACTACCTACCCATTGATTTCGTCTATAATTTGGCAATCAAGAAGGCTGGTACTTTTCAAAATATACAAAGGACACATTCTCCGTTCCTTCGGAGTTGTAAAGTTTAATGAGAAAAAAAGAAAAATGGGCCGATTCAGATCTTCTTTTCTTTAGTTTTTGTCACTGGCTGGAAGTTGTTTCTTCATGCTTCCTAGCTAGTTCTGTTGCTCATGTGGAATGGACCCCTGTGCTTTGTTTGCTCTAGCTTAGCCATCTGTAAAATGGAGTTAGCAACCCTTTCCTGGAGGAGCAGATTCCTTCACTCTTTTTCTCTGTTTACAACAGACTTTAAGGTCCTTGGAGACTGTGCTGTTTAAATGCAAAATGTTTTGACTATCATTTCATTATTTGAAAAACTAAACAGCATAAGGATGCTTCTGCTGCTATGTTGCTAGGTTACTAACAGACCTCTGTGCCTGCGCTGAAGTATTGAGACTTGCTGCAACTTGGCACCAGGGCAGGCTTTCTCGGGCAGAGATGAAGGTGAGAGAGTGGGGTGGGTGACCTAGAGTCAAATCGCTATGGACATCATTGGAAACAGAGGGTATTTAGCTACCAGATACCATGGCTATATGTGCCTGTCTTTGAATCTAACAAATCAGCTTGTGCTGTCAATACTAGAGATGGCTCAATACCCAGCTGGTGGGCTTAATCCTGACAAAGTTCGGATTGTGTCTCTGAAGGAGCCAAGTCCATATACACTTCATTTTCCAGAGAGTTGGAAATGAAGTAATCAAATGTGGCAAGCAGGCAATTATACCTGGAATGCCTTTCATATGCCCAAGGCATGACATCGCCTCTCTGACATGTTTGTCCACGTTTTTTTAAAAAGGAGAGAGAAAATAATCTCATGCTATTAATATCGTAGCATTAAAAATATTCTTTCCTGAGCCAAGTTATCTCCTGCTGGCAGTTCCAAGGTGGCTGCTATTGTAAATGTCTAAAGGAAGATAAGCTATTCTAGATATGACATTTAAATACAGTGACAAATAATTATACACAGGCACACACAGGAGGAGCATACCTCCAGGTGAGTACTATTTATTAAATACATCCTACCGCTGAAGAAAACCTCCAGCAGCTTTATCCTGGTGAGCCTTTGTCTCGTTAATAATGATTTAAACCTGGCGGCAGCATCCCAGTTCTCAAAAACCAGGGATATTTTCTCCCTTGCCATGTAATGGTAGAGAGTAATTTTAGAAAATTCTGAAATAATCTCATCAATGGTGATGTGATATTCAGTATTCATCTGAAATCCTCTACCCATCTGTTCCCTTCTAGAGCAACATAGGAGGAAAAAAAGAAAGAAAGAAAAAACAAGGAAGCCAATAAAGCTGTTACAAATGAACGAGGATGGGAGGTGGGGAAAGGACAGAGAAAGGGAATGAGAAAGTAAAAAGATGACAGATGGAAATCAAGCTGTTGGCGAATTCTACCTGGACAAGGCAGGGAAATGGAAACCAGTCTTTCTCAAACACCACAAAGTTCACTCATTTGTCACAAGGATTTACTGTGCACTTTCTCTGTGCCAGGTTTGTTCCGGGTCCTGGTGAGCAGCAGCAGCAGCCCTGACTGGGATGTACAGCCGGCCAGAGAAACCAGCAAGCACAGAAATAAAGGCACATATACCGACAGCCCTGGGAGCTGTGAAGGAAACCCCCAGGATGCCATGAGCATGCATGACTGGTAGATCTCATTTAGATCAGCAAGTCATGGAAGGCACACCTGAGTTGGAGAAATTTGCTCTTGAGAGAAACTGGGAGCCTCTGGAGGGTGGCTGGAAATGAGGCCAGCCAGAGGAACTCATGGGTGTGCTCAGCATTAGGACTCGACCCCAAAGGCAACAGGAAGAGAAAGTGGAGCTCCTCCACTGGTGCCCTCACAGCTGGAATGAGAAATCCTAGTGAGCAGAGCCCTGTGGCGCCTGCTCTGCCCCTCTTTCCCTTTCCCGGGGCTCCCAGAGGAGCAAATGATGGGTTCACACTATCTCTTACTTATGTCTGGAATGAAATCAAAGAAAATTTTTTGGTTTCATAATTTGGCATATTATCCTCCCTTTCAATCTGTGTCACTTTTCATAGCATTTTCATCACTCTTCTATCCACATGAAGTCCCCACCCCGCCGCCTTGGTGTGTAATAAAATACTTTCCCAGGACTCTATTGTAAAGGAGGCTTTGTAGTAAGATATTTTCCACAATGAAATGGGAAAAGACCTCAATGTGTACAAATAGGGTAAATTTATATTATGCCGTCTATAAAAGGAAAGAAAATATATGTTTCTGGGGCTAGGAAAAAAATACCATTTATTTCTCTTAATATTGAGAGTTCCTTAAGAGGACTCA
>NW_011888878.1:5942205-5984673 GCF_000151845.1 Pteropus vampyrus
AGCGCTGAAAGCTAGAAAAATGTAAGAAATGGAACTAATTCCTCAGTATATACAGTTCTTCTGTTTCTTAGTAACTTTCATCTAAGGAATGGTGGACTGATATGTTCAATAAAAGTTCTACAAATGCCTGTGACGATGGTGCACTGAGCTATAGTAACATTCCTCTTCCTTTGGGAGACCACATGCTATACAAATTTTGCCTCATGATTCATGGAATCACAGATGGCTATTGCTGAAGAGATCTTAGAGAACGCTTCAGCAAGCCTTCCTAGTTTTGCAGGCTCAGAGATGCTCACTGTCCAAGTTCGTACAGCCAATTGATGGCAGAGCTGGGGCAAGAATCCAGGTTTCTTGATTTCTAGTACAGGACTGCTTGGGTCAAACCACGTTTCTGCATGACTTTATAGGCTTATTAAAGATATTCTATTGCACAGTTTTTACTGATTATATAGAAACAGGTTAGCTATTTGAATAAAGGAAAAGATAAATCATGTTGAGAGTGAAGAGGACTTTTCATTTAAAAGGCTAATCAGCTCTCTGTTCTGCTTCTGTAAATACGTTTGTTGCATGGGCCATACTCAAAATTGACTAAAGACTCACCTTCCCTTCTGTTTGATCTGTCTAAGCAACAAACGTAACTGTTTGTACCCACTAGCAACTCCAGCGCTTTGTAACACTTTGTAACTGCCAGTAACCCATAGCAAATCCCCGCCCTTTGTAATGCAATGTAACTACCTGTAACCATAGCAACTCCTGCTATTTTGCAATGGTCTGAGGACAAATTAACCAATCAGCCCATGCCAAAAAGGGTCTGTATAAGGAATGTTGCAACTGAGCTCTAGGCCCAGATCTTCAGAGTGCTAGCTCCTCTGGGACCGCTGGCATAATAAACCTGAGTTCTCCAACTCTCCGAGTGCTGCTTGGTTTCTCGCTGGTCTGATTTTGGATTTTTCCTGCAACAGGAGGAGAAGCCTGAGTATTATGAAGATGTTAGGTTTCTTCAAATTAATTTATAGGCTTAATATATTGGATTCAGCAGATTGGGGATGGAAAAGTGTGATTAAATTATTCTGAAGTTCATATGAAAGAATAAGTAGGCAAGAGTTGCTTTTAAATTTGGGGGATAAGTTAGTCATTGAAATTTTTACTACCACTTATAAGAATATACTATAAAAATACAATAGTTATAACAGTGTACTACTGCTTCAGAAAGCAGATATGGTAATAGGAAAAAATCGATTTCCTTGAAGAAGACCCTAATGCATGTAAGAATTAAGTATATTTCAAAATTACATTTAAATTTGGTGGGTAAATAAAATACTATTCAGTGAATGATGTTGGTTCAGTTGGCCACCTGTTTAGCAACACAATAAAATTAGATCTCTATATCACACTTGCACAAAGGTAAATTCCAGGTAATTTAAAAATTTTAATTTCAAAAGTAGCAAAGCAAATAAACCCATAAGAGAAAGAATTCATGAAAAATACCTTGGAGGTATGGAAGAGAAAAATATCTATAAAAGTCTTACAAATACATTAATAAAAGAGAATCACACTAACAGGAAAATAGGCAAAATCTGAACAGAAAAAATTACAAAAGAAGAAATGCAAAAGGGATGGACAGATATTTATCTCAATAAGCATCAAAAAATACAACAGAAAAAAAAAAACATTGAAAAGTATTTTTTCTTATCATGCTGATAAGAAAATCTTTTTTCCCAGTCTCTCTTTTTTTTAAGATAATGTCAAATTTCTATGATAGTTCAGTCAAAAGAGAATTCTTACACACTAATAAAAAGTGTATCCGCTGATAACAGCCTCAACAGATGGACAATTTGGCAGTATGCATCAAAAGCTAGAAAACATTTTAAAACACTTTGGCCTATTATTTGCCATTCTAAGAATTTATTCAAGGAACTAAGAGATTGCAAAATTAATTAATTTATTAATTCATTAATTTAAAAAACTTTATGAACAAAGGCATTCCTCATGGTATTATTTATAATGAAAAGCTTGAGAAATATCCTGAACATCAAAAATAAAGAAAAGTTAAATTGTAGTGTAGCCACGTGGTAACTATCATAAAGAATCTCATTTCTGAAGAATATTTAAAGACATGAGCTATAAATTTTAAAAAGTCAAAAAAACTATATACATTGTATACTAACTATTTCTTCTCAAAAAATTGGAAGTACACTACTCTTCTATCAGAGACTATGGCTTTGGAGATGGTGCCAAATGACCTGTGGCATCTGCGGGCTTGTTTGCTATGTTTGCTGGTTGAGACTATAGACCAGTTTGAATATGACAGTTGTAACAATTGTGATGCATACCTTCAAAAGAAGAGTAACCAAGAGATGATATATGACTGCACCATCTCTTCCTTTGATGGAATTATTGCAATGATGAGTCCAGAGGACAGCTGGGTTTCTAAGTGGCAGTGAGTCAGTAACTTTAAGCCCAGTGTGTACACAGTATCAGTCACTGGTTGCCTTCCCCAGGGATCAAGCGGGAGCTGAGAAGTCAAGTGGCCTACAAATCCAGAGACACAGCTATAAAGACCTAGCAAGATACATGGTTGCCATTGTCTGTGCCGCCACCTCCTGCTTCTGATTATTTATTGTGAAACCAAATGAACAGAACTCCTCACTCTCCAATTATGAAACTCAGCAGACTGTTGAGAGAGCAGCACAGCATATCCCTGGGCCATTTTACCTTCTTTGAACTCTTGGTGGGGGTGGGAGTGGTTTGGGTTGCTGGATTAATAGAGTCTGAATTGAGTTCAGACTAGGATGCTGGTTGTCCTACCCACAGCCCTGGGCTGCCCCCTTACCCATTGGCAGGACTTGGTTGTCAAATGCCAGTAAACATATCCCCTGACATTTAAAAAAAAAAAAAAAGAAAGATATACACTGAAATGTTCACCTTCTTCTGAGAAGTAGAATATTGAGTAATATTTAATATTTTAATTCTTCTGAATGTCTCAGATTTTCACAGTGATCTTAACATTCACAACAGAAGAAAAAATATGTTATTAGTAAAATAAGCACAGAATACCAAGTTAGAAAAGAGCCAGAGCTGGTCCAAGAGTAGCATGCCCAACCCATTTTCTAGACAATACAGATTTAAACAGTTGCTCTATATTCTAAGTCCTGGAGATCTGCTGTGCTACTAATGGTTATAACTGGGCAGTGACTTTGTGAGGTACCCAGAAGCTGAAAGAAATGGTCTGACTGCTGGGTTTTGAGAGAAAGAGAAAAAACTAACCACCATTGAAAAACCTCTAGACTAGAAGCAACTGAGATGTCCTTCAGTAGGTAAATATATAAACTGTGGTACATCCAAACAATGGAATATTATTCAAAACTAAAAGTAAATGAGCTATCAAGTCATGAAAAGACATGGAGGAACTTTAAGTGCATATTAACAAGTGAAAGAAGCCAGTCTGAAAAGGCTACATGCTATATGATTCCAACTATATGACATTCTAGGAAAGGCAAAACTATGGACACAGTAAAAAGATCAAATTGTCAAGGGTTAGAAAGGAGGGAGGGATGAATAGGCAGAGTACAAAAGATTTTAAGGCAGTGAAAACATTCAGTATAGTACTATAACAGTGGATATAGGTCATTATACATTTGTCCAAACTCATAGAATGTACAACACCAAGAGTAAATTGTAGTATAAACTATAGATTTAGTTGATTGTGATGTATTAATGTTGGTTCATCAACAAATGTACTACTGTATGGGGGAATGTGAATAATGGGAGAGGCTGTGCACATGTGGAGGGAGGGGTGTATGGGAAATCTCTGTACCTTCCCTTCAACTTGCTGTGAACCTTAAACTACTCTAAAAAAATGAAGTCCTTATAAATTAATTTTTTTAATACTATAGGGATCCCTTGTACACAATCAGCATATTAATCACTAACTCATAGTAGAACCACCACCTGTAAAATGGACTCTCCTTCACATTCACCCCTTGAGCCACATATTGACTTTTTAGGATGCCTTTCCTCTAAAGCCTTCTCATGATACTCACTTTCTTCTGGTTACACATGGTTATATATGAGGAATGAGCAGTGTGAACTGCCCCCAGAGTATGAATAGCTCAGACACATTGGTGAATATGTGTACATCATAAGTAGATGTGATTCTACTGGAAGATAAACTGATTCACATGAAACTGCATTTTAGAATACAAAGAAGATAAGACTCAAGCAGAAGTTGAAACCATTTTCCTAAAAGAAACATAGAGAGCATCCTAGCTCAGAGTTGAGATGTTCAGCTAGAAAAATTTATTTTGAGACTGTAATCAGCATGATTAATTAAAAGACTGCTTAGAAGAACCACCCAGCTGAGCCTAGCCTAATTTGCCAACCCACAGAATTGTGAGCTAAATAAATTATTGCTGTTTAAGTCTCTGGGGGAAAAAAACTGTATGCAAAAGAGCTGGACCGGAGCTCCTACATTTCCCATTCCCACACATATTAGAGAACACATCAACCACACCGTTGGCCTTCACATAAAGCTAGAGCTCTGTCCTATAAAGATATTGAACATTTACCTTGGGAATATTGAGGTTTTTAATGTGGTTCTTGGTGCTTCATAGTAAAGTCTATCTGATTTTGGCATTTTCGGGGGAGAGAAGGATGGTGAGATCTGCTGTAGAGATGGATCCACTCAGCTACAGAAAAAAACTTACCGTAGTGGCCCATATTAGAAATTTTTATTTTTTTTATTACAAACAGGAAAAATATTTGTGGGAAATCAATGACATGAAAGAATCTCTGAGGTAAATACAGTAACCGATTACCAAGAATTCATGTACAGATTCAAAAAGAGACTGCATCCAACAAAATCAAACAAGATATCTGAACATAGTATAGAGAAAAATCTTTTAGAATTTAAAAAGTCTTTTAGAAGTTAAATATATAATTGTCAAAATAAAAACCAATAGAAGGGCTAAGAGAAAGATTACAGGTTAAAAAGAAATAAAAGGAAAAGAGGAAAACATTTTAAAGAAAGGTGGTGAAAAACAAGCAATATGGTAGATCTAACTTCAGTCTAGGAATTTCAACACCAATTTATCAAGCATTTCAGAAGGAGAGAAAATAAAAGAGCTGGAAGGAAAACAACTGTCAAATAAATCATAGAAGAAAACTTTCTACAGCATAAGTCAGGTGTATCAATTACTGAACAAAAAGATAAAGTAAACATAAATCAGAGCAGGAAAGTACTTACCAAAAAAAACTGGCATAATACTTCTCATCAACTATTCTGGATGCTGGAAGATAATGAAGCTATGTTGGCAAAGTGTTGATAGAACGCTGAACCTAAATTTTATAGCTAGCCAACTATCAGTGAAGTGTGAGGTCAATATAGTGACTTTTTAAACAAGCAAGAAAACAGAAATTTTACTTTTCAGTTACTCTTTCTGAAAAACTTACTTGTCATTGTATGCCAAAAATTTAAATTAAATAAAAAAAAGAAGACATACAGGCCAAACCAGAAGTGCAATAAAATGAAATGTCAAGATTATAGTTAAGCAGCAGTTCTAAACCTGAAAGTTCAAACTGAAACAGGAAGTTGGAAATCCCCCCAGAAAGATCTTCAATTTAAAAAAATAAAGACTTACTTCAATAACAGTGTAATAAAGAAGTTTAATATGCTTACAAACTGAGTAAAGACATCATAATGTGATTAAAATCTCAGTCTCTTAAATCAGACTGCTTGGTTCAAATTATAAACTGTGTATGTGACCTTAGGAAGTTGCTTAAACTATTTTGACTCAATTTCCTTGTTTGCAAAATGAGTATGAAAATAATTTCAACTTCATAGCGTCATTGTAGGTATTAAGTGAAATAATACATGAAAAACATTTAATACCTGGCCCTCAGTAACTTCTCTAAAAAGACTTATTTTTATTATTATAATTTTCATATCAAGAAAAAAAAGAGGGGCAATTAGAGGTTTTGGAAAAGACAAAGCAAACCAGTCGAAAATGTCATATGTCAAATCAAAGCAAGTTAACTGCAGCATGGTTTTAACAAGTAAAAGAATATGAAGTGGAAAACAGAATTCATTTGACCTTGAAGATTGAATCTTTCTCCTTTGAGTGTCATAGGTTTGGTAATTTAGGATTATTTTCCTTCTCTACAAGTCTAATCAAACTGCTTAGTTCTCCACTGAATAATATTTACATAATCATAATTTTCAATTGCCATTTAATGATATTTGATTTTAAGAAACTAACCTATCATCAAAGCACAGAAGACATAATTATAGTTGCAGATCAGAATATAAATGTAATGAACCTTCATGTAAAGTAATGACCTAAGCTGAGAGGGAAGAGGCCACAAATAGGGAAGAAAGTGTCTGTGGTGTACATTTTGTTTGTTTGTTTGTTTGTTTGTTTGTTTCAGGTGTACAGCATAGTGATTAGACATTTATATAACTTACAAAGTGATCCCCCCAATAAGTTTTACACCCACCTCACACCATATATAGTTATTATTACATTTTCTTTTCTTATATAAAGAGGATACAAAAATATAATGATTTAGGTGTACTATTTATGGCTATAGAGTAACCAAAAAAACATTTTAAACAATAATGTAATTTTTAAAAATAGAAGAAGAGAATAGTGATGTTAATGTGCTAAATTCTACAACTTCCAAAACCTAACTTATTTTTTGGGACAAGGACCTGAAGAGGAGGTCCTAAGAGCAAGCAGAAGGATAATTATGCTTATTATTTTTGGCCTTGATGCTATTTAAAATTTTTTTCATGTACCTGAATTACTTATATTAACCAATAAATAGAAAAGCACTGGTCCAATCAGTCAACAAATATTTACAGAGTATATAACTCTCTACCAGACCTTGTCTAGGTTCTGGGAATCAAAAGGTAGAGTCCTTGCCCTCAAAAAGCTGACATTCTGGTGAGGAAGATTAACAGTAAACATGGAAACAACTTGATGAATAAGCAAATTTTAGATAGTGAGTGCTATGAAGAAAATCGAGTCATGTGATATAGAGTGTCTCCAAGAGGGTAATTAAAGAAGGCCCCTGAGAGGAGATGATTTGAACTGAGATGTGAAATGATGAGAGCAGTCATGCAAATGTTTAGGGAAGTATCACATTGAAAGGCCAGAGACTATAAGTAGCTTGGCATGTTCTCAGGTGAGAAAGAAATTCAGCTGGTTAGAATGGAGTAGGTAAAGGGGAGATAATAGGACTTGAGTTCAGAAAGTCTGGCAAGGGCCAGATCTTACTGGGCCTTTTAGGCCATGATTAACAATCTAATTGTGTTCAATTATAATGCAAAGTCATTAAAGGGTTTTAAGTAAGAGAGCGATATGCTCTGATATTCACTTTAATAAATTGACTCTCGCTTTAACTAGTTTGTTATTCGAACCAGGCAGTCTGATGCTGCATGCTGTGATGTTAACCACAGTGTGATGTCTTTGCCCAATTAATAATAAAATAAGTTGTAACCAGGAAAAATGAAGGCAAGTGGGCAGCTAGAAGGTGCTATTGAGGCTTGGACAAGAATTATAGCAGTGGAGATGATAAAATAGTCAAATTCAGAATACGGAGTAAAAGAACTTAAGTGTGGATGGATGGATGGATGGATGGATGGATGGATGGATGGATGGATGGATGGATGGATGGATGGTTGGATGGATGGATGGATGGATGGACGGACAGATGGCAGACGGATGGACGAATGGATAGAGGTGGGATGTGAAGAAAAGCAAGGAACCTATTGGCACCACTAGATTCTTGTGAAGTGGGTATTTGAGAAACAGCAGTTTAGGGTAAGAGTAGGGTGCTAAAATCCCTTGTTCTGTGTTAGCTATGTTAATTTTGAAATGCCTATTAGATATTCAAGTGGAGACATAAAGTATGCAGCA
Organism: Pteropus vampyrus; assembly: GCF_000151845.1. Lineage (NCBI taxonomy): Eukaryota > Metazoa > Chordata > Mammalia > Chiroptera > Pteropodidae > Pteropus > Pteropus vampyrus. Next base: position 5,950,125 of record NW_011888878.1, read on the forward strand.
GGACATATGAGTTTGGAGTTCAGAAGAAAAGCCCTAGCTAGAGATATAATTTAGAAGTCATCAGAGTAGAGATTGTATTTAAATCCATGGGATTAGATGAGATCAGGGGAAAAAAACAGTGTAAATAGAAATGAGAAGACATCCCCAAAGAGCAAGAGAAATTGATGATGATGGAGAGAGGAGGGGTATGTGCAGGAATGAAGTCTTTGATAAGGTAAGGAAGAGTGGAGAATGGTACACACAAGTGGAAAGGTTTGCCTCAGATGAGATCAGGGATTCTTTTTCCATTTCAGCAAAATGGAAAGCAAAATGTATGAGTACAGATTCATGAAAGTTGACAGATACAATGGTAGGAAAATGAGGTACCTCTCATGTGATTGCATCTATAAATCGTGAGGTGACGTTAACCCCAGTGTGGGCTAGTGGGATAGAATGTTATTGGGGATTTAAGGAAGAAGACATGTGAAATGGTCCTGCTGGAAAGTGAGAAGGCGAACATCCAGGAAATTGTTAAGATTGCCTAGCAGTCTTCAGAGATCATTTGAGATTCATGGTAATAATGTAAAAGTGAGAATAGTTAAAACATTGTGTGAGATTTTGGGCTAAATAAAGGCTAAATAAACCATTGTTGCCATTGTTGTTGTTATCATCAAATGTTACTTCAAGAATTTAGTTTTAGAATCCCCATAAAACCCTTCTAGAAACTTCAGGAACCAAACATTATACCCATGCTCACCATGTCCTGCAGACCCTCAGCCTAATACCTTCCAGACTCAAGCACATCAGCAGGCCAGAGCCCTTTATGTAAGTACACTTCATCTCAGGGAGAAAAAAGCTCATGCATGTGACACCAATTCCATCTCCCCAGGACACAAGGGTGGTAATCTGTGCAATGAAAGTAATTTACTAAATGGTCCTCTGATGCCATTGAAAAATGAATTGATTTTGCACAGGTCACATGCTTACTTACAGAGAGCAGTTTCCTCCCTGCTGGAACAGGCCCAATTCTAATGGAAAATTGAAGTGTGACACTGAGGGTCCATGCAGCAGGGCTCTCAATTATCTTAGGCCTTGGGAGTCAAGTTGAGAGACAGAAGCATGAGGAGCAATAATGACTGTGAGAAAGCCAAGTTGTTCTCTGTGTTGCTCTTGAGACTGTTAACTTGTCCAAGAAGAATCAAAAGACTGGGAGAGGGGTGGGGCAGACTACCATGGGGAAGATGTGGGAAGTGAGGACAAAGTTGTCCCAAAATATAATAAACCTAAATCTGACTGGTGTGTGTGTGTGTGTGTGTGTGTGTGTGTGTGTGTGTGTGTGTGAGAGAGAGAGAGAGAGAGAGAGAGAGAGAGAGAATAAGAGGGAGGGAGAGACAGGAGTGGGAATGGGGCAGGAGAATGAAAGAGGAGGGGATGGGAGGGGAAAGAAGAGGAAAATACAGCATTTTTCACCATATTGGTAGAATATGGTTGGGAATCCCATTCCAGATGTAGATAAATTAGAGCATGAAGTGATTAGCATAACCACAGAGCTTTAAATAAATAACAAATCTCTATATATCAAGTGTCCTCTCTCTTTCTCTCATTTTTGTGTTTTAAAAAGATCCCCTTTTCACATATGTGTATGCACCCTTTGGCTCTTCTCAGATAAGTAACAGCATTTCTCACCAGATCTGGATTTAGAATCTGCCCTTTTTGAGCATTTGGAATCATTCTAAAATGTCAAACAAAGCAAGGCTCTTTGAGGACACATTCACAGCACAAGGGAAGGGCAAGAGAGGTTCCCTGCTATACTTCTCAAACTTATATCTAAAGCTGTCTAAGATCAGAAATAAAGCCAATGGACAATGTTATTCAATGAAGAGAATTATCGTTTTAGCAGCTTATTCAACATTGTATGCAAAAAAAATGTCTGTATCCTTGTTTTACTTCTTGGTCATTTTTTTCAGCCCCCTTCACTTTTTGCTTGCCTTATAGAAATTTCTGAGACAAAGCTTTGATTTTAAGAAGCCAGTTCAAAATTGTACAAAGCCGATTCTATAGCATATTAATAAGTGTAATAATAAATAAATGATAAATACATAATTTTTTGGTAAATTTAATTTGGTAAAGTCTAGGTTGAAAAAGAAGTTAAATAGGTGTCTTTACTGAAGAACTGTTCAGTATTTTTAACATGTATGTTGTGAATCTCAGATATGTGGATATAACACATGACATCCAGCAAACTTTGATGACAGAAACCTTTTTACAGGGAGCAACTTGCAACTAATACACTTTCAGAAATGCTTTCACTTTAATTGGCCCAAAGAAACATTAATGGATTCTCTTATGATAATATTCTAATCAGTAGCATTTTCAAGGCAAGAACTTATACACTGGGCACTTTTGAAAGTGGTAGTTTAAATCCTTGGTAAACACTTTGGTTCTTAATATGAAAACCTAAATTCCACAGTAGTGGAATTATCATAAATTCAAGTCTCAAGGCTCAGTGCAGGCATCCTGGCATAGCATAGCAGTTTAGCCCAGACCCTGGGGCCAGCCTTCCTGAATTCAAATCTCAGCTTTCCTCTTTATTACGTGTGTGGTCTGGTGTTATTTAACCTCTCTGTGCTACAATTCTCAGCCTCCCTATATGTATAATGACGACGATAATATCAGATACTTGACAAAGTTATTTGATATTTCATGAGTTAAAAATTTATAAAGTATTTAAAATGGTAAATACTGAGCTTTTGAAAAGTAATATGTGACATAAATCATTTCAAGCTCTCAGGAACAAAATGATGTACATTCCTTTTGAACCAATAAGATTTACTCCACTGCCCTTTGCCATCTAAGAACTGTGCTATTTTCAATGTAAAAAAATAAAAATAAAAATTTAAGTTAGATGTTGACAAAAAAATATTTACTGGAAAGTTATATAATATTCAGATTGTAAGAGATTGTTCCGTTTGGGATATTTTAGAGGAAAATATCATGCATGAACTAAATATGGCTTAGCCTAAATCCACCAAGTCTCTGGGCCTGGAAATTCTGACATTTTATGTAGGAGTGTATATGCAGACAAGCATATGTGGGAGTTTTCGTATAAGCCGGGCAATAAAATTTTAATTTTTTTTTAATTTTAATATTTTACTATTTTAAATTATTGAATAGAAAAAGTGGTTATTTCTGTGTCATAAAGTAAAAATCATATCAATGCATGACTCCTTCATTAGCAAATAGATTTTCAGCACATAACTAGATTTAAAGAATTTGGGAGTATTGATGATTATACATTAAGCAATCCATGCCCCACTGCAGGTCTCTTATTCTCAGAGATCTGCATCTCAAAGATCTGCATCTTTGTCTCCACTCTCCCTTATTTTATCTTTTTGCTGTTTATTTGTTTATTTTTGTGGGGTTTTTTTTCCACTAGGACATGAGCTCCAGAACAGCTAAGGCCTTGTCTATTTTATTCCTCTGATATATCCTCAACACTTAGCCCATAGTAGGTGCTCAAAAAAAAATCATTAGATGAATTAATTAGTAAATTGGGATTTTACAAGAGAAAAATAGAATAAAATACAGTTCCTGCTCTTAAGAAATTCATAAATGAGAGAAAGAAATGCACCTAGAAATTCATAGTAGAAGAAAGTGCCAAATAGAAAAATACAGAGTCCCACTTCCAGCTATGGCAGATTATCTTTGCAGATCAATCATCCCAATGAACAAACTACAAAGGTGTGATAAAATGAAAGAAATTAATCGGTTTGAAGACATTGGAAACTCTCAAAGAAGCCAGACTTTGCAGGACCAGGACCCCAGAGAGAAGAGAAACTCACTGAGGTCAGCCCAACATTCCATACTGCTTAGCTCCCCAAGGCATTTACTGACTCATACACAGCACGTGTGGAGAGGCTAAGAAGCCAAGCAGAAAGCAGCTGCTAGGAGGCAAAAAAGATGAGCAAAACTTTCATCATCTCACAGAGATCTGAAGACAAAAATTGGAGTTCAGGGCCAACAAGACACCAGGACTTATAGGGGCAAGATAGAGGAGAGGAGGAAAGCAGAGAGAGATGAGCTCAACAATCTGAGCAGCATTTTTCTTTGAGGTATTTACTTGTTTATACGAAGTATCTATAGAGAGGCATATAGTGGTGTCTAAGGCTATAAAAAGCTGGGCAGAACTATCAGTAGTGTCAAAGTGCTAAAAGATTTATTTAAATTCTCTCTGGAGCAAAATAGTATGATCCGTAATCTCTGCAATTTTATATACATGTCCAGCGTTCAATAAAATGTTACCAGACAGCCAAGAAAGATGATCAAGAGGGAAAAAGACAATAGAAATAAATCCTCCAGAGATCCAAGGATTTATTTAAATACTTTAAAACCCCTCTGATTTATAGATTAACGAAAATAGATGGTTAAAGCATGAATTTCACCAGAGATTTAGAATCTATAAAAAAGAACCAAATGAAAATTCTAAAACTGATAAATAAATCGAGAACTCAATAAATAGATTTTTTTTACTGGATCCCATATGCCTCTTTCTGTGTTTTCCATTCTTTTTCTCTGAACTTCATTTTGGATAATTTCCATTGTCCAATCTTCCAGATTATTAGTCCCTTTTTCAGCTATGTCTAATCTTCTATTAAATTTATTTATTGAGTTCTCAACATATGGAATTAAAGTTCCAAAAAGGATGAGGGAAAGAAAGGGGCTGAAGCAATATTTGAAGAAATAATGAACATGAATTTTCCAAAGCTGACAAGACATCAAGCCACAGATTCTAGAAGTCCCTCAAGCGCCAAGCAAGATAAATACAAAGAAAAACATACCAACCTACACCACAGAAAACCAAATTCAAAGAAAAAACTTGGAGATATGTACAAAATGTTTTAGTTACATATGGGGAAAATAATTTTACTTCAGAAGATCAGATAAAGCTTACAAAAGAAGCAACAATTCATTTATTCATTCAACAAAAATTCATTGAGCAATTAATATATATCCATCACTAAGTTGAATCTTAAAAAAAAAAAAAGATAAAAATGACACAGTTCCTGTTCTCTGGGAATTCAAGTTTGATGTACAGAAGAGACAGAAATGTAAACAACATCTCTATAAAGCCTGCCGAGAAAAATTGTGTTTTTGTTTAACCTTAAAGGAAGAGTGATGCTTGGAGCAGGGAGGGATGATGGAATAGGAGAAGTTGTAAGACATTTGTAGGCTCTAGGGATACAAATGACCCAAGCAAAGACACAGGAGTGAAGTGGGTATCTCAGTGAGCAATAGTGAGCTGTCTCTTGGGGTTCAGTGTGACGAGATGGGAGAGAGCTGCATAAAATAAGGGTGAAAAGTTAAGTTAGAAACATATTTAGTAGGCTATGGGAACCTACCACAATTCTTTAGCAGGAGAGGGTTACCATCCATTTCATTCTTTAGGAAGCATACCCTGGGGATAACATAAAGGATGCTTTTGAGAGAGAAGAAACAACGGCGCATGAGACCAATTAGACAATTATTTGTTGCAAGAATAAAAAGGTATGACCTGAACTAAGACAATGGAAATAGAAATAGAAACCTAAGAGTATTCTCTAGACACTTCAAAGTCAGAATCAATAGGACTTAGCTACCATTGATTGTAGGAGACAGAGAAATAAGTCAAAGTTGAACCAGGTATGGAGAGTGTCAGAAATTTGAATGCAAATATTATTTGGAGATGATATTGTGAGGTCATTTTTTGCTTGTTGAGTTAGAAGTATCAATAGGACTTTTCAAAAACAATTATCAGGGAACTATAAATTCCAGTCTGGAGATCAGAATTAAGATCAGGAGCTGACAGCAAGCTGTGAGGGCCCAGATGGGAAGCCTGGCAGCAAGAACTGAGTAAAAACTACAAGTTCCAAAGTTAGCATTTTGGTAAACACAGATTATCCTAACAAAATACTCTTTCACATTCTCAGATATGTGAAAATATACTAATTAAAAATAATTAAGATGTTAATTATACAGGAAAACGTTTACAAAATATATCTATTACTCTTCTCATTTTATGTTTTCTTTGGCCTTTTGCTAAGCTGCATCCCAATTTATTTCTGCTTAGACAGCAAAAACGCTAATGATATGAGCTATAGTTAAAAGTGCTTTCAAAGCAGGCTGGTTGAAAGTTTCTGTATGAATAATGCCAGAGGCATATGGGTTTTAAAGTCTATGTCTGTGCCATGTTTTTAAAATAATGCACATGAAATTAAGAAAAAAGCCACTTAAAACTGAGATGAAGTTTTTATAATATTAATCAATTACTTTGATTTAAATATATGTACATATACATATATTGCCACTGGGAAAATTTTTTGCTATCAGTCAGTTGGTTCCTCTAATTTCAGATATGATTTATGGATAAGAATATAACTTTGTCAGTGAGATTAGAAGCATTTTTGTAGCCCACACATTACTGTAGAATATTAAAGTTCAGGTCAAGAATAGCAGACTTCCTTCTGCTGCAGAAATTCTCTCACAGTGTTATACCGGATGTGATTTGAACTTTTGTGTTTTTCAACTACTTATGGCTTGTTTCTTGAAAAGTGTTTTTGATCTGCTTCAATTCCCCTGAGGACTAGAGAGTTCAAATTCAGTTAGTATTTGCATATTTGATCTTTGGAGATAACTCCCCAAATTACTTTCCCACACCACTAAAAACCATCACCCTGTAGTATCTACTCCACGGTGGATTTAATTAGAGAATAAAACAATTAATATTGTTTTCAGTTCTTCCTACATGTTCAACACAGCTTCATGTGACAAGAAGCAATAAAGCTTGAGCATTATTGTGAATGAAAAGGCATGAAAAGGTAAAGCATGAAAAAATAAAGCAAGGAAAAGGATGTTAAATTCCTTATAGGCTGACATCCGTAGCCTTATGTAAACAGGTATGTTGCAGTCTGATTCCAAGCCAATTTCAGGCAAAATGGCAGCATGACATAAGCTGATCCAAAGAGCTCCTCATTCTACATCTCTTCCAACAGCTCTTTTCACTCTCATTTGGCTTCTCTCTGTAGATTTTCCCCTATAGATTAAGATCTCATGGACTGTCATTCATCAAACATTTATTAAGCACTTACAAAGTACAAAGTACTCTACATGGAGTAATAGAATTGTGTGTGCCCCATGAAGCAACTGCCAAGAAATATACAGTCTATCAGGGGAGAAGACAGAAAATTCTATGTCTGGCAGGGAGTACTGTATACTAGACTTGTATTCGAGGCTATAGGATGATGTAAATATTAAGTACACAGACATGGGAATTTTTTTGAAGCCTTCTTGTCTACTAAGATCTGCAGAGAAAGGAGAAAGAGAGTGCTCATCAGCCAGGTTTTTAACACATGAAATTTATGAGGGAACTCCTCTAAGAATTGCCTTGTGGTCAGCAGAGGAAGTGGACCCAGATGACACTCAGGGAAGAAAAGATCTCATTAGACTAAATATGAAAGGAAAGAGTAAACCTTAGAACTGTAAAAATAAAGGTAGGGGGAAGTGCTGATGAGATACTCTTGAAAGAAGTCCCAGTGTTTATCTAGTAAAATCTTCATGAACTGTCAGTTTGCTGAAACTTTAACTCTTTCTCTAACTCCTGTAGTATAATGTCATCTTGTCCAAGTAGGAGCTGTTTTCTGCATTAAGAATCACTAAGGGAGAGAGAAATCAATTTGAAGACTCAAGGAAAATGCAGGAGGTGGCATCTGAACCCAGTCCAAAAAGTATAGACTTTTTAAGGCAGTGATAGGGAGGAGAACATGAGGGATAGGTGAAAAAAATGAGTAGCATGTTTAAGAAGATGCATGGACTCCAGAAGAGCTGTAATATCAACATCTGGGATAGGATGGGAGAATTTAGGAAGAGTTCAGGCCAGAAGATTAATCTGGGAGCAGTTCTTATGTGCCAAGTTCAATTGTTCAGACTAATTACAAAGACACTGAAGACCCACTGAAGGTTTCTGAGCAGGGATGGGACTCCATTCCATTAGACAAGTCCTCAAAGTCACTGACTATTATTATCTCAGGTTCTGTCCTCCTGGAAATATTTATATGTCAATTAAAAACTTTCTAGAGAGGATGTGGAGAAAAAGGAACCTTCACACACTGCTGGTGAGACTGCAAATTGGTACAGCCACTATGGAAAACAGTATGGAGGTTCCTCAAAAAACTGAGAATTGATCTACCATATGATCCAACAATCCCTCTACTGGGCATTTACCCCAAAGACATGAAAACCCATATCAAAAAAGATATTCGCACACCGATGTTCATAGCAGCATTATTCACAGTAGCCAGGACATAAAAGCAACCGAAGTGTCCTATGATAGATGATGAGCTAAAGAAGCTGTGGTACATATATACAATGGAATATTACTCAGCCATTAGAAGAGATGAAGTACTGCCATTTGCAACAACCTGGATGGAACTCTAGATAATCATGCTAAGCAAAATAAGCCAGACAGAAAAAGTTGAAAGTCACATGATATCACTTATATGTGGGATATAAACCTAAAAGCAACAAATGAGCAGGACAAACAAACAGAGACTCATGGACATGGAATATAGACTAGCGGTTACCAGAGGACTATAAACTAAAGGTTACTAGTGGGGTGGGGGAGGAGGAAGAAGATAGATGGAGTAAAGGGGGTCAAATATAGGGTTTAGGGGGAAGGTGAAGTGGGTAAAGGGGATCAAATATACGGTAGCTGAAGGAAATTGGACTTTGGGTGGTAATCACACAATAGAATACACAGATGTCAAATGATAATGTACACCTGAAAATTATATAATTGTATTCACCAATGTTACCCTAATGAACTTAATTTTAAAAAAAATACTTTCTAAAGGCAAAAAAATAGTCTTTGCTAATCCAAAGAAACAGGTATCAAATGAGAAAATATCTACATGGGATGTATCTTGAGATAGGGGCCTCCAGTTACTCCTCGCACCATTCCTTGAGCACCAAGATGATATTTTTTGAGGATGGAATTAAAAAAAGAAGATCTAACCCTAAGGTTCCCTATTCTTTTTCCGCTGAGACACCCAAGACAGATGACAATCGCCAATAGAACTTATTCCCATGGGTGTACCCAGGCTTGCATGAGAAACCAGCTCACTGAGTGGTCTGAATTCAAGCAGAGTTCAAACAGGAAACAGCTTTGTTTTCCTCCAGCCACTGACTTCAGACCTGCCCTGTCAGACTTCCCTTCTCTATCCTTTGACTATACTTGACAGATCCCATAACTCTCTAGTCACTGCCAATTATAACAAGCCTCGTTTTGATAATCAAGTCTCACTCTCAGACCTGGTCTAGTCTCAGTCAAAGTATAAATCCCACGTAATTCAGTGCTCAGTCTCCTCTCCATCAACAACCTGACCCCACTCAAATCCCCCTGACCTGCGTGGGGGTGGACAGTGGACTGTACTCCCACTGTCCTTTCACATATCCACTTCCACCAGTTCTCTCCTGGGGTAGGTGTAGGGAAAAGGAGGACAGTGCCCTGAGGAAGCTCCCATTCCAGGCTTGGAAGTAAGAGCCAAAGCCCTCTCCCCTGGGGCATGCGATACATTTCTTTCATGTTTCCCCTTGAATGTCTAATCTTCTCTTTATATAGGTTGGAGGTGGTTATTGGGCTAAAGATCACCAGACTAGTTTAGCCAAGCCACCTCTTGATAAGTGGTGCAGGGACATGTCTAGCAGCAAATTCCTAGGAACTTATCATCCAGTCAATATTGGCTTTGGGGCTATAGCTAAATTTTTCAAGACAGCAGAAGTGCCATCCAACATCTCATGTATATTCAAGTTACCATTCACTAATTGTAACAAAAGTGTTCTCTCCTACTCACTCATGAAATCGTATCAAATACAAGTCAATGAGAATGAAATTTTTATACAGAAACCCCTGAATCTACTCTAATTTATTTTTTTTTAATATTAACAAACTTAGATACTTGAAGCATAACTAATAATAAGCTTGTTTTCACACACCTCATGACTGATGTTTTGCAACATAAATGGAACTCTTCCTTTACTGGGGCAACTATAATCTTATTCCATGGTGAAGAACTCAATAGAGAGAGGTCCATTTATGTAGATATATCAGTTCTAAAATGTTGGTGTTAAGTATTACTTTGTATTACTAAATCACATATCGTGTGGGCCAGTAAGAAATCCTGGGTAATTACACCTTGCATCCCTGATTCACCTCTGACTGAGGCAGGGAGGAAAGTGATGATAGAGAATGAAGAGAGTGGAAAAGAACTATGGCAGAGAGCATGTGGCACAGAGAAGTTAATGATGTCTTTGCACATGCAGCCTCCACAGCACACTTTCTAGTATTTTCCAGCCAGTGGGTTGTAAATACCTTCAGTCTCTGTGGCCTAATGTGCAGCATTAGAAGAACTGCTGAAAGCCTGACCCAAATACACCCAGTGCTTGGACACCAATACCTACCCATTCTCACAGTTTGGTCTATTGTAGATGAGGGCCTTGGTCTTCACAGCGGTTTAGTCAGTCAGTGCAGCATGCATTAGCCTCTGCTTCTGTGAGCAGAAAAGGTTAACAAAGAATAGCTAATTCTTGTCAGTTTCCTAGTCTCTTCTCGAAGAAAATATTTAGAATCACAGGCTAATAAATAATCAACAAATATCTAAGAGGTACCCACTAAGGAGCAAGGCCCTTAGTAAATACAAGCCATAGAACTAGAAAGACTGGACTCTTATCCAATAACACTACGGTTCACATTTTCTCTTTAGGAATGGACTTCAGACTGTGATGTGGGTCAGGAGGGAAGGAAAGAAAAGAGAAAGATTATTAAGAAGTGAAAGCAACAAATTTCTAGCACAAGATGCTCAATGATAGTTAGAAATTAGGGACTATGAAGACCTAGGATTCTTAAGAGAAGAGAGATCTATGACTTCTGAACAAGTCAGATTCATCCATTCAACAGATGGGGTTGAATGATTTCTAAGCCTTTGCTACTCAAAGCATGGTCCACAGACCAGCAGCATCAGCATCCACATTCTTTGGGAACTGGTTAGAAGTGCAGACCCTCAGGCTTCATCCCACAAATAATTAATCAAAATCTGCATTTTAACAAGATCCCCAGGTAATTCTCAAGCATGTTAGTTTAAGAAGTAGTGATCTGAGTGCCAAGCATTGATCACACATATATCTACAAATGGAGATCAGGAAATCTCTTTGAGTGGACCATTCTGAACTGCCGATAAAGAACCAGCCCAAAGCTAGTCCTTCTCTACACATCTAGAGAATTCTCAAGTGGTTGGTGCCACTCACTTGACACTCATTTCTTTCAATGGGAGCACTTGACTTCTACAGCTGCTCTAGAATTCAAGAGAGCCCTCTTTTCAACCACAGAGAAAGGAGGAGAGATGCTGAATTAGGACTCAGAATGAATTTTTCCCATAGGACAGTGTTAGTTAGTGTTCTTATATGTGTTGGCATTATTTATACCTCCAAATTAATTTTATAAATGATTTATACTTTCAAAAAAGACCTGCAGCAATTTGCACCAAAAGAGATATATTCAATAAGGCTATTAAAATGCAAAAGAAAAATCATACATTGGTAGGAAAAAGAAGAGGCAAAAGGAAATGCTTCAAGAACCGTGGGTATCATAGTTATTTAGACTAAGCAATAGTTCTATCTCTGGGGTTGCTAATAGCCAAACAAAAAGAGAAACATGGTGATTTATAAAACGCTCATTCTCTGAAATACACCACACAAGGGAAGTAAGAGATATTTTTGTAATGCCTAGATATCAGTGTTAGGAAGAAGAAGTTGAGTATTTAGAGAAGGAAAGATTAAAGAAACAAATCTGGCCTCAAAATCTTCAGGAAAAAAAAGACTTCAGATGAGTTTCAAGAGTAAGTGTTTTGCATTTTACATACATCCTTCCAATTCTGTCTAAAACTCTTCAGGACAGGAAGTATGTTTCCTAATTCGTTTGTTCCCCTACCAAGGCAATGAAGAAACTTGAAAATTCAATACTAGTGAAAATATATTTCCTTCTGTTCCTCTCCCTTACAGACTTAGAATTTAAAACATTCAGATTTTCAAAGCACTTTCAAGTAGTCCTCCCTAATCTGCAGAGACAGGTTCCAAGACCCCCAGTGGACGCCTGAAACCATGGTTAGTACTGAACCCTATATATAATTCTTTCCTATACATCCATATCTTTTACTTAAAGGAAGCACTTTACAGCTTTTTTTTTTTTTTTTTTTTTTTGCATATCTGAATTGCCAGCATCAGTACACTTATGCCTTGGAGCCATTATTAAATAAAGTAAGGGTTACTTGAACACAAGCACAGTGATACATGACAGTCGATCTGATAATCTAGGTAACTACTAAGTGACTAATGGGCTGGGAGTGTATACAACGTGGGTACACTGAACAAAAGGATGATTCACATCCCAGGCAGGACAGAATGGAATGTCGCGAGATTTTACCATGCTACTCAGAACGGTGCCCAATTTAAAACTTATTAATTGTTTATTTCTGTAATTTTCCACTTAATATTTTCTGATCGAGGTTGACCATGGATAACTGAAGCCTTGGAAAGTGAAACCTTGGATAAGGGGACACTACTGTACCTCGTTTGACCTTCACAATAACCTCTAGTGATATTTCCTCTATGACACTATGAGGAAAGCAGGCCCAGGAAAGTTTTGTTATTTGCTTATCACACAGTGGGTCAGTCCCAGAAGTTAACCTGGACTTTATATCCCCCAACACCCAGCCTGGTGTATTTGACACTACAACAAGCTCCCCATTCTTGGAAGTCAAGATTTAATTCCAGCAATCGGTCTAAAATTTTCATTTTCAGCTACCAAATGGCAGGTTCTTAAGGGAAGTACCTCCTTAAGACAAGAGGAAGATAGATCTGTAATATATTGCAAGACCAGCAACTGCCTGCACTTAGGAAGCTTATTCTTAAAAGGGTCAATAGAAGAGGGCTCTCCACCTAAAACATGCCGGCACTTGATAGCTCCAACTAAAACCCTAAGATGAGGTTTTTAAATCTAAAATAACTCTGAGAAGAGGGGAAAAAAAGTAAGCCTACCATAATCAAAGAAAAACAGCCAAGATGAGTAAAAGAGATGTCTTCTGGGATGGGCCATTCAGTGACAAGCTTGTCTTGCCAGAATATAACTTAAGAAAAGGTGTCATCATCAAAACTGAGTTTGCAGAAAAACAGCATGAGCATGAACTGTGCAGGGGGACAGGCTGATCACAAAGACTATGACAACAGAGACTCAGAATACAAATAATGCCTTCTCCATTGCAGGGAGAGCCCTAGTGCCACTCACTTTCAAAAGGAAACTCTCAGCGTCTCCCTGTCAGGAAAACCAAGCCAAAAGCAAAAAAATCTCCAGTCCCTTCTCTCTTCACCACTAATCCTCCAGTCAGGCAAACAATTTGGAAACCTGGGCTCTAAATAACAGATAGCAGCTGAGGACACTGCTTTGTGATAGAGCATATCTGTTCTGTGGGCTGTTTAATAACTGATCACGTTTCAATTTTTGTTGTTGTGGCTAGGAGGCTCAGTGTCAAAACTATAGCCTGCCTCTAGCAAAGGTTCAGGATCAATGGTGTCTATTTCTTTGTAGCTTTGGATTTACATTTATTTCCTACACCATTTCATCCAGTGGCTGACATGTATTTTTATAAGCCACATTAAATTGGCTTTGGTATGAGGTGGAATAAAGGTGACAAATAAATAAGGAAGGAAGAGAGGGAGGAAGGGAGGATCATGATTGTGTGGGGGTAGGTGAGGGGAAAGAGAATACTTATGAGTTAAGAATTTAGGTGCGTCATTGTGGGTAGCAACAGGAACATCACAACATCTGCCAAGAGTTCCACGTGAGTCCCACAGAACTCTCCTGGGCAAAGGAGATGGCTGACAGAACAGGAGATCAAAACTGAAACCTCTGGCATTATATCCATGCCTATAGTACCATAGTCACCATTCCTGAGAAGTTACTGTGCATTTTACTACACTGTCCTTTTTTATTTAGGAATAACGAACATAGAGTAAAACACACAGATCAGTGTACAGTTCGATGAGTTTTGACAATTATATACACTTGGGTAATGACAAGTTCAATAAAAATAGAGATCATGCCCATCACCCCACAACATTCCTTTGTGCCACTTTCCAGTCAGTTCCCACCCATGAAGACAACCATTGTTTGATTTCTATCACTATAGACTCATCTTGCCTGTCCCAGAATTTAGCGTAAATGCAATCATGCTGTATGTTCTCTTTTGTGCTCCATTGCTTTCATTCAGAATGAGGGCTACTCATGTTGTTATATAATAGTAATTTGTTCTTTATTGCTAAGTAGTACCATAATTTGCTTATCTTTTCACCTGTTAATAGACATATAGGTTGTTTCTAGCTCCTGGCTATTACGAATGAGACTGCTATGAACATTCTTGTGCAAGTCTTTTTGTGGACATACGTTTTCATATCTCTTGTATAAACATCTATGAATTTAATTGCTAGGTTGTAGGTTTGATGTATGTTTAACTTTATAAGGAATCGGCAAACAGTCTCAATAGTTGTTATACCATTTAAATTCCTACCAGCAGTATATGAGTGCTCCAGTTGTTCTACAACTTAGTATTATAAGTTGTTTTAATTTTAGGCATTTTAATAGGTATCTAGTAGTATCTCATTCTGGTTTAAATTTGCCTTTTCTTGATGAATAAAGATATTGAATATCTTTTCTTGTATTTATTATTCATTCATATATCTTCTTTTGTGAGTACTGTATTCAAATCTTTTCCCCATGCTTTTATTGAGTCATTTGTCTTATTGTTGAGTTGTAAGAGTCATCGTATTTTTAGATACAAGTCCTTTGTCAGATATGTGTATTATATATATTTTCTCCTAGTCTGTGTCCTGCCTTTTTATTTTCTTAACAGTATCTTTTGATGGGCTGAAATTTTTAATTCTGATGTAATCTAATTTATCTTTTATTAGTGCTTTCCAGGTCCTGACAAAGAAATCTTTGTCTACCTATTGTTGAGTTGTAAGAGTCATCGTGGTGACTAGATATTCTCTTATGCTTTTTTAGAAGATTTATGACTCTAATTTTTTTATCATATCTATAATTCATCTCAAATTAACTATTGTATGTGGACTGATGTAGGGCCCAAAGTTCACTTCCTCTCATATGGATTTCCAGTTGTTCCACCATCATTTGTTGAAAAGCCTTTCTTTTCTCCTATTGAAATAACTTGGCACCTCAGTTAATTGCCATGTAACTATATTTAATATTCACAACCCTGTAAGGTATTATCCCTATTTTACAGATAAGGAAACTGAAGCTCAGAAAGATGAGATAACTCACCCAATATCACACAGTCTCTGAGATGAGGCATGTGATTCACACTCAGTCTATAAGGCAATGCTCTTAGGCATCATCAGGTACAGCCTCCTTCCTTCAAAGACCTAATCAAAGCCCACTTCCTCTGGGAATTCTAATCTTCCTCTCTTACTTTTCTAAACCCAATTGCACTTAGAATATGAATTTAGTTACAGTGATGTGATTGTTACACTGATGTGCATCACTTTCTAATTGATACTTACGTTAATTCCAAAAAATCAGTTCTCTATACAGCAATGTTATTTAGAAATTAGCAGAAGCCAGATCTTAAATTTGATTATACCTTCTATATCACCAAGAACAATGCTGGGTGTAGAGCAAGTGCTCAATAAATACTTTCTCTGAGTGGAAAATTAGTGTTCATTTGCACAATGGAGCCCTATGCCTCTCATGTCTTGTTCATGGCACTTTGACCTTTGTGTTAGGTCTCCAGATCCCACCTCGGTTCTCCCCAGAAATGAACAAGAATTTTAGTGGAAGAATTCTCCTACATAGAACTTGAAATTTAAAAAATTGACAATGAACAACTAAATAAAAGGGGAGTTTAAAAAGTAATGTTAAATCCCCTTCAAAATAGTTAAATCCCCAGAAAACCAGAGCTTTGTCATAAATACGAAACATATATGTGCTACTTGACACAGAGAAATTACAAGATACCGAAGGCTGAGTCATGGGGCACTATCAGAAAGGGAAGAAGTCATTTTGAAAGCCCAATCCCAGACTTTTACTTTGGGGAAGGTTTTTGATGTTTTTTTCAATTTTCTTACTGTGATCAATCTACTTAGATTTTCCAGTTCTTCATGATTCAGTCTAGAAAGGTTGTATATTTCTAAGAACTTATCCACTTCTTCTAGGTTACCGAATCTTTTGTAGTGTTCTTTTTTTCCATTGAGGCATTTTATTTGCACATATGTATTGCATCCCTAGAAAAAGAATCCCAGGATTTTCCCTCCTGTGTACTTTCATCTTGTTTTTTCATGGTCCATGATGCTTGCTGAGGTTGTCAGTACAATAAAACCAAACTGACAGGATGGAAGCAGTTTGTTCTGCCATTTTTCTAGATCTTTGAGTTGCACATCAAATCTGGGATTGACCACTCCACATTTGTTTAACCTGCGCGTGAGGTTCACAACACTATCCCAGCTCTGTGATCATCAGTGATTTCAAATTTGCCAATGTAACTACACTTCGTGATCATACTTAGAAATCAGACGATGGCTTCGGAGCATGGCCTAATAAGAACCTGGTGTTTGCCTCTCTTTTCAACATTGTTAATGCTCTTGAGTCCATCAGCCAAGACATTTGTACACACCATTATGTCAGCACAGAAAGATGGCAAGAACAGTCATAGTATTCTTGTATGATACTTTGTATTTTGGTGATCTCTGTCCTAACTCCTCTTTCATTTCTGATTTTATTTGTGTCTTTTCTCTTTTTTCCTTAGTGAATCTAGCCAAGGGTTTGTTGACAACATGGACGGATCTTGAGATTATTTTTCTAAGCAAAATAAGTCAGATAGAAAAAGTTAAGAACTATATGATTTCACTTATATGTGGGATATAAATCGGAAAGCAACAAATGAACAAGAGAAACAGAGACTCGTGGACTTGGACAGTGATCAGCAGTTAATAGAGGTAGATAAGGGTACAAGGGGTCAAATATATGGTGAAAGAAGAAAATTTAACTTAGAGCGGTGAACACACAATGCGATATACAGATGATGTATTACAGAATTGTACATTTGAAACCTATATAATTTTATTAACCAATGTCACCTCAATAAATTTTTAAAACAGCCAATCCCACCAGAAGATATAAGGTTACTGAGCTAAACCTCAGGCCACAGAGGCCCATACTGGAAGCTCAAAGGCCACTAAGAAACAGAGATAAGAAGCAGCACCCTTGTAGGGCAGGGATATCTGGAAATCAGAGAGGTCACAGGCCTGGGACCTACCCAGAGAGTGATGCAGTTATTGAGAAGTTCAAAAGTTCAATTAATTCTTCAATACAGCCTGTTCTTTAGAGGAATTGATGGAGCAATTTCCATCCCAAAGACACTGTCAGAAGGAAATCACAGGAGGGTCATGATAGAAACTGAAGTCTCCAGGGAGGAGGTAAGGCAGCCTCTTGAGAAACACAGAAGTGATAAATCATGAGGACAGAAGGGCAGCATCTAAGAATTCAGAAGGAATTAAAAAGTCAAAAGGTAATGCTAGTGACAAAGATATGAAATCCAGGTCATAAAAGGAGCAACATTCCTGATGCAGAAGCAAATGAAGAATTCAGCTTCACAAAAATCATGTTTATGGGACACCTGCAATATGCAAATACAAATACTTTTGTCTCCATAAGCAAGGTTAGGTGGAAAATTCAGTAAATCTCTGAGAAACTAGGAACAAAAATTCAAGCTTTTTAAAAAAGGACTGTCTGTTGTTTTCTTCATCTAAATTATTAGAATACATTTCCAGCTCTACCTTTAGAGCTCTACAAATAGAACACTGCAATTAAGGACAAGTCTCATCATTTAGGTAAGTCAAGAGGAAGTTAGATTGTTGAATCAAATCAGTTTATAAACACTTCTCTAAACATCTCCTCAGGTCTTCATAATCTTCTAGTTCTCTGAAGAAAATAACAGCAACAGTGAGTCTCTCACCAGGTACAAAGCAATTTCCTTAAAATATGTGTATATACACAGGAACTCAATAACCCACACAAATGAAAGGAAGCACAGATAATTCACCAACAGCCATTAAGCCAAGTAGTAGCAATGGTCACCATTTATTAAGTAAGGGCTTACTATAGTTTGGCAGGCCCTGTGTGCATCACATACATGAATTTAATCCTCAAGAAAATTCTATGATAATAATAGCGTTGGTGACTTATGCAAATTATTTCATTTAGTTCTCAGGTCAAAACTTGGAAGAGAGGCACTACTAGTTTTTTCATTTTACAGATAAGGAAAGAATAACTGTCCCATGGTCATATAGCTATAGAGTGTGGACCAGGGAATCAATCTAAGTGTCTCATCCCATTGCTTGTGTCTTTAACTGCTAGAACCTTCCACATTTTACAGATGAGGAAACTGAGCCCTGGAGAAGTTAAACAACCTCAAAAAACACATAACTGGTGAGTGGCCACATCACAATTTGAACTACAGTCTTTCTAATTTCTGATTTCCAGGTTCTTAAACTTGGTATCGTAGTAAATTGACTTTCATAACCAATCTAACTTCAGTTTTGATTTTATTTGAAGATTTCATAAAATATGAAATTGGGGAAATTACAGGGCTTCAAACTGACACCCAATTTCACAGTAAAAGGTTGTCTCCAAAGAAGGTGGATAAGGTGTCCAAGTGACCTGCTCTGACCATGAGCTTCACACTGCCCTGAAGCCTGGCCCAAAGCATTGCTTGGACAATAGCAATGTCAACCATGTGTCACCATCTAACTCATACCTGACCTGTAATGAAGGGATAACTATTTAGGATTTAAAGTGAAGACACGTAGGTAGGTAATGTGGGGGGAAAGAGTCTATTGCATTTATTTATTTATTTATTTATTTATTTATTTATTTATTTATTTATTTATACTGATAATTAATGTAGAGCTCACAATAGGTAGAAAGATGACTCCATCACAGAGAATAGTGGATATTTGCTGTTTGAAATTTACCACCTCTCTCTATTGGTGGGTTTCTACTCAAGGTGTTCTGCTTTCTCACAACCCAGGGGTGGGCACGTGACCCAGGCTATACCAATGTAACAGTCCCAGAAATTGAGACTTGACTGGAGAGATGAAAAGAGAGGTTTCTGGAATTGATTCATCCTGGCAGCCCTGGGCTACACACAGTCATAGTGATGATTGATCCCTGCTACCAAGTTTCCCAGAGCTTTTATAGTCTCTGTTGTTCCTAAAACAGGGTCCAACAGCTTTCTCTTCAATTCCATGCTGCCTCACATCCTCCAGCACATTCTTTTTCTGCTTAAGTTAGCTATGGTTGTTTTCTTCAGCCTAACTGAAACTCCAGTTGGCCAAGGGAAGGCATAACTTGATGGTGAACCTCGGCATCAGAATCCATTACAGAGATGAAGAGGTGACTACTCTGGAGAAGGAATGAGTAGAGAAATGAGGGCTGTTTTGAGAAACAAGAGGATAAGTGAATAGGCTCTCATTTTGTTGGGTTTCTACATAGTTTTACACTCCTGCAATCCTCTGTCCCTTGCATGATTCACACCTCTCAAGGCTACTCATCATTTAAACCTAAAGATTCAATGTCCTGTGAGAAGTGCTCAGCTTTCCAGAGTGTAATGCTAATGAGGGTAGCACTTCTGACTTGATTTTTGTGGGCTGATTACCTTAGATTTGAGTTACGGATAAGAATGGCACTTGAAACCCGATCAAAGCTCTTTTGACATTTCATAGGGCTGGAGAAATGAAGCTATTGGACAACACTAATCATTGCAACAAACTCACGTTCAACTCACATTTTTAAGACTCTGCCAGGTAGTGCATTAGGCACTTCACATACATTATCTCATTGTCTGTCAAGCAGGTGCTCGTGATAAATGAATCCAAGTGTATTACAAATGAATGACATTACTACATTAAAGAGGGTGAAGAAGGAAGGAACTGAGCTAAGTAACTTTGGAAAACAGTATCTTGACTGGATTCTAGAAGGCTAAAAACAAAAAATACATAAACACTACTCTGGTAAATTTGTTTCTCACAGGGGCATCATGTTAGCAATTCTGAAACTACTTTATATGTATGTGTGTGTGTGTGTGCGCGCGCGCGCGTGTGTGTGTGTGTGTGTGTGTGTGTGTACACAGCAGATCATGAGAACCAAGCTTCTTATTGCTGCAGAAAGAAGTTACAAATAAGGCAACCAGGAGGCTATGATAAATCTATGGTGCTTTATGGGAATGGGAAGTAGCATTGCGAACTAATGGTTATTTTTGAGTGTGTGTGATAAAATATACATAACGTAAGAAATTATCATTTTAACCCTTTTTAAGTGTACAACTAAGTGGCATTAAGAACATTCCCATTGTTGTGCAACCATCATTATAGAACTTTTCCATCATTATAGACTGAAACACTATACTCTTACTCCTTATTGTCCCATTATTCTTTTCCTGTAATGTCTTTGGCTTTGGCACCAATGATCACAGTGAATTTTAATATATATACAGCTAGATAAATATAGGAAGAAATATAGAAATATACGTATGCACAAATGAGTATACACACGTGTATCTTAGCTCATTTTGTCTCCTGAGAAGTTCTAGAAGGTAGCAAAGAGCATATCTAGTGCCCTGATCTTGGTTTCTAATACCATGCTCCAAATAAAAGGAACCAGTTCTCCTTGGAGAATTGGTTAATTCCAGGGCTGGAGCAAGAAAAATATAACATGAACTTGGAACATCTCATAGTGGCAGAAAGTAAAGAGTGTTCTTTAAAAAAAGAGAGAGAGAGAGAGAGAGAGATGGGAGATAAGAAAGAATATAAAAGGCACACAAGGCCAACCTGAAAAGCTCCCAATGGCTAAAGCTGGAACAATTTGAGCAACAAAGTAAATAGTAAGAATACTGAATTATAACCTAAAAATTAAAATAAATAGCCCTGAGCCTATAGTGAGATAGATGATTGAAGAAATGAACAAATGAATGAATGAATAATAAATAGATGTGAGAGAAGAGACAACACTTCCTTACAGAAATATTTTGATTAATAAATATGGAAGGAATAAAAGAAACAGAAAATCACAGTTAGAACACAACAGTAGTACCTGTTGGAGGCACACTCCACTGATAGATGCTAAAATTGGTGAGTGAAAATTAAAGGAAAAACAGGATATTTCCATAATCTCAAACTATCTTTCCTAAAATTAATATTTACTGATTTCAAAGGTAAAAATAGTCATTTTAGAGCAGAGAAACCTCCTTAGCCAAGTGATCAAAGTTAACATCACTAGTGACATTATTGTGAAATCACGTATTCCCTAATTCAGTCCACTGAGGACAAATCATCTCTGTGGTATTCATCCCGAAAATTCATCACTCCAGTCTAATCATGAGAAAATATCAGACAAACCCAAACTGAGGACACTCTATAAAATACCTGATCAGTATTCTTCAAAACCATCAAAGTCATGAAAAAGAAGAATTGACTGAGAAAGTATCATAGATAAGAGGAGACAAAGGATACATCATGCCTAAGTGCAATGGAGCATTCTGGACTGGATTATGGAACAGAAAATGATGTTACTAGAAAAACTAGGAAAATTCTATTACTGTAGTTTAATAAATAGTATTGCGCCAATGTTAATTTCTTAGTTTTCATAATTACACTCTATGTACTATTTAAACATTAGGGGAAGTTTGATAAAGGGTATATGGAAACTACTATTTTGGCAACTTTCCTATAAGTCTAAATTTATCTCCAAATAAAATATTTTCTAAATATCTGAAAGAAAATAAAAGCACACAGAAAAAATACTTTGAGAATCCTGAGACATCATCTTTCTCGGCAAACGGGCACATTTTCATTTTTCCTGAATTAACTACTCATAGTAGGAGTCCACCATCTCTACCACCCAGAAATATAAAGGCCTGCAGGGCAGTTGGTCAGGCAATGCATTTAGGAAGAACTATGGCACTGTGCTGAGGCAGATCTGAATTTGAATTTGGGGAATTTGTCAGGAGAAAGTTGTTTCATATCTCTAAAATGTAAAATATCTTTCTTGGCTTGTCGTGAATATTAAATGAGGTCATGCTTAAGAAAGCACTTTATTGGGAGTAGGTAGTCAATAAATATTCTTTCTTTTCCTTTTTCTTTTATTTTATTGTTTTAAACATTTTAGAATATAAAAAGAAAACAAGATGCGGTAACTTTTACATCAGGGTCTTATAATCTAGATTGAGACAAAATATATAGGTGTGAAATAATTACCAAACAATAGCTTTACACTCTGATATAATCAAATGCTGAGTTCAGTTGGAGAGTGGGACAGTGTACTCCAGAGCACAACACACACAAAAGGGGTAGAGATGGGAGAAATGTGAGCTAGTATTCCCCAAGCAGTCTTCAAGAAGTGTTGGACTGACTGTCCTAAGCATGGAGTGTACAGACAAGGAAAGGATATGGCTGAGAGGACCAATTGAGCCTAACATGGGAATAAGCAAAGACATGAAGACAGAATTACATCTGGGTGGGTGCCAGGTATTTCTTCTTTGCAGATAAAGGCAGACTAGTGGGAGATACATTCGTCTGGAGTACATGATGAATGTTAGGAAACAGTAGAACCATGTTGAGTAACCTGGGAACAAAGACTAATTCTGGAGAGCCTGAAAGGCAGGCTAAGTCTTTCTGGATGTCAGAGGCAAAAGAAGCTGTGGCTGGTCCTTGAATACAAGTGAGGCTTAAGGGAAGCATCTAATGTTTTAGTTTGTACTGTATTTGGTAGCCACGGAAGTGTTTTAAGCAAAGGAGTCATGTTATCATAGCATGGTATATCAGACAGAATTCTGTTGGAAGAAATCAAAACCACTTTGACAATTTTAAGTGGTAAAGGAATTAAGCACCTATAAAATCAGTGAAGGCTTGGAAGATTTAGCTCTAGGCTGTTTTATTAGAGGAACTGTAAATTGGTGAAGCCTTTTTGGAAAGCTGTTGAATGGCACCTATCAAAACTGGAAATGTGTGTACTATTTGATATAGGAATTCCATTCTAGAAAAACCTCAATTCTAGAAAAATCTATTCTAGAAAAATATTTACATATGAACAGAAAGGTAAATGTACAAGATTGTTTATGGGAGGATTTTTTGTACTAGTGAAAAATTAGAAACTCCTAAATGGAAGAGATTTTTTAAAGGCTGATATAGAATATTATGCACTCGTTAAAAGAATATATTGAGCCTTTACGGAACAACCCCCCCAGACAAATTAATTGAAAAAAACAAGTCACGAAGCAAAACCTATAGTATTTCCCAATTACGTGTTTTAAAAAAGTATGAACTGAACAAATGCAAAGCAGAGTTCACGGTGCTCGCCATTTGAGGTAGGAAGCAAGTGTGATGAGGGCATGCGATGGAGGGGGCTGGCATGTTTTCCTCTGAATATCCCTGCATTGTTTGAAACTTTTATGCAAAGCATGCATTCATGAATTAGTTCTATGTCAAAAACATCAGTAAGTGGTTTCTTCCTCAGAGCTCCTTCTTAAAATGCAATAAGTTAAACAAGCCTAGACTTAATTCAGATCATGGTAGTGATAGGTGAGTAGTAACAATCTTCTCTTATAAGAAATGAACTGTTGTACATCTCAGGTAAAAATTATTATTGGAATGAAGTGTCAAGCCAGTTTCTCCTAATTTTGTTCTAGTAGATTGGGTGGTGAAGAGAGAGACATAGAGATTTAATTTTTCCTCTGTGAGCCATGTAGGGTTGTAGGTTACATCAAAAGGGTTATAATGAAAGATAGAGGCACGCTCTGAATTGATTAGAAGATTAAAGATCTAGGCTTGGAAAATAGACAGAAAAGTGGAAGCCAGGCACCCCAGGCACACAAATAAATTCCTGTGCAGGCAGAATGTTGTCAGGTTATCCTCAGCAGGGCCAGCCACAGCTCATCTCCAATGGACTCTGCATCCTTGCACCACTCTCTGAAAATTCCAAATTCTGGTGGTAGTGTCTTATTTGCCAAACAAAGGAGAAGTAAGGAATAAAGAGTATTTGTCCATCTCCTTGGTTTTATCACAGGCATCTGGGTCCTGCTTCTTTCCGAGGCCCCCATAATAAGAGATTTGTCTCAAAAAGGAAGGATGTTCTGTGCTGAGATGGCCAACAATGATGACTGTCAACCCTACTCGGGTTGACTGAAGATTTTGCCTGATTATTAAACAGATGTCCCACCTGCCCATTCATTTTCCTAAGTCTGACAAATTTATTTCCTTCTGATTTTTGAGCACTTTGAGTTAGCTTAGCACTACACAAACCGCATGAGAGAGGAAGGCTCTATAGAGAAGAGGCAGTCTTACTTCTGAAAGAGTGTCAGTAGCAGCATCCTGAAGACAAGAACTGATTGAGCTGAGGAACAGAGGAGGTGACTCAGCTGAAGCCATGTGCCTCACTTCAGGTTCCCCATATCATCAGGAAATGAAGCAAATGATTGGGAAGAGTCTAGGCTGCCTGGCCTGGAAGACATGGTGGAGGTTGGGTATATTCACTGCCTTCAGTAGGTTGATAGGTTATATTCCAGAAAGAAGTTTTTCAGCTTACACTATGAGACAAAAAAGCAAATCCAATTGAGTTTCATAAAACTTATGAAGCATATGCTGAAAAAAGCCTCAGCAACTCGCTCCTCAGCCTTGTCCCATAAATAACACAAGGACAAAGGGATAAGAAAAAATGCAAATGGAGACTAGGAAAAAAAAAAATCTCTTTTGCACAACAAGGAGTTTAGATGAGGAGCACTCCTGCAGCAGGCAGTAGCTGCCAGAGCACATAGGAGAGCAAAACGTCTTTCGAGAGGCCAAAATTGGAGAGGCCAATTTTTCTTTTTTACCATTTTTGTCATTTGCAAATATGTGATATTGGCATTTCTAGATTTAGGACACAATTATATGTTTATTGGAAAAGGAAGGACTTGGAGGGGTATTATTTCCCACGTGTAAGAGCAGTTCATAAACACCATATTCACTTCTGCATTTCACCCCAGGCTCTCTCCACATGACCCTCATCACTTTGGGAAAGGAAATGTGTGTATTTATTTTCTCCAGGAAATCTCCAGGCAGATATGGACACAAGCAAAGAGGAGTTCAAAGGCTTGGTCACAACTTAGACATCAGAGTCCCATTTGCTGTTGGCTGAAGGAATGTGTATATGCCATTTCCAGCACTCTCTTGCTCTTACCAAGCCGCATCACAGGTTGGGTAGGAGTGCACCAGTCTCATCTGTAACTGTGCACCAGAAGCCTTTTAGCTAAAACCAAATTCCTCTTTCTCATCCAGGAGACCAGCAGTTAAAATAAGGGGGGTTACATGAGAAAATATAGTTTCCTAAGAATGTGTTGGTTGTTTCCTAAGAATGTGTTGGTTGTTTTTCTAAATAACCAAGAAAAGTAAATAGGACTATGGCTGTCTCTCTCTGGCCATTCTAATGGCATTAGGTCAAGTCACTCCTGGTCAAAATAAATGGGCAAAAACTGCTTCAGAAATTACAGATGCAGAAAGAAAGCGGTATTTGTGTGGCAAACAGAGCCAAGAAGAAGCTAGGGGATAAAACCAAGAATAAAAAAGCCAGGACAAGAAATCAGTCTAAATGGGAGCAGAGTGAAGCCTAGCCAGATTTGGGAAGGCAATAGCCTATCAGCATCTTTGCAAAGGATTACTTCGATTTAATTTTTTTAAGTAATTTTATTTTTATTTTTTTTAACATTTAATTTTTTTATTTTTTCCCCTCTTCCTTCCTACCTCCCTTCTGGTAACTACTAGTCCATTGTCCATGTCCATAAGTTTCTGTTTCTTTGTCCGGTTCATTTGTTACTTTTAGGTTTATATCCCACATATAAGTGATATCATGTGATTTTCAACCTTTTCTGTCTGGCTTATTTTGCTTACTATGATTATTTCAAGGTCCATCCTAGTTGTTGCAAATGGCAGTATTTCATCTCTTCTTCTGGCTGAGGAATATTCCATTATATATAGGTACCACAGCTTCTTTAGCCAATCATCCATAGTAGGACACTTCAGTTGCTTCCATGTCCTGGCTACTGTGAATAATACTGCTATGAACATCGGTTTGCAAATATCTTTTCGGATATGGGTTTTCAAGTTTTTGTGAGTAAATGCCCAGTAGAAGTATTGCTGGCTCATATGGTAGATCAATTCTCAGTTTTTTGAGGAACTTCCATAATGTTTTCCATAGTGGCTGTACCAATTTGCAGTCCCATAGTGGTTGTACCAATTTGCAGTGTATGAGGGTTCCTATTTCTCCACATCCTCTCCAACATTTGTTATTACTTATACTGTTGATTATAGCTATTCTAACAAGAGTGAGATGGTATCTCATCATGGTTTTGATTTTCATTTCCCTAATAGCTAACGATGTTGAGCATCTTTTCATATAGTTGTTGCTCATTTGTATGTCCTCTAAGGAGAAGTGTCTGTTCAGGTCCTCTGCCCATTATTTTATTTGATTATCTGTTTTTTCGTTGTTATTGAGTCGTATGAGTTCTTTGTATATTTTGAATATTAGGCTTGTATCGGAGGCATTGCTTGCAAATATATTTTCTCATTCTGATAGTTGTCTCTTTACCATGTTGATGGTTTCTTTTGCTGAGCAGAAGCTTTTTAGTTTGATGTAATCCCACTCATTTATTTTTGCTTTTACTTCCCTTGCCTTTGAGGTCAAATTCATAAAATCCTTGCCATATCTTGTTGAAGATATGGCCATATCTTGCCATATCTTGCCATATCTTGCCATATCTTTCTGCATCTATTGATATGATCTTATGATTCTTATTTTTTAATTTGTTTATGTGGCGTATCACATTAACTGATTTGCATATGTCGAACCATTCCCATGCCTCTGGGATGAAGCCCACTTGACTGTGGTGTATAATCTTTTTAATATGTTGCTGTATTTGGTTCACTAGTATCTTATTTAGGATGTTTGCATCTGTGTTCATGAAAGATATTGGTCTGTAGTTTTCTTTTTGTGTGTTATCTTTACCAGGTTTTGGTATCAAGATAATATTGGGAAGTATTGCCTCCTCTTCGATTTTTTGGAAGAATTTGAGAAGAATAGGTATTAAATCTTCTTTGAATGTTTGGTAGAATTCACTGGTGAAGCCATCTGGTCCTGGACTTTTACTTTTTGGTAGGTTTTTGATGATTGTTTCAATTTCCATACTGCTGATCAGTATATTTAGATTTTCCAGTTCTTTTTGATTCAGTCTAGGAAAGTTGTATCTTTCTGAGTACTCGCCCATTTCTTCTACGTTATTAAGTTTGGTGTTATATTCTTTTTCATAGTGTTCTTGTGTGATCCTTTGTATTTCTAAAGTGTCTGTCATAATTTCCCTTCTTTCATCCCCAATTTTGTTTATTTATATTCTTTCTCTTTTTTCTTTAGTGAGTCTAGCCAAGGAATGGTCAATTTTATTAACCTTCTCAAAGAACCAGCTCTTTGTTGCATTTATTTTTTTTATTGTTTTTTTGTTTTCAATTTCATTTACTTCTGCTCTAATTTTGATTCTTTCTTTCCTTCTGCTGACTTTAGGCTTCATTTGTTCTTCCTTTTCTAGTTTTATAAGATGTAGCATTAGGTTGTTTATTTCGGCTCATTCTTGTTTTGGAGGTAGGCCTTTAATTATATGAATTTTCCTCTTATGCCACGTCCCAAAAGTTTTGATACATTGTACTATCATTATCATTTGTTTTTATGTTTCTCTTGATCTCTCTCTTTTTATTTCTTCTCTGACCCAGTTATTCTTCAGTAGTATGTTGTTTAATTTTCATGTATTTGTGGTTCTTTCCACTTTCTTTTTACAGTTGACCTCTAGTTCAAAGCAGTATAATCAGAGAAAATGATTGGTATGATTTCTACCCTCTTATATTTGTTGAGGCTATCTCTGGGTCCCAGTATGTGGTCGATTCTTGAGAATGTTCCATGTGCACTAGAGAAGAATGTATAGGCAGCTATTTTGGGATGAAAAGCTCTATAAATGTCAATTATGTCCAGTTGGTCTAATGTGTCATTTAAGGATGTTATTTCCTTATTGATTTTCTGTTTGGATCATCTGTCCATATCTGACAGTGGAGGATTTAGGTCCCCTATTATGATACTGTTTTGGTCTGTTTCTCCCTTTAGTTCTGTTAGTAATTGTTTTATATATTTTGGGGCTCCCCGATTGTGAGCATAGATATTAAGTGTTATGTTTTCTTGGTGCATGATTCCCTTTACCATTATGAAGTGTCCCTCAGTATCTTTCTTCAACTTTTTTATTTTGAAGTCTATTTTGTCTTATATTAGCACCACTACTCCTGCTTTTCTCTTAATGCCATTTGCTCGAAATATCATTTTCCACCCTTTCACTTTGAGTCCATATTTGTCTTTAGAACCGAGATGTATCTCATGCAAGCAGCATATGGTTGAGTTTTGTTTTTGTTTTTGTTTTTGTTTTTGTTTTGATCCATTCTACAACTCTGTGTCTTTTTATTGGTGAAATCAGTCCATTTATATTTAGGGTGACTATTGAAATATGAGGTCTTCTTATAGCCATTTTATCTTTTGCTTTCTCGTAGCTCAGTGTTTCCATTGCTTCTTTGTCCTGTGTTTCTGTTTTCTTTGTTTTGGTTGGCTTTTGTGGGTTTTCCCTCTGGTCCTTCTTGTTTTATTTTCTATACTTTGGTTCGGAATCTTTGGTGTGTGGTTACCATTACGAATATGAAAAAGATAGTTATATATCTATACAGTTGTCCCTTTTCTTCTGTGGGTGCCTTATTTCCATTCCCGTTTGTGAATTTGGATCTTTGATTCCTCCCCTTTTCAGTCATTGTTGTCTCAATTTGTCCCAATGTATGCTGACAGTTATTACTATCTTGCTATAGCAAATTTCTTCTTATTTTAAGCTATAATTATAATGCCCTGTTCCTAGTAAGGGTTGCACTCCACTGCTTTTGTCAGCCTGCTAGTCACCTTACTCCTAATTATGGTTTTTTTGTTGTTGTTATTTTGTTTTAGGTGAGCTGACCCCTTTCAGTATTTCCTGTAGTGCAGGTCTCGTAGTGGAGAATTCCCTCAATTTTTGTATGTCTGGAAAGGTCTTTATTTCTCCTTCATATCTATATATCCAGCTTAGCTGGATATATATTATTCTTGGCTGGTAGTTCCTTTCATTTAATAGTTTGAATATTTGATTCCACTCCTTTCTGTCTTGTAAGGTTTGTGCTGAGAAGTCTGATGATAATTTAACGGGTTTTCCATTATAAATTATCATCTTCTTTTCCCTGGCAGCCCTGAGAATTCTGTCTTTGTCATCAATTTTTGATAATTTTAATACAATATGTCTTGGTGAAGGCCTTTTTGGGTTGATATAATTGGGTGTTCTGTTGACTTCTTGAATTCCTTAGATTTGGGAAATTCTTGTCCACTATTTGTCTGAAAATGCTTTCTAATCCCTCCTCCTTTTCCTCCCCTTTAGAGAATGCCCATTATTCTTGTTTCCTCTCCTGATGGTATCAGCTAGTTCTTGTATTTCTCTTTTATTATATTTCATTCTTTAGTTTCTCTCTTCTTCCTTCTGATTTATTTCTAAATTTCTGTCTTCAATATCACTGATCCTTCCCTCCATTTAGTAGACTCTATTTCCCAAGCTTGTTATTTCATTTTTCAACTCTTGCAGTGTGTTCTTTATCTCCAGAAGGTCTATTTGGTTCTTTTTGAGGATTTCAATCTCCTTGCTAAAGAACTCATTCTGCTCATCTAGTTGTTTTTTCATTTCCTGAAATTGTTTCAGTTCTCATTGAGTTTTTTAAGAAGTGCCATCTTGAATTCTCTGTCATTTAAATTGCATATTTCTATGTCTGTAAGCTTATTTTCTAGAGATTTTTCTCTTTCTTTCTGAGATGACTTATCGCCTTGGTTGTTCATGGTGTTTAATGGACTATTTCTCCACCTGGGCATTAATGGAAGTGTGTTCTGCTATTTTTTCCCAGAAAGAAGATTTATTATATTATGGTCTCTACCCCGTTGCAAAGATAGTGTTTTTCTTTTGTTTTCCAGTAGGTGGAATCTAAGCCTCTTGGATCTCTGCTTTTTATAAAGTCTTAATAATGTCTTTTTTTTTTTCTTTATAGATATTTAATCACGCTCGCTATCCTCAGTCTCGGTTCCTGTCAGTGTTAGCAACATTTTCAGTAGTGTTTGCTCAGATTCCCCTGAGGCTTCGCGGTGTTTTGTCTCAGAGGGTATGGGGAGAGGGGCCCTTGGGTTGGGAGATATGGACTACAGCTCAGCCTCAGTTTTACAACCGCAGCTGTTGCAAAAGTCAACTGTTGTTTCTCTGCCGTCCCCACTTTTCTGCCATCCCTGTTTCTCTGCCTTCTGCCCTGATGAGTAGGCACTGCCGTCAGCCGTGTGGAGCTCACAGCACTTCTTAGCAGGACTGTTCAGGGAACTCGTCGCACCTTCTCTCCTCCTTCTCCTCCTACAGGGAGCTGTGGCCACTGTGAGAGGCATCTTCTTTGTTTCTCCTAGTCCACTGCCCAACACTCGGGGTTCTGACCTGTGGTAGCTCTTATGTGCAGATCCCATGCTCAGACGTGCTGGTGTGCAATTTGGGTGTTTTTTGTTGAGTTTTAGATGTGCAGCTTATTGTGTTTCATGGGGAGAGATCTGGGGATGTCTCTCATTCCACCATGTTTAATCCAATCTCTGTATCATTATTATCAATTTAACTTTTTTTTTTTTAAGGAAGAAAAGACATAGGAGGCCAGATGCCATAATTTAAAACAAAGTGGTAGCTAGAAAAACCAATTCTCCTACAGAGAACTAGATTGTATATTGTTTTTGTTATCCACTTATATGTCTTCCGTTTTCACATAAAATCTAGTGCCCATTTCCAAAAGGTAAAATTTATTTATGTCTGCTAGCCCATTGCTGTGGAAGCTGTTTGTATCACTTAGAATTGTGTGCAGCTGCAAATAACAGAAAACCTGACTATCAGGGACTTGAATAGATAAGGATTTGTTGGTCTTATGCAAGAAGCATTCTGGAGATCAGCAGTCTAACAATAGCTCAGAAACTTAACACTGGCATCAGGATTCTGGGCTCTTTATTCTACTCTACAAGCCTTTTATTTTAGGCCTCTGTCCTCATGCTTTTTGCCTCATGCTTTCAAAATAGCTGCAGCACCTTCAGTCATCACATCTACATCCAGGCAGGAATAAGAGAAAGAAACCAAAGGGGGAAAAGTTGTATTCAGAAAGCAAATACTTTTCTAAAAATCCCTTAGAAGTGACCAGAATGGTGTCACATGGCAAGTCCTAGATGCAAGGGGGTCTGAAAGGCATGCATTTTTTAGCCGGACATATTGCCAACCTCTAACAAAATCACCATTCTGTTAAAAGTGAAACTATATATTGGAGAGGAAACCAGCAGGGCCATGGCAACAGTTGGGCTAATTGTGCCATGCACAAACACAAGCATCAGCCCAATTAGCACATCTATCATTCAGTACAAGTGTAATCTACTGAGTTCAGATGGCTGTGTGAAGAACACTGGCATTTTATAGTCATGTTCAGATGTAAAATGTTGATAAGTTTGTATATGGGTTAATCTTATCACTAGCTCAATTTTCCACATCTATAAAATGGGCTTAAGCAGAGTCACAATTATCTAGTGGAGAGAAGGGGCAAATAGCCCTCCCAAAAGTGTAGAACATGCATTTGATATTGTTTTCTCCCCAACTGCATAGAGTCTACCATTTATGATTATTTGTTCCCATAATTACCCAATTTCCAATTGCACTAAAAACCCAGAAGTTGCTTAATGAGCGTATGCCTTTAGGTTGTTGCTATTAAGTTGAGGGAGCCATAGATCACATGGATCTTCATCACATTGTTAGAATTCCTGAATCCCGACCCTGCTACTGCTGCCAGCCCCACTTTCCTTCTAGGCAGAGGTAGAGAGAAGAGATGAAAGTGAGAGAAGAGGGTGAGTAGAGGGGAGCTAAGAGAGAAAGCTATTCTGGCATCTGGTCTGAGCACTAAAACAGTTCAAGGTCCCAACTTCCACAGTCAGTGTTCTCCAAAGAGAGGCACTGGGTCTTTCAGGGTGACACTGGGATAGGAGGGTTGCTCAGGTTGGAAGTATTGGGAGTTGTGGAATGCCTCAGAGAATTAGAGTCCTCTTTGTCAGTATCCTTCACTGGGGCATCACTCCCTTGGTCCATGTCTCCTGAAGACAATAAGCTCTCTGATGGAGAATAAATGTGTTGGTCTTTCCTCCAGAAAGGTATTCCAAGAGAATTCTCTCTTGAATGTACTGCCATTCTGTGTAGATGACCTTGCTGACAGGCTTTTGCTGGCACACATGGAGCTACGGAAAAACTTAATACCTCAGGGAGTTCCTGACGACAGGACATGCCACAGGTCTGAAACTCTCTTAAAAATTAGTCTTTTTCCACTTCCAGTCCTTGATATAGGCTCTCAGATCACTCTGCATCATCTGTCATGTCAAATGTCACTTTCTCAGAGAGGCATTCCCTGGCCATCTTCTATAACACATTTAATGTTTTCCCGCTCTCTTCCATTTTCCTTCATGGTACTTCTATTATATGTATGTTGCTTATATGTCTAAAAGCTCCGTGAAGGCAAGTAGTCTGCTAGTGCTCTGTCTTGTGCCTAAGCAGTGTCTGGCCTATAGAAGATGTTGAGTAAATACCAGTCCAATAATTTTTAAGCAAATATTTACTGAATGTTACTAGGTATGATTCAAATACTTTACATATATTAATTCACTTAAACTTTACAACAACCCTATGAGATAAATGCTGTCATCTCATTTTTCTGATGAGAAAACTCAGGCTCAGAGAGGTTAAGGTTGCACAAATGGCAGAGCTGGGATACAAAGCCCAACAGTGGTTCCAGAGCCACTGTTCTATTCTACCTCCACATCATAGAAGTTTCCTCAACATGGTGGTTTGGGTCGTAGCAGTGCCTGTTACTGTTCTCAACACATTAACGTGGGAACCACATCAGTTCTACAGTTATCTTTACTTTTTAACCTCTATCTCTGTTCTTGGGCCTCATTTCTCTATTACTTGAAATGACTCCAGATCTCCTTTAACACTTCATTAACTGGTAACAAAACAGACACTGATAATCATTTATTAAAAACTGTACTAAAGTTTTTAAATGCTTGAAAGAGTCATAGTTTGTTGGAAATAACATACATTTTAAAGTCAACTGTGAAATGGTTAACCTTTACTGCTCAAGGAATTTCAATAATGGCGGATATAATTTATTAAGTATCTACTTCATGCCAGCAAGTGTGCTAAATGTTTTTCATACATTATTTCTAATTCTTTAAACAATCCTATAAAGAAGGCAACATTTTCTCATCTTGAAATGAGAAACATGCTTCAAGAGTTTCAATGAATTGCCTAAGGTTGTGTCATAAGGAGTAAGAGAAGGATGAGTATCCCATTTACCAGGTTTCACCATTTTTTCTGGCTTTATTGAACTACAATAGACAATCAGTTGCTCATACTTACACTGTACAATTCAATTAGGTTGTTTTTTTTTTCAGTTATAATTGGCATACAATAATATATCAGTTTCATTTGTACAGCCTAGTGATCAGATATCCACATAACTTGCAAAGTGATCACTCCACTAAATCAAGTATCCCTCTTCCCCTTTACATATTTATTACATCATTAACCATCTTCCCCATGCTACACTCTACATGTCCATGTCTATTCTACAAGTATCCATTTGTACTTCTTAATCCCTTTGCCGTTTTTTCCATTCCCCCCCCAACCCTTCTCCCATTTAGCAGCTCTCAAAATATTCTCTGTATCTATGAGTTCGTGTCCATTATTTTGTTGTTGTTGTTGATTTTGTTCTTTAGATTCCACATGTACATGAAATCATGCGATATTGGTTTTTCTCTATCTGACCCATTTCATTCAGCACAATATCCTCTAGGTCCATCAAGGCAATATCTTTTTCCATCCCCTTCCTTTGAGTCTATATGTGTCTTTTAATCTGAAGTAAGTCTCTTGGAAGCAGAATATGTAGGGGTCTTGTTTTCTTATCCATTCATCCACTCTATCTTTTGGTTGGAGCACTTAATTCTTTTCCATTTGAGGTACTTGTTGATAGGAATATAGTTATTACTATTCTTTATTCCTGTTTTTGATACATGTTTTTTCTTCTTAAATAAGTCCCTCCAACATTTCCTGTAATACTGGCTTGATGTTGATAAATTCCCTTAGCTTATTTTTGTCTGGGAAGCTCTTTATCTGTCCTTCAACTCTAAATGATAGCTTTGCTGGGTAAAGTAGTCTTGGTTGTAGATCCTGGGTTTTCATCACATTGAATATTTTTT
>NW_011888878.1:5985893-6013113 GCF_000151845.1 Pteropus vampyrus
AGCTCTTTATCTGTCCTTCAACTCTAAATGATAGCTTTGCTGGGTAAAGTAGTCTTGGTTGTAGATCCTGGGTTTTCATCACATTGAATATTTTTTTGCCAAGCCCTTCTGTTCTGCATGATTTCTTTTGAGAAATCAGCCACCAGTCTTATGGGTGCTCCCTTGTAGGTAACTAACTGCTTTTCCCTTGCTGCTTTTAAGATACTCTCTGTGTATTTAACCTTTGCCATTTTAATTATGCTGTGTCTTGGCATGGGCCTCTTTGGGTTCTTCTTTCTTGGGACTCTCTGAGCTTCCTGGGGTTTTTTGTCTATTTCCTTCACCAGGTGAGGGAAGTTTTCCATCATTTCTTCAAATAGCTTATCAACATCTTGCTTTCCTTCGGGTACCCTATGACACGGATATTTTTACATTTAATAGTGTCCTAGAGGCTCCTTAAATTATTATTATAGTCTTGGCTTCTTTTTTCTTGCCATTCTGATTGAGAGTTCTTGGCTTCCCCATCCTCTGTATTAATGGTTCAATCCTCTTCTTTATCCATTGTTGTTTCCTTCTAATATACTCTTCATCTCAGATCATGTGTTTTTCATCTCTGGCTGGTCCCCATTTTATAATTTCCATTTCCATTTTTATATTCTTTTTATTTCTTTGTTAAAGTTCTCACTGAATTCATCTATACTCCCCTAAGTTCATTGAGCATCTTTATAACCAGTGTTTTGAACTCTGCATCTGTTAGATTGCTTGACTCCATTTTTCCTGGATCTCTGTTCTGTTCTTTTATATGGTTTCTGCTTCTTTGTCTTCCCATTTTGGCTGCCTCTCTGTGTCTGTTTCTATGTACTAAGCAAAGCTCCTAAGTCTCCCAGACTTATTAGTGCAGCTTTGTGTAGTAGATGTCCAGTGGCACAGTCCTGAGAGGGATTCAGCTGCAGGCCAAGTTTAGCCCCAGCCTATGTCCCTCTGGGGTCACCTGTTAAGATTCAGCAAAGAATTCACAGATGCTGTGCTTATAGTTGCCTCAAGAAACCTCACCAGAAACCAAGGCCAGCTGCCATAAGTGTGAGTCTTGGCGCTGCTCAGCAAGATACACCTGGGTGTGGCTTGGGTGGGCCGCGTGTTGGATAGGCAGATTTTCAGGGAATCCTCTGGGCAGAGTGACTTCTGTTATCCAGTTCGATGATGTCTCAGCTATGGCAGGGCTGTGTCAGCACCCCCATAGGGAGGGCTCAAGAGAGGAACAATGAATACCACCAGCACTTCTGTCTGGAAGAGATCTTAGCCTCTGGCCCTCCTGTGACAACTCATTGTTCCCCTGTAAGTCCCTGGTGCCCCTCACATAGCCCACATGGAGCTGGTGCTCAGAGCTAGCAGGTTTGCCACTGTGAAAGTCCACTGGCGGACATGGCCCCTTTAAGAGGTGTCTACTGCTGCTGGCTGCCACTGTGGTAGCCTCTGTCCCACTCAGCTGCTCGGAACTGGGCAGCCTCGCATCTTGGCCCTGTCCTATCTCCTCCCATTGCAGAGTGATCTCTTATTTCTCTCCCTAGTTGTAGAGCTTTCTCATCTAGATCTCAGGCAATTTTTCTTGCTATTTATTCCTTGTTTCTGTTGCAACTTTGATTTGGTCACCAGAGGGATGAACAAAGCCTCTATTATCTATGCCACTTTTTCCCCACCAGCCTCACCATTTTTTGAATGATTTACATACCTACCCAGACTTGAGATCCTCACAAGTAAAATTTACAAAACAGTAAACATT
The DNA here is from genome assembly GCF_000151845.1 of Pteropus vampyrus. Classification (NCBI taxonomy): domain Eukaryota; kingdom Metazoa; phylum Chordata; class Mammalia; order Chiroptera; family Pteropodidae; genus Pteropus; species Pteropus vampyrus. Next base: position 5,987,653 of record NW_011888878.1, read on the forward strand.
CATCATGTTCTCAAAGGAAATAAAAATCCATAAGGCAACATATAATCCCTAAGAGAATTTTAACAAACATAACTTTTCCATCCCAATAAAAAAAAGTGCTATACTTATTCCCACAATTGTGCCAAGAAGAAACCATTTCTCAAGTTGCCAGAGCCAGTTCACAAATCACAGAAGAAAAGAAGCATCATGACTCAGCAGTCACATCATATATGCCCAGCTTCCCCCAGAGAGAAAAGCTACCTTATTCTCAAGCCTTTCTGCAAAGTATTTTTAGCTCTACTCCAAAAATCAAACCCACCCTCAAAGGATAAAGATTGACTCATCATCATGATGGTGAGGTTGTAATTATCTCCATTTTACCAAGGAGGAAGTGAAGACTCGGAGTTTCAGGAAATTGCCTGAGGTCATCTATTTCATTGTCAGTGGAGCCCGAGCTTAAACTCTCATCTTATGATACTAAACCCTGTGCTTTTCCTTCATTTCTAAGAGGAGCTTAATTGTCCAGCACAGAATATAGAGGCCAAGGAGAAGAAGGAGAAAGAGAGAATATGTCTTGGGCACGGGCAGCATCGCCGGAATAAGCCCATTATGGCTCAGGTTTTGACTCTGAGGGATGCCACACTTATGTATGTTAAAAAGCCATTGATTTACTTCATACTCACAGCTCATGAGATTTCATTATGTGAAGCCTTGGTGGGTTTTGTCCCAGGGAGAAAATATTATCAGTTTTTCTGTAGAACATATTGCCCTGAACAAGGAGGCTTAGAAATTTCGAGAATTTCTGCTCACTTCCTCAGCCAAGCAAATGGTAGGGTTGAAGGACCAACTGCCACAATGGCTTAGAGCCTACAAGTGAATAACTTCAGTTTCTCCCACCAATAAAATGGGGTCAACTGGTGAATTCCTCAGGGGTAGGCATGAGGGCTGGATGAATGCAAGGACGCAGAGCCCTGAGCACAGTGCTGGCACTGAACAAGCTTGGCTATTACTTCTGTCTTTTCCAGCTGGAAGTAGATGATCCCAGAGGAGCCACTTCCACCAGCTATAAGGAGTTAACAGAACAGAGGAGGCAAAAACTACTCTTCCTTCAAAGGTCAGCAAGACATTGCCTAAAGGGACTCTGACTTCAGACAGAAGCACCCTGGCTCCCTGAATGAATTACATGGATGCAGAAACGAAGAAACGTCCCTGCCTCCTGCAATGGCAGCCTGTGGGCAGTGCATGCTGAGGAGAACTGTCACTCACATGGAGAAAAGTGGGTGATGGGAAATACCCAGGAGCAGCTTGTTTGCAAAGCAGCCACCCAGAATCTAAGTACACTTTTTTATAAAAGTGCACAAAAATACTTTTTTTCTTTATTTCTGCCATTTCTAGCATGGAAACATTGTCTAAAAGACACTTTACCATAACCACAATCACCCTCTGTGTGTATAACCTGTTTCTTTCAGAAAATATAATTATTCCGGCTCTCCAAGCTTTTAACCAAAGATTAACTTGTAGCAATTTGAAAAGTCAAAGCTGAGATCAAACTGCCTATATTTTTATCTCAAAATAATGTAAATTGGACCAAAACTTCAAAAATAACAAGTCCTGTAGGCAGACTGTATATTCATAAAAAGTTTTCCATGACATATGAACTAGTTTTTGGATAACCAGCTTTTCATCTGAGCAGCAGATATAACTTCTGATGATGTATTTGCCATGGAACAGTAAATGTTGATGCTGTATTGAAAAGGAACAAGTAAACAGAATAGAAATATCATAGGCTACAAAACGTTCCATGGTTGAAATGAAAGTTGGCTCCAGCATGGTGGCCACAATGATTTATTCAGCAAAATGTTAAAAAAAGAAAAAAACACCTTGGTATGTTTGTATTGATTATACTTATTTGCACTGACAGAAATCATATCTGCTAACTTCATCTCTGAGTACAAGGGATTTGGGGATATAAATTCCACCAAGGGGCACCATAAACCAATTTGAAAAAACATGTTCCACTTTCCTCAGAAACAAAATGCATTCCTTTCCACATGATTGTTCTTTAACAAGAAATAATAAAGGAAAACAGTGCTGAACTATGCTTTGCAATTTTTAATAGCATTTTAATGGTTTAAATTAGGAGCAAAAGGCCTCTTGGCATGTGATTTTGCATAAACATTGCCCTTTTGTGTATTAATTGAGAAGGAGAGAGACAAACCAGAAGAGAGGAGTCAAATGGCAGGCCTCAGTCCTGGCTCACACTGGTGAGGTGGCCAGTGGCACAGATTCCTCTAAACCCCTCAGAAGCAGTAGACAGATCCAGAATGTCATAGTAAAGCAAACCCTATCTGCACTGCCACATTATGAAATGACTTACACTGTGAAGTACAGTTGACCACTTACTGGCATGCACATTGCAACTGCTTAACATATGTAATGTTTAGCTAGGGAAGGAGGCTTGAAAGTAAATAAGAGGCAAATGATTCTTCACTTGCCACCAAAATCTACCTTTACTAATCTCTACCAACAGATTTCATAATAATGAAATTCTAAAAGGTAGCTACCAGAGCACATGAATTTACACTTTGGTGACCACCACATACAGTGAAGGAGGCACATAGTCAGTCTTATTTCTTCTAGGAAAAGTTGATAGCTCTATGTACTGTTGACCCTGAGAAGAATATGCCTGCCAAAAAGGGCTCATAGTTAATTGTGCTCATATTCATAACCAAAGTCTAGCAGCCATTATTTACAGAAGTCTCTTATGCATACTGCCTTTCAGGGGAAAGCCATAGACTGGGCTGCCAATCCTTCTCCTACCAGCTGTGTTGACCCTTATAAGAGAGATCATAGGATCAAACTTCGACCAACAAAACTGAGACTTTCCCCATCCAATTGCAGCTGTGCGGCTATATCCTCATTCGCATCTTCACCAACCAATCAGAGCAGCTCCATTCTGGCCAGTCAAGATTAAGTGTTATTTGGACCAATTAAAATGTGAGGATATGGAGTCCCCATTTGCATCCAATCAGTGACCGGGGGTGGGTACTCTTCCCTATAAGTAAGCTTCACCTCTACCTCAATGGAGTACACTTTCATTTTCCATTGAAGACTGTTTCTCTAGCTGAAAAGGTAACATGGGAGCTGAAACACCAAGGCCACCTTGTCCAGGGCTGTCTCACAGCCACACAATTTCACTATTGAGCTTTCTCACAGCCATGCTGTTCCACAGCCATGCCTTATAACAATTGAGCTGTTTGCACTGAATAAAGTCTACCCTATCACCGCACCCCATGTTGGGAACTCCTGTTGGCATTAAATTGGCAGCCACAACCATTTATGAACAGTACAAATTAACAAGGCATTGCAGAACTGTTCTGAAACAGATTTCACCATTCCTGTTCTAAATCCTGAGGTTACGCTCATGACCAAAACAGCCAAGGTCTCCATTCTCAGGGGGTTCCCATTGAACTCTCAGGTGTCAAGAAAACAAATCAATCAACAAAATATCAGATAATGACAAGTGCTATGAAGAAAATAAAACTGGAGAACAAGAAAGAGAGTGCCTGTGTGGTCCCGGAAGCCTCTCTGAGGAGGGTAGATTTAAGCTGAGACCTGAATGGCAAGAGGGGAAAAGTCATGTGAAAATATCAAGAAATAGCATTCCAGGCAGAAGGTATTGCAAGTCCAAAGGCCCTGGGGTGAGTCTATGCCATGTGCCCTTCCCTTTACCAACAAAGCATGTCTGTGTCATGTCAAATCTTCTCACGTCAGCATTTTTTTAACAGATGGCCTTGCTCTCCAGGGTGGAACATGGACATTTTTCTAATACAGAAAATGAGCACTTGATTGAAGAAGTGAATGTGGTACAAGGAGATCATAAGGGTACAGAATCCCAACAGAGTAGGAAAATATAAGTGCTGTTTTTTAGATACACAAACTGCTTTTATAGAACCCCCTTTGAACCCTCTAGGGCAATTAACAATAGCAACAATACATGTAATCATAGCCAGAGCATAAGGAGGACACTGAGAAGGTGTTTCACAAATACCAGATCGTCAGGTTTTTAATAATACTAAAAGATAACATACTCTATTGCCAACTGGCTGATCTGAGTCAGTCATGAGTTCTCCTTTGCACCACAGTTCTTATGATAGAAACAATAACTACCCTTGGGAGTAATCAACAATGGAGAACTGGAACTGAGAACTATCAGTTGGAGCTGCAGGAGCCAAGAGGAAGATGAGTCTCTAAGTTCTAGGGTGAGAGAAACTGACTTTTTCTGCAGCGGGAGCTCTGGGTGAAGAAATGATACTCCCAAATGGCTTCAAAATGATGTCATATTGTGTCTAAAAAGGCTGAGGTAGAAGACATAAATAGGTCTTATATTTTCAGAATATAATTATAAGGGAAGAACAACTCATAAGAAGCACTCTCTTATTGAAACAGTCCAGAGAAACTCACAGGAAGTAGTAGAGATATCTGGATGTCATTTCCACACCTGTTGGGGATGTCCTCTTTAGAAGAACAGTGCCATTGTCTGATATACATCCCATTCAGATGTATCTCTTGAATAGCAACTACTTTTATAATAACAACCTAGGTTTGATCATATCAGGAACAACTCATCTTTTGGGGAACTAGTTCTGGGTAACAGCAACCAAAAAAATGCATTTTTATGAGGAGAATATATAAAATTCCTTCTCACTTTTTTCTTAAAGTCTTGCAATTTTCCTTCTCAATCTATCATTTGCTACCAAAAGCATTAAATACAATGTAGAAAAGTCTTTCACTTTCTAGATAAGAAGAATTAGATGTTTTGATTTATATGATTGCTCTAACTGCATTACTCATGTGGGAAATTGTTGGCTAAATCAACATGATTGAATTGTGTTCCAAGAGTTTCTTCACTGCCGTCCTATTTGATCTGTAGAGTAAATTTGATAAGGAATCCATAGAAAATAAGATAGAGCCATTCTTCACCAAAACAGAACAGAGTAGCTTTTGCACTGGGAGATTTCTCCTTGGAGTTCATAAATTACCTGTTGACTATGCATATAAATCTACAATATCATTCTGGGGAATGGGTGTTCCAGAACATCAGCCATGCTGAGATTTGATATGATTTAACCATCTTGGCGAATGCATTACAAACTGGGAAACTGAATTTCTACTAAAGTCGTATCTGCACAAAAGCACAATTATTTTAACAATGAAAAGTGTAGTTAGTTGAATAGTATCTAACAATGGCAAACAACTAGCCAAGCTGATTTTTGCTCCACTAAGTCGACAAGGAGCTTGAGCAAATGGGCTGAGTTATCCAATTGATAAGGAATTAAACAGATATAGCTACAACAAAACATACAAGTATATAATCAGAGTTATAGTATCCATAATCAGTTTTCTTTTCAGCTATATAAGCAATAAATTTTAGTGTTCACAGGCAAAAAAATAAATTGTTAGAACAGTAAATATTCAACAAATATTTGTTGAAACATAGTAAATAAAAATAAATGTTTACTCTGATATTTCTGTAACTGTTAGAACAGTAGCTTATATCCTGATACCTCAAAGGTCATAAAAATAAGGTGATAAGAAGGAACTGAGGAGTAAAGAATGAAAAATGGCAACACACAACAGAGACTCCTGTATTGAGGCTTGTAGTTGTTCTGGCTGATGACCAGATTAGCATCCAGGTCTTAATTCCTAAATTCCTAAATACCAGTCTACAAAAATAAGGAATCGTGGCTTTTTGGAGAAATTCCAAAGGACAGGGAAAGAAAAGAGCTTGGACCATCTTATGGTGCCAAAAAGTAAGAAATGCTCAAAAAATGATAGGATTTGTCAAAATGACACAGGAACCAATTGGCCAAATCTGGGAAATTTTCAACAATAAAATAATGATAGTAATAGATCATTGCCCACAGAAAAAAATTAAAATCCATGGATCCATATCAAAATAAATAAATAATTGAATAAACAAATAAATGAGAAGGGAAAGCTCTTTCTTGCAGTAGAATTCTAATTAATAAATGTAGAAGGAATGATGAAAATAGAGAATTACCATTTGACAAATACCACAGTAATAATTGTTCCAGGCAAGAATTATCAATAGATGCTAAAAATTAATAGGCATGGTATGAGAAACACGATATTTATATGGTCTCAGTGTATCTCTCTATGATATACTATTACAAAGAGGAAAATGGTAACTTTAGAAAGGAGAAAATTGTCAGACACTGCCTTAACCAAGTTATCAAAGTTAATGTCACTGGTTTAGAGCAAATCAGTCTCATGTGCCTCCTGATATGCTGCACAAAAAGGACACAATATCACTTTCGTGGTGTTCTTGTCAACAATGCATAACGTGAATTTAATCATCATAAAACCTGAACGAATTCAATTAAGGGACATTCCACAAAATAACTGGCCAGTACTCCTCAAAAATGTCAAGGTCATGAAAGACAAAGATTGAGGAGCAAACTGTCATGAATTAAAAGAATTTAGGAGATATAACAACTAAATGCAATATGTTATCCTGGCTGAAACCTGGACCGGAAAAGAGACCTCAGATGAATAATTGGAGAAATGTGAATCGCTCTCTAGATTACACAGCAGCATGGCATCAATGCTAATTTTCTGGTTTTTATAATTTTTTTGTGGCTATGTGAAATGTTAACATTTAAGAAATATGGGTGAAGTGGATATTATTACAATTAGTAATAGTATTCTATTAGCAATAGTAATAGTATTAGTAATAGTAATTCTTTGTACTTTTCTTGCAAAATTTTTAAGTCTGAAATTATTTCAAAATTAAGTACTAAAAAATAAATAAATGTTAATAATGGTTCTGGTTAGCATTGTGATTGGAGTTGGCATGTAAGGGGCAGCCAGGTTTATAGAGACCAAATTGTGTTTGTCAGAGAGGTAAGAAGTCAGCCACCAACAGCAGGCACAATTTACCTGAAAGTACAGTGTTAAATAAACCTTAAACCTTACACTAACCTATTAACCTTAACCCATACCCTTGGATACATTTACCTATTTACACCCACAAGTGTTTCAGACTCCACCCTGCTCCCAACTGTTTTCAAAATGGAGAATTCTTAATGAGGCTTCGGACAAGTTACTTAACTTCTTCTTTCTTCATCTATAGAATGAGACCCTAATAGCAGTTAAGTCATAGGACTTCTGTGAGAATTGTATGAAAAGTATTTAGCATTGTGTCTGACACAGAGAAAGCTCTTGATAAATGTTGGCTGCTCTAAGCATCTTCTTCTTCATCATCTTCATTATTATTCTTTTGCTTACAAAGCCCTAAAAACTGCCTCACTGGAGTCTAGTTCCATGGGAGTGGGCACTCTGTCCAGCTTGGTCACCCCTGTAACCCCAACACTTCACACAGTTTCTCTACACAGCAGGCATTCAATAAGCATGCTATTGAAATGGAAGAAATATCTGGCCCCAGTTTATGTCTTAAATTATTTTGAACAAAAATATAGCTGTTGTAACAGAGACCCAAATTACCAGTAACTTAAATAAGACAGAGGTTTATTTTTCTTTTACATAATCATCTGAGCATAAGCAGGCTATTACTGAAGGATGCCTCCAGTAGTAGGACCCAGATGCTCTCCTGGGGCAGGGCCATCCTCAGAGGGTTCATGGCTTCATCCACATTCCAGCTCATAGGAAGCAGGAAAGGCAGGGAGGAAAGACACACTCTTTAGGGCACTGCCATGAAGATGTACACATCACTTCTGTTTCCTTCTCACTGGCCACATCCAGTCGCAAGGGAGGCTTGGAAACATAGTCTTTATTCTAGGCAGCCACATGCCTCACTAAAATTTGGTGGTTCTATTATTATAGATGAAGAGGATAATGCTATTAAGAAGCTACCAGCAGTCCTGCCAATCTCTCCAGCCTCATCAGTCCCATTCTATATGCCAGCCTTTCTGCACTTCTTCAGGCTTTTGCTCCCTCTGCCTGGTGCCCTAAGGTCTCAAACCTAACCCCTAAGGGAATTCCTATATCACCTTCCAGACCCCTAGAGAGACATCACTCCCTCTTTGAAGCCTTCTTGAGCACCTCACCACCACCCCGGAGGAATTAGCTCCCCTCTCCATGCAAGTCCTCCTTCCCTAAATATGACATACAGCGGCACTTATCACACTACATCTAAACTATTTATTAGTCTGTTTTTCCTACTACAGTGTATGCTCCAAGAGGAAAGAGAATATGTGTCTGTGTCCCTTGCACATGATAGGTCTTTAAATTTCTGCCAAATTATTAAGTATATACTTTTGAGAATTTATATTAAATTTCCAAGCTACTGTTCCTTTGCCCAGTGGAAGAATATTCTTATAAATAAGGCCACTTTACCCTGGACGCAGACAGGTAGTAGAGAAGGCTTCAGTAAAATCAGACTCATTGCTCAAGAGAAAAAGAATCCAGACACTGTAGGCCCCACAGGACCCTGGAAATGCTTGTCCTACTCTTGACTTATGTTTACCTCTGGCTGAGCTAGAGGACAACAGAAACCCATCAACAATGACCCCCTCAGTGAAATCAGCCAAACTGGGGGCTGAGTCTGAACTCAGGACAACACATGCTTGCATCCTGGGTAAGGAAAGCTGCGGTGGCTTTCTGGTTGAAGTCACAGTACAGATGGCTTATGAACATGAAAAGGCTGTTTAATGTTAAAAGCCTTTGATTTTTTTTTTCCATATTAATTCCTTTGGTGCCCTTTGAGCTGTAGGCAAAAGTGAGTGAGCCAAGGAGAAAGAGCATTTCAACCAAAACACTAAATGTCCTTGCTGAATACCATTTCCATGAGTTTCAAATCAGAGTCTTAAATGTGTGTTTGTGAATCCAGGGCTTGTTTTTGTTTGTTTGAGGAAGGAGGGCGGGGTGAATGATATGATTTCAAACTGTTTTGCTTGCCAAAGTCTCAACAAAGGGGAAGAGAGAAAAATATCAAGCTCAGATGGAAGATTTAAGAGATGTTACCATTTACTAAGAATGTTCTACTAAAGGAAACTTAATTTTAAACATAATCCTAATGCTCACTTGATTACTGGGTTAGAATTCCTGTCTAACCCTCTTTTCTTCCCTTAATGCCATGCCGCTTCCCTTACTCCCAAATCAGAGCTTAAAACATAAGTTTGTGGACTGAGGGTTTGTTTTTGTTTGTTTGAAGAGGAAAGAGTTCTTGCAATATTAGACCACCAAGCACTCTAAGTGTTGAGCTATACTAGGTGTCATCTCATTTAATTTTCTTGCCAACTATGTAAAGTCAGTAAAAAATAGGGTTCAGAATAGTTTGCTGCTGGTAAATGACAGTGTCTTCTCATCAGAGACCATCACCTAGAAAAGGAAGCCAAAGATATAATGTTTTCTTTGTATACTCAGGGAAAGTTAAGTGGAACCCAAGAGGAAGTTAATAAGCCCATAGATCATTCTGGATCCTTGGCCCATACTAGTCTGTGATGCAATCAGCTAATAACTCCATCTTTAGTCAAAAAAAACCTGACTTTTGCCTCTTACTGGGTGTTGAATAGGCCAGAGTGATTTGCGTGGACTTTCTGGAAAATCAGATCTGTGCTCTGTAGCCATCATCTTTGTCAGTGAACACAACTATGACATGAAATAGTAATTGTTGTCAAACACACTCAATGTTTTTATCTTTATTTTTAAGTACATAACACTGTAGAAGATACAGGTTTAGGGATTTTTTTTTTTTAATTTACTCTGAACATCACAGGATACCTTCATAGTGCCTTGATGACCCAATCTCTAAAACACCAATATCTATGTATGACTAAGTTTTAAATGTGTGTCTTTATTAACAATGGGGTCACTGAGGACCCCTGCTTAAACTTCTGCTTAAGAAAACATTCCATGTCAACTAATTCTGAATGGCACCAAAACAGAAATAGTCTCTTTCCTCCTGCACTCAGATAGGACATTTCCATTGAAACTGTTCATTTGATTCAAAATACCTACATTTATCTACATTTGAAGAAGGAATTGTGTGATGTTCTCCTTTTTGTGGCAAATAATCAGACCTATTCTAGATTTTTAACTTTACAGAAAGTAGCCATTTCAAGCTAAAATGAGAACAGCTATGAACTCTTTTAACAGGAAAAAGGAGTTTCATGGTAAAAGCTTGGGCTCTGGGCTGAAACTGCTAGCTCTAGCCATTACTAACTGTGTGACCTTGGGCAATTTACCTCTTTGAGCTCCATCTATAAACAAGGATATGTGTGGTGGCTACCCTAGAGAACTACTGTGTGGATTAAAAATATGCACATCACAGTGGCTGGAACAGTGCAGTCAATGAAGGTCAGCAACTTATCATCCTCTAGAGGTAAAAGGAAGGAGGATTTTTTCTAACCATTGCAAATATAAAGTTGCTTTTGAAAAGTGAACCAACCACCAGTTTAATAAATCTGAAAGGGCTGCTACCTCTCCTGGAGGAAGGAGGTGTTATCTGCATCAGCTGTCTGGCTGTTAGGTGTACTCAAGCCCATGGTGGGATGTTTACCCACCTTGCTCATCGCTGATATGTAAAATTCTATTTGCCCATGAAATATCTTCCTTAAAAATATACACGTACACACAAGCATAGATATAGATAGATGACAGGTGATAGATTAGATAGATGATTGATAGATGATAGATATATAGAGATAGATAGATAGATGATATAGAGATAGATAGATAGATAGATAGATAGATAGATAGATAGATAGATGAGAGAGAGAGAGAGAGAGAGAGAGAGAGAGAGAGAGAGAGAGAGAGAGAAAGAGAGAGAGAGAGAGAGAGAAAGGGATATAATGTATAGATAATCATCTATTGCCATGCTCTGATTTTCCCCCGCACACTCTGAGGCCTGCACAGTGTGGCCAGGCATAGAGAATTCTTGCCCAATGAATGCTCCTCCAGGTGAGTTGAGTGTGTTCCACAATGTGTCTTGTTTAGTCTGTGGTGGCTTTGCTCTCTACCATTTACTGAAGTTCTAAACCTAGCTGGCTATCAAAACTTGTGTAAATGAAGGTACTTTACCTGCCACAAACAAAGAATGAGTAACATGCTGAATATTAAGATGCAAGTTATCACACTGGGATATATTCATCAGAGTGGTAAGGTAACAATCTATAAGCAATTAGGAGCTCCTGAAAGTCCTCTAATATTATTATCAAGAATCATAACATTTCTGCAACCCAGAAAACTGATCTACAAGTGACTCATAATTGTAGACTGGAGGATAAAAGAAATGATGGCCAAAGGTCTGAAATTATTTCAGGTGGTTTGAAAAGCCTGGAAGAGCAACTGCCAAACTGAAATGCCAGGACCACGTCCCCATAGGGACAATGCTGAGTCAGTCATTATTCCCATTTCTGGGAGAGCAAACCACAACAAGAAGGAACTTGTGTTTTCCTCTCCTGCCCTCAGCTTGAAATCTCCTAACAAACAAATTCTTAAGTAACAGAAAAGAAATGACTCATACTTTCTATCTTGCTTTATTCGAAAGTTATACAAATCATTTATGTTACCTGCACACATGTATAAAACATGCATTTATGATCTTTAGATGAGGCTCTGTCTTTATAAATTCATTCAAAATTCATTTATGGTGGGGTGTAAAACTCTTACAATAAAAATATATTCTCACTATATGAGTGAGAAGAAGTCAGAAAAAAAGAACAAGATCGAGGTGGCTCCATAGTTTAGTGGTTAGCACATGCGCTTTATATGCAGAAGGTCCTGGGTTCGCACCCCAGCTGGAGTCACGGACCATACCCAGGGTGCACCAGGCCCACGGCGCATACCAAGAGCATTTGAGAGGAGATGCCCTGCCTTCAGAGATCCAGTTTTAAGGGGAAAACGACAACATCCATAAGTCAGGGGTGGAAGTAGGCAGGCGGGGGCGTGGGGAGAGGAATTAAAGAGGGGGGAAAAAAAGAAGAACAAAATCTACATTGCCATTTATAGCTAACATATAATTTTCGGGGGTCTGGCAAACTTTCTCATCACCTGAAAAAAAGCTAAGAAATGAGAATATTTGTCATTTTTTCTGTTATTTGTACAATGCTTGTTTTAGTCCTCCTAATAATGCATGCTCAAAAGGACTCCAAAAATCAAATTCTGGAGTCAGCCACATGGCTAAAATGCTGCAGGATGGAAGCCCAGAATTTATTTTAATATGTAGTATTCCCTAGACTGTGACAGAATTCAGGTTTCAATTAGCCTTGTCCAGGTTCCCAAAATCAAGAAAAATCTAGTAAGTTGTTAACATATTCATAAGTAAACAAATGTTCCATTCTTTTGGTAAGCTGCCAGAATGTAGTGCCAGGGAGAGATCCAGGCACCTATGGTGAAGCCATAGGGGTCGTTCATATCCTTCACTCTGTGGGACTGAACCAGCTGCAGATGCCACTCCTGTTTTTCTGAGCATATTTATCTATACATTTATGGAACCCTGTGAGTAAGATGCCCACTGAAAGTCCTGAAATACAGCCAGAATTACTGACCTGAGGTGGTATTCCTTGTGTAGAACCACTCTAGGCTGGATGTTTGCAAAATAAAGTCGTCTATAGGTCTGCACAAATCTCTTGTGCATGTAGATCACCTGGGGATCCTTATTAAAATGCAAGTTCTGATCTGGCAGGATAGTGAGGGGCTGAGGCGGCTGGTCTGAGCCCCCTACTTTGAGTAGGAACACTGTAAAGTGAGCTCAAGACCATTCCATTCACAATTAGATAAATGTAATTTGGAATCTTGACAGGTGCCAGGCACTGTGCCTTCTGCTGCAAATGCACAGATAAGACAAGGAGCTTGCCATGTAATTAGAGAGACAGCTTACAACACACTGGGTAAATTCAGCATTTATTTGGATTCTCTGTATAACAAGGAGGAAAAGCCCATCCAAAGTGGCTCAAGCACAAAGGAAATGTAAATGGCTCCTGTAATTGCAAAGCCAGATAAGGTGACTTCAGGTCCATTTTGAAGCAAGGCTAAAATGAGATCACCAGTACTGTTTCTCTCTCCACCGGTAGCTGGTTTCTTTCTTTCTTTTGGCTCTGCTTCCTGTGGTTTGGCTCCTTTCTCCTGGAAGCATTGTGGATGACAGTCTGTATGTCTTGCACTCTTAATAAGAGTGCCTATCCCAGAAGTCTCAGCAAAAACCTCATGTTTCCATCTCATTGACTGTAATTGAGTCATGCGCTCAGCACTTAACTAATCACTGTGTCTTGGGAAGTCAGATTTCCAGCATGGAAAACTCTAGAGTTTAGGTTGGCGTTAGCTCCAGCAGAACTACATGTACCAAGAAAGCAGGAGGCATGAATTCTCAAAAGAAAATGAGAGGTTAGATGCTGGGCAGCAAGAGCCCACAGTCACCACTACAGAGAAGCATGTGCAGCAGGCAATGACAACATAGAGAAAAACAGTGGTACCTGATAAATAATGTGTGTGTGTGTGTGTGCGCGCGCGCGCACGCGCATCTCACCAGCCACAGGCAAAGTACACACAGTGCCTAGTCTGGTTTCTTGGGAGCCACACCTTCTCCTTAGCCATGTTGTAATTCAGGCACTCCTATTTCATTCACTACTTTCTGTGCAAGAGATAAGAAGTGAAAAGTGTAGTTTAATTGTTCCTGAGAAGATAGAGTTAAATTGGAATATAGACCAGATTGACATACATCAAATATTTTGAAGCTAGTACAAAATATTGTACAGCTGGGTACTAATTTGTGCTCGAAGAAAGGAGACACTGGTGTGAACTGGAATTGAATCTTTCACAGGCATGAACATACAGATGCAATAATGAGCTAGTGTGTGCTTTAGGACATAAAGAGACCAAACAAGCTGTAGGAGAAGACAGTGTTGTCTTCAAAAAGCAGGGACAACTGCAAGATTTGAGAACCCAAATCAATAACCTCCTCTCCACCATGGTCCATTCCACCACTATCCATGACTTCAGTATTTATGTTGGGAACCCATCTGACATCTAGCCTTTTACCTGCTTAACATCTTCCAATCCAACAAAACTATCTTAGCCCTTGACCAGTGACAACTGCACCATCTCAGAAACACAGGTTTCAAGAATTCCTGACCACACGTTCTATATTCTATTCTGCCAAACCATATAAATACATACACATATACATACACATACATGTACACATACACACATGCATACACACCCAGTTTTCCAAAGCTGACCCCCAAACCTCTCCCCCAAACAGATTGCAGAGACAGTTCGTGCCCCATTGAGTGGAAAGAGTACTAATTTAGATATCAAAACTGACACTATACTTTGAGAACTTGAACAAGCCACTTAGCTTCTCTGAGTATCAGTTCTTCTCCTATAAAAGGCAGATCATAATCCTACTTCTGTCTAAAGGTAGCAAATTTCAAATGATCTAATAAAATATTAATGAGAATACTAGTGTATTTATTAGGATCATGTTTGGCTATAACAAAAATTGACAGCAACAGCTTAAAGAATTAGATGTTTACTTTTCCCACACCACAGGCATTCTAAAACCTGATGGTCCACTGCTGATGTGGTGGCTTCTTAACGTCATCATTATCCCTGGCTTCTGTCTTTCTGCAAGTGGCTTTTACCCTCATGGCTGCCTCTCAGTCACAACATAGAGGCCCCATTTTCCAGACTCAATCTGCAGAAAAGACAGACAGACAAATAGAAAGTCAGGAGAGAGGGGAAGGGGGAGGATAAGAGGAAACAAATGAGGCAAGAAAAAGCTCTCTCTATATCAGAAACATAACACTTAACCTAAAATTCCCCAGCAGACTTCCATATACATCTCATTGGCTGTCACATGATCATTCTTACCTACAAGGCAGACTGGAAAATATATTTAGCTGAGCATAATGCCTCTTTGAACAAAAGTAAGGTTCTGGGAGTAAGAAAGAAGGGGAGAATGGATAGTGGCTCAGAAACCAGCATTATCTGCCATACTTGGTAAACTACCAAGCATTGTGGAAGAATAAGGTGGCAATATTATTAAAAACTGAAAAAAGTATCACAAAATACAGAATCTATATGAACTTCACTACATGAATTAACCCATATTTTAAGACAAAATAAGTGAATGTTCTCTTACATCCAACAAGCATGGCATCCCAATTAACTAATAAGGCACATCTTTGCCCACATTTTAACATAGTAATGCAGAATAAAGCACCTTACATCCAGTGTTCTCTAAAGAAGATATCCCCCAATTATTCAAGGTAACAGGAGAATAATAATAAAGTGTATAAATGAATATAGAAGATATTTATTGGTTAAGGTCACTCGGTATCCATCCCCCTACTTTTGATAATTACATCTGATTTTCTTGTGGAAAAATTATTTCCCCACATTATGCAGGTTGGTGGAACTGTCAGTCAAGTTGCCCTGCTCAGGTGCCAAGGAACAGACACCTGATCCAACCTCAGCCAATGCAAATCCCTCCTTCTGGACTTTGAATTCTGAATGTGTAAAGCAACAGGGAGGAGAGAGGGGAAGGAGAAAAAGAGGGAGAAGGAAGGAAGGAAGGAAGGAAGGAAGGAAGGAAGGAAGAAAGAAGGAAGGAAGGAAGAAATGACAGAAAGAAGGAAGAAAAGCAGAATGTCCAAACTTGCTCTTTAGCTGTTCTTCAATTCTGTGGGCTCCCCACATCTATTCCAGTTAAATTTCCTGTTTTGCTCAATGTAGTTGAGTCAATTTTGCAACCAAAGAATCTTGACTGACACCTAATAGAATCACACATACAGACCATCCAGAAACTCAGATGTCAACTTTGTTTTCAACCTCACCTCCTACTAAAGATTGACCAGATTCCCAAATAGCACACCTTCTCTCTGATCCCTAGACATTCTATAGAGACATTGAGAAATACTGGAGTGGACACAAGACTGGGAGGAAGCCAGGAAGTAAAAAGTCATTGGGGAAGAATAGGTCAGAGAGCCCCAACTGGGAATCAGGAGCTGTGATTTCTAGTTTGTGCTCTTCCTCTAATTAGGGACACAGGGCACATCTTTCAGCCTTTCTACATCACAGTCTCCACACTTGTAAATGACTGAGCTGACTATCACATCAGCTTTTACAACATGTCAATATATCCTAACTTTGCTAGGTCTCCGCCTATCCACTGAGTTCCTACCTACATAGCCTTAGAATTATAGTCATATATCAGCCTCCTGGACATCCCATACCTACTTCCTGAACTATGCTCAAGCCACATCTCCTTTAAAATTAAATAAGATTGCCTAGAAGCCCCATTGCAGCTAGAGAGAAATTTCTCTCCCTCCCAAACACATCCAGGGACTCCTGGGAAAAGCCATCTCTCCACAGATCAGCTCTTACTCCCAGATCCTGCTTCCACTGAATCTGAATTTGCCTCCCTGCATTTTTGCCTCCTGTGATTTTTACCCCATGCCATTCTGATTGGCACTACTCTGATCCTTTCAGCCTTCAAAGCACCATTTACTCCAGGCAAAGCATGTAGGAGTCTTGCCTGGAGGTTTGGGGCAACAGAGGTGACCACATTGCAGCTCAGTAAAACAAAACAACTTCAAGTTTAATATTGTTCTTCCCGTCACTGGCCATTACCTTCTCTTCTAGAGAGTATGACCATGGTGTCCCCTCCTTCGGTGTCAGCACCCTGGGATATTGCTTGTCTCTTGTTAGTCTTTCTTTTCCTCTTCCCTCTATCCTTTCAAACTCTCTTTCTCCCAACCCCTGAATTTCCTGTTCAGGTTTTGCACAGAGCTTCTTCTCACCATCAAAATGGCCTATTATACGCTTTACTTAGCAAAGGTCATTCTAAAAGGAAGTTTACACCAACAGTTACCTTTTTCTTTCTACTGCAAAAACTAACAAGTGCATCTCTAAAGATATGGATAACACCTGTTCCTTGGCTGAAAGCATAATGCCTCAATATTCAGAATGCATCTTTCAGAAAGCATTAGCCTGAGAAAAAACAATTTTCTATTTTGTTGGCATGCTTTACGTGGAAACAGTGTGATCTCTGATGTGCCAAGCAAAAAGAAAGAAGCTTTATTACTTACTAGTTCTGTGACCTTAGGAAAATTACCCATCTAAACCTATATTTTCCTTCTGTAAACTGGGGACAATAATGATATATATTCCATAGGTTTGTTGTGAGAATCAAATAGAATCATACGCATAAAGTGCTTTGTGCAGTGACTAGCACATAACGGATGTTCTATAAAGGGTAAATGATGGTATGACGGTTATTATCCCCATCACCATTATTGCTACTTAGGGCATTTGAAAGTGAAATTAAAATGGTTATAGAAAGTTACAAAGAGCACAGCACATCGAGAGGTCACTTGGGAAATGTGAAAATATAAATGAAAAACTATGTGTAGCTAAGACTTAACCTAAATAAAGTGTACTTGGCACTCATGTCCTGAGAAAGATACTGGTCTCACCAGCAAGTAGGTCTGGTTAAATAACAGGGCTAAAAACTATAAATGTGAATGTCATTATTTCAGAAGGAAAATGTGTTTTATTCCTATTTCTTTAAAGGAATAACATAATACTCTTTTTCATCTAAAGATACCAAGCACCAATATAAGAACATCAAATATTTTAATTCTTCCCAGGAACTAGTTCAGTCCTAAAGAGAATAAGAGTTCACCAGAGTAACTGGGGCGTCTGAAAATGGATGTGTAATATTTAGACCTTCACATTGTTTCTTGAAAATTTTCCAGTCCCTCAAAAGTTTAAAAGAGGATCATAGGACAGTGAGCTCCATATGTCAAAAACAAAGATACAGTCTAAGCCTATGTTACAGTAATACATTTTCCTACTGGGCCCCTTAAAAATTGTATCATTTCTGTTTGACTATAATTCAATCATTACTTTCCTTTTGGGGGCTTGATTATTTCTTTGTTTCAAACATTGATATGGAAAGACCACATATGAGACCTTCTGCAGGCATAATTTGCTATTCCTTTTCATCCATATGCATTTGCCTTCTTTTTCAGCTTGTCTGCCACATATATAAAGTTCAGGACATCGTAGACTATTGCAAACTAACACTAAAGCCTCTTTTACAAAGTGTCCGCCCCTCAATCCCTTCTGCTTTGGCTTTTGGGGCTACATCTTTTATTTAGCACTCACTTAATAAAGATCTACAGACAAGAAGTTGCATCAGTATTGAGGAGATACACACACAATAGGACCCAGTCCTTTCTGCCTGAAGGACCCAGCCTAGGAAAAGTAGGCGATAAACAAAAAATCCCAATGTGCAGTGACTACCACCAGTAGATCTCTGCAAAAGGCAGTAAGGGGGAGTAGGGGACAGGAAGACAGTTCTGCATCCTGGAGCAGGGCTGGTAAATAAACGTTTCAAAAAGATCCAGAGTCTTCGATAGTGAGTAGGAATTCACAAAGTAGAGATGAAATGGGAGTCAAGAGAGGGGTAGAGATGGTGAACTGGGGCATATCACACCTAAATAAAAATAAACTTAGCCAATTCCATTTAGCACAATGAGGAGGCATGCCAGTTGGCTTAGCACATCTTGCACCTTTATTCCTTGTGTTTATTGTTACTTGACCTCTTGCTTTTCCATATATAGACTCATTCTATATATTATACACAAAGAAAATAGAGGGGTTCCCATAGTAGTTCCAGAAGGAAGAAAACATTATCATTAGCAGAATTTGCCAGCATCCACATGCTGAGGACATATCCTCATGGAAGATGTCTGACCTGTTCTTATGAGATGGATTCCTGCAACAACACAGGCTGTCTTTGTCTCAAACAGGATCAAGACCAACTGATAACTCAGAGGACATTGTCAAGCAATTGCTGCAGTCACCAAGGATTATTTGTCCTGTGCACACTCACCTCCTTAGAATTGTCACACAAAGCGGATCTGTCTCACTAGGATGTCTTTGCTTTAATTATAGTTACACACAATAACTTATACCCTTGCACCCACTTTGCAGGAGCTTGTAGGCCACCATTATTTACTCTCTCCTATAATTAGGCATTTCAGTGTCTGCATCTGGAAGCAGGAATGCCTTCACGGCATACAACTTGTGCAGTTTGTGGGCCCCACACTCAGAAGGGCTCCATGCTTGGTTTAATTCTCTGCTGCTGCCGAATTGAAATGCTTAATAATTTTTTAACAAGGAGTTCCACATTTTTATATTGTACTGAGCTCCACAAATTATGTATCTTGTCCTGAGGACTAACGGTTTCAAGGTGAATGTCTATCAAGCCCTGTCTCTACACCCAAGATGGAAGCCATTACTGAATGGTTCTGAGTAGCTTTTTGTTACAGTGATCATTTTCACCATCATTCATTTGTGGCAGGGTGACTGCCACAAACCTGAAAGTTTAAGCAGTCCAAAAACACTTTTGACATGTGATTACAAACAACTGGTTCAACCAAAAGTTAAGCTTTGGCCTTGGCCACCCTTTATCATCCTGACAAGTGTACAGACAGGCTCCTGCCCCTTCAAGTCTCCTTCAAGTTTATAAATAATACCACCCCCAAACACTGGTTCATTAAGTTTACTATTCTGTAAACTTAATGTGTCATTTGGAATTTAACAATTTCCTTACCATTAATTGATTAAAGGTGTGCAGAACTGCATCGGATGTAATAAAAGTCAAGCCCTATAATTTCAATTATTAAACACTTGTACCAGAGCCTATACCCAAGCAGCTCAGTGGCTGCTGGTACCTGAACTGCAAAAGTAGCAGCTGGCATGCCCAGAAAAAAGGAAACTATATGAAGAAATTGTGTTCCCAGCTGTGAGATTTGAAAAGGCCCTCCTCGATGTGAGTGACAAACGGGGTCTATAAACTGTGCATTTTCCTCAGGACATCCCAGCACACACCTCAAGCTCTTCACATTGCATTGTCATTTTCTACCTGTCCACAGTGGATCCTGACACAGAACTGTCACAGGTTCTGAAAGAATAATTGTCCGCTCACTCTCCAGAGGCCTGAGATCAAAAGCGTCCCCTGCCACGTACCTGTTAGCTGGCATTAACACATTCTCTTTTCTAGACCTCAAAACAATGCAGAAATTCAATTGTATGTGCAGGTGTGCATGTATGTTGTATCTGCATACATAGGAGGGAAGAAAGTTGGGGGAGTTCGTAAAGTGATACCTTATCCTTATTCATGACTGTGCAGAACACATACCTTTTCATTTCCCTCTTGGTCTTTCTGAAGTCATCTCTAGAGACTGGGTTTCAAACATGATCTTTATTTCATTGCTAAGACCCAGAAAATACTAATGTAACAGCCTCAGATTCACATTAATTTCAAACTGACAGCATAATCCAGCTACAACTCTATGTGCAACAGAAATCCTGGACAGAACTGGCCATGGCCAGGCAGAGAATGCATGGGAACAGGCAGCCATTGTCTCTTTCAACATCCACAATAGCACAAACTCCTGAAAGTAACTATTCTTATGCCTGGGTGAAATCCACCTCACAGACTTCAGACTGCACATTCACAGCGCTCAAAACAATAAATAAATATCATATGGCTTCTGAAATAATGAACAACTTCCTAGCTCTCCCTTAGTCACCAGGGCAGCATTCGTTCTGCAGATATTTTCTGATATTTGTCTTTATCTTGTTAATGCAATTGGGAAAACAATAAAAATCAAATTTCTCATTTGGAAACTTCTACTCCTCCACATTCAGAAATTCTGAATATTTGTTTCTAATTCATCAGTGGGAAATATTGATCTAGACACAGTCACCCTGGAAATCTTGAAGATGTTTCGATTGCCCACTCCCGACAACTAAATTGAGTTTAAGGCCCACTTCCTTCGGCAAACTTTGATGAATAGCCTGGCACTCTCTTCAAAGAGGTAACATTCTTCCTCTTTCCCTTCTGAGCACTTTCAAAGTTTGATAGTTACATATTTCATTCACTTATTTAATAAGTATTTATCAAGTACTATGTGGTAGACACTGAAGGGTACAGGACTTACCCCAGTCCCTGCTTGCCAGGTACCCATGGGTCAGTCTGAATGAGGCCTTTGTGTGCCACTGAGCTCCCAGAAACTCAAGCACCTAGCCATGCCATTGTCTTGTTCCAAACACATACTTGTTGACCAAATGCAATGGGTAGACTTCGTTTTATAAATAGAGCATTCCAAAGTCAAAAGGGTAAGTCGGGTGTGCTATCGGTTGAGCAACGTTTGAAACTGAAAATCACTGATGACCTGCTCTGAAGAATATTTCCTCTTACTGATGGATATATTGCCAAGTTGGGAAATGTGAAAGGATCTCTTTCACATTTTGCTGCATCAGAAATGGTCACAGGTTCTGCTGTGATTTGTTGGCACAGGTCTGTTTGCAGCAGGGGCTGACAGAAGCCTATTAATGCCAAAAAATACTTCTCTCTTTCTCAAATCTATGGAAACTGAATGTCACTGAAATGACTGATATATCTTGGCCATTACTGGGAACTACACCTGTCTCGCTTTCCTAGAATGCAACTAGGTACGAATCTCCAGGAGCAACAATTCACCTTTCCAAATTACAGAGCCCAGGAGTGGCACAGTGGGAAGAATTCAGCTGCTACAAAACAAGGGAATTACATGCAAAAACCTCACTCAAAAACAGTAAGGGAGAACTGTTAGTGTTTAGCTTAAATTTTTATCTAAGCAGAAGCCAGGAATGTTCTGCAGGCTGCAAGGGCTCTATGTACCATCTAATATGTTTAAATACAAGGTTCAAAAACATTGTAATTCCACTTTAACACAAAGTCCTTCAATATACTGAGAAGAATACATTCAACTGCTTAAATATCCTTCACTGAGAAACTGAGCATGAATTTTACAGTGATTAAGTGATAAGAGCTGAGTCTAATGCCATATGAAATTTGTTTTTAAATAGTTATTTTATTCAGAGTGGTTGCTTCTTAATGATGCTGTCTTAATTTCCTCTTAAACCTGTTTCATCTATAGTCATTCAACATTAATATTTTGTTCATTTAATTTTAAAGTATTCTTAATTTAAAGCTATTACAAATATTCTACGGTCACTGAAGATAATTCAGCATAGATGCTTCCATGAAAATATCATAGAAAACATGATCAACATTTTATTGCTGTAATCTGGCTTAACAAACACAATACTATAAACTATTTTTGTACATTAAAACTAAACTATTCCAGAATATTATAAAATCCACTGCTAAATACATCTTTTTTAAAACTGTGCTTCTTTATTTTGGAATTCTTAACAGTGTAGTTAGATTTCAAATTGTAATGAAAATGGTACTTAACAATCATCTTGTGTTAAAATACTTGCCATGTACAAATTTTTTATCCTACTTTCCTTAAAATAAAACCCTCAGCATTTAACAGGTGAGCCTGAAGAGATCTCACAATACATTATAATAGTCATTGCGATATTGAACTTGAATCCTACTCAATGTAACATGTAACTATACTGTCTCTTGTTCCTATTTAGGCTTCATAACTTATTCTAATACACTTTGCAGAATGCTCCCATACAAATAGGCTCAGGACAGTAGCAACACCATTACCACTGCAGGAAAGTTGCAATGGGTTCCTCCCTGAAAAACACCAAATCTCAAAATCTAACGCACTAGCTCATAATTCATTTTCTTTTCCTCTTTTCTATAATTCCTTTTCATATCTAAAAGAAGCTCATGGCTGAAGCCATATACTATCTGCAACATGTTAAACCTTCTTTGCAATTTTACTTTTAGGAAATATGATAAAGAAAAATAACATACCCCATGGGCATCCCAAATAAACCATTACAAATGCATATTCTCTTTTGCACTAATTTGGTTGAGAAGCGAAGAACAGAAAAGCCTATGAGTGACCTTACAATTTTTAGATAAAACTTCCCTTTTCATGTCTCCACATACTACCAGAAGCAGAAAGACACTCCAAACACATATACTGGTCACTTTTTTAACCAAAGAAGTTGCTACCATTGCCAACAATATGTTCACACTAACTTTTGAGATTAATGTTCTAATCATCATATTTTTTAATTACATACTTTTAAAAAATGCTTTTTTTCTGAACTAACTTCAAGACCAAAACATTGCTCTCTGCTTCAAGGTTCCCCAGTTTTAACCCAGTAATCAAAACTAAATGCCTTCAGATTTTCAAGGGGTTGCTTCGTCCTTTCTGTGCTCCAACTGGAACAGGAAACTAGAGTGCTTTCTCCTCCATTGCCTGGCTTGGCTTTGCCTTTAGAATTAGAAGATTTGTTCCCATTCCTGGACACTCGACAGGCTGTGATTTACATTTGAGAAAATAACTCCCTGGTTCTTATCAAGGAACCAGAAGCTGCTCCCACCCATCTAAGCTGCTCTCTAGGAAACAGATTGGGGAAAAAAGGAGTTGTGGAGAGGAAGCAGATTCTGTCTGAAGCTACACAGATTAACACAGGTAAATCCAAAGTAATGGAGGCAAATGTAAAAAAGAATATTATTTATTATCTTCTTTATTAATACTCACGTGTAACCTTTGTTTTTTACAGAAAAGTCTACTTTAGAAGAATGAATGCCTCCTTGGTTTATCATTCCCAATGGGGCTTTTTGCTCCTGGACCACTTTCCCTTTCTCTACCCCACCCCACAGCAAATGCTCTTTTACACGTTCACAGATACCACAAAAAACTTTGTAAACAAGATTTGAGTTACTGGATCTTGATTTAATCAACATCCCACTTCAAAATGGAAGTCAGGTAGGGGAGAGGGTAAGACATAGAAGAAAGGGGAAGAGAGAAAAGGCAGGGGAGAGGAGAGGACAGCTGGTCAGAACTTTCAAGTCTTGCCTTTTCTGAGATGTTTGTGTGTTGTGACTGTTCCTTGAAATTCAATGACTCAGAACACTGACAGCAAGTGCCTGTGCGGTTACTTATACATCTATACTAGAATATGTGGGCTTCCTCAGTTTGGGTCTGGGCTGTTTTTGTTTAAATACACCATAATCCTCCTATGGGTGTCTCCCACATAGAATCAGGTCTCCCGCGAAGCCCTCTCAGAGCCGGGGCTTGCGCAGCAGGGTCTTGCTGAGGTCTTTGACCTCCTCGGGGTTACTGACCCGCTCGTAGCCCAGCACGGCCATGGGCTGGTAGCAAAACTCCTCGACCTGTTTGATCTGCTGGAAGGTGAGGGCGGTCCGCCAGGCGTTGGCGGCCTGCGTTGCATTGCGTGCAGACACCACGAAAGGCTTAGAGGAGGAGCCGGAACCACTGGTCATGTTCAGAGCAAACTGCTCCATTTCGGGGCTCACCAGCAGCCCCACAAAGTCGTATACCCTCCGTAGCGTCTTAACAGGGTCTCCCACCAAGTCCTCGTACCGCACCACCAGGTAGTGGCCTTGCAGCCAGTCAGGGGGCTGCAGGGCCGTCTGCAGCGTCTTGGCCATGCTGTTGCAGATGACCTCCATAGCGCCAAGTGCGTGGTAATCTGCCGGGCCACCCACACCCTCCTTCTTGGCACCCAGTTTGTGGCCAGCAGCCTCCAGGAAGGGCATGCGATGGGCTCGCGGGTCCCGGCTACGTACCACCTGCAGGCTCTCCCGGATGAGACCATGGCGCGAGCGGATGCGTGAGCTGGCCACAGCACGGGGATCGCGCACCAAATGAATGACCTTGAGGTCCAGGGCCGGGTCGCGCAGCAGCGGCGCCAGCACGGCCACGTCGAACACACGCACGCCTTTGATGACTAGTGTGCGGTACTTGCGGCACTCCTCCTCGAAGCGCGCCAGGCGCTGTGGTGGGCACTTCTTGCACACGCGATCGTCCACCAACCCCACAACTTCCTTGCGGTAGGCAGAACAGAGTGGAGAGGAGCACACCACCTTGTTGGTGGCAGCGCCAAAAATGCCTAGAGTGGTGAGGTTGCGCCCCCCGCTGCCAGCGGGGCTGTACAGCTGGAAAACAGAAAGGTCGCAGCGATAGAGAGCACTCAGCATGTCCCTCGCTGCCCCTTGCAGGGAAACGGCGTCCCCTGGGTACAGTTTTTGCCACACGTGCCATACTGGCTCATAGAGGAAGAACACCTCGGGGTTCTGGTTGAAGAGCTCGCCAAAGAAGGACGAGCCTGAGCGCCACGTGGTAAACACGTACACCAACTGCCTCTTGTCTTCCGCGCCCCGGGTGCCCCGAGTGCTATTGCCGGAAGGGGCCGCGGCCCCTGCGGCGGCTGCCGGAGCCGCCCCTACGGCTGCGGCGGGAGGGCGGTACGGGGTGCGGGGATCCAAGCGGGTGTGTGCGCGGCGCGACACTGCTGGAGGAGGCCCCGGGCGTCCCCAGCCGCCCCCGGCCGCCCCTGCTGCGGCACCCAGGGGCCCGTCGGGGCTGCACTGCTGTAGCGGCTCCTTGTGCCACTTATAGTCCAGGAGGTTGAGCATGGTGAGCACGAGCAGGAGTGCATAGCCCGCGCACAGCACCAGCGCCTTCCTGCGGAACA
>NW_011888878.1:6014050-6020489 GCF_000151845.1 Pteropus vampyrus
CCCCGCCGCTCCACAGCCTCTGACTGGCCCGGAAGGATCTGGTACACACGGCTCTCGGCAAAGGAGCCCGAGGCCGCAGAGCACCCTTACCCGCCGCGCCCCCGGCACCAGCGGCTCTGCCCAACGAGGTATTGGGGCAGAGGAAGCCCCCGCCGCCGCTACTGCCGCCGCCGCCGCCGCCGCACGAAAGCGGAGCCCGGGAGGATGCTGCTACCCGACTCCCCCTACGCCTTGCCGCTGCAACGCGCTCGGGCCAGCCTCTGCGCGGCTTCTGCCAGGCGGCGCCGGGTTGGTGCGCGCCGCCGTCTGTCGCTGCGGCTCCTCCCCTTCACCGCGCTGCCCTCCTTCTCCACCCCGTCCCGCGCCCGCCCCCCTCGAAACGCCCATCTCCTACCGCCGTCGCTGCCTTGGGGGCTGGAGATTCGGGGTCGGGTTTATAGCGGCGCTGGGTTTATAGCGACGCTGCTTGGGCAGCCATCTGCGCAGCGGAAGCGGTAGCAATCCGTGCGCAAAGCGCTGGAGCGCGCACGCGGGGTTTGGAGCGCTCGCGCGTCTGGAGCTCTGGGAAACTTGGATTCTGCGTGCCGGTGCCAGGCTCAGGCTCACGTTTTTGCTTTTGGAAAGAGTTGGTGATAAAGTTTGGACAGAAATCTCCCAGCGGCCGCCCACTCTGCTCCTCCCCCGAAGTGGGCACCGCCCGTCTCCTACGGGAACCGAGGACTTACCCGCACCCTGGAGCTCTCCTAGGACGCCGAGCGCTGCTCGCTGGCTTGCTACTACCCGCTCGCCCGTTACAACTGGCCTGAGATTTCTCCCTCACCGAGGAAGTAATAAATCTTTCTGACCCGGGGTCAGAGAAGACGCTTCAGTTTTCCGGAGGCGTGTGCTGGCTGGGCGTCTTCTCCTGGCTTTTCTCCACTTATGGATAGGGCCGCTTTGGGCTTATTCGCCTCCAGCAGATTCTCTCTCAAATTCGGCTCGGAATGATGCGTCCGCTGTGACTGATGTCCTCGAGAAGGCGGGGCGTGGGGAGGAGTGACTCCTTGTTCTAATTTACAGTAAAATTCTTGACTTGCTTCTTGGTTTTAGAGATGAGATCAAAGGATTTGACTCTAAAGGAAATACCGTTGTTGGAAGTAGAAGGCATTTTTGAGTTGGTTTAAATACTTTCTTTAAAGATAATGAGGAAAAGCTGCTTTTCCTCGCTCCTCTGTCTCCTCTCTCAGTTAAGTCAACCAAAGAAGACTAAACCATAATCTCAATTTCATCCGTAAAATCGGGACAATTATAATAACCTCCAGTAACTGAAAGTGGTTGGGTGATCTATAGATTTCTAGATGATTAAACCCTAGTTGAGGCCTTGGCTGAATCGCAAGTCTTGTAGCTCGTGCGCCGCGTAAATGCCGCGCTAATCTGGAGGCGTTTCGTTTGCCTCCTGTCCAGGAGTGTTTAGAAGTTTGACCGAGTTAATGCAAATTTATTTTTGTACTATTTTGGACAGCCTCTCTCAACCAGAGGATCCTTCTAAATTTAAAATGTTTCTGTTTGTGCCATTATTCTTCAGTGAGTCGTATAAAACCTTCTAAATGCAATGACTCAGGAAAGTGACAACTCATAGGAGTTTTTAGGGTAGAAAAATGTTCAAAAACTTAACTCCAAAGACTGATGAAAGAGAAAGGGAGTTGGGAAGGAAAGAAAATCTCAAACTTATAATTCGGCATGATTCCAAGAAAAATAATTTCTAATGTTTTAAGTTAGTCTTTGGCTTCGTAGTTACTCAGCTCATGAATTGCAATTATTTGATGTAAGGACTTTTTTAAAACAATTATTTGCATAGAAACAATTTCGTGGCAATTTTGTAACACTTTAATATAGTTGGCAAAATAGTAAATCCATTTGCCAGACGCCCCACAGTGAGTGTTCAGCTGGCATAAAGTTACAGGTTCCCACATCTCCACCCTCTCCTTGCTTGCAAATATTTTTACCATTTTGCAGCATCATGATTGGTTACAAACTTCCTTACAACTAATGACATCCAAAGACTTGATAATGCCTTCTTTCCCACAGTTGTTCAGAAATTCCTTTCATTTTAATCCACTTATCCTTTTGGCATGGTAATGACACCGACATATCATTTAAGTCACATAATTTCATTGGCAGAGGAGTGAATCATGCCACAGGGATGTCCTTAATTTCAACCCTTCCAGAATGCTCCTTCGGTCTTTTCCTTCTGTGCTGTCTGTGATGTGGAAAGGAAAGTGCTGTTACAAACTTGCTGTGGCTTTTACCTAATCCTGGACAAACAGGGAACCTAACATTCTGAAGAGCTGTAGGCCCAGTCACTGCCTGTGGAATCCAGCAGAGACATCGTCCAGGACCTTCCTCCATAGATTGAATTGGGAAAAAATGTAAGGCTGGGTTGCCTGGACAGTTCCTATCCAGGGTTGTCTCTGTCACCAGGGATCTGCAAGATTCACCTTTGGAGAGTGTCTGCACCAAGATAGATTCAGTCACTCATATTTTCAGCAATTATGCGTTGTCAATGGAACTTGAATATACAGAATTGAATTAATCATAATCCTTGATTTAAAACATGCTGTCATCATTGGTCCAAGGGTAGGTCGCCCTTTTCTATTTTATATGATTTTAAGTAATGAAATGAATACTCATGAACCCATTACAGAGCACAAAAACTCCATAGGTAACCACTCTACCACTCTATTTAATTTAGTTTAAAAATTTTAATGAAATGGTCAGGTGTGGGGGGGGGGGGTGGAATTTGCCATAACTGTCAAAAGAAAAAAAAAAAAGCCTGAATAGTCTTATGATTACTAAGGAAATGAAACAATCATTTAAAATCTTCCCATATGGTAGCTGAAGGAAACTGGACTTTGGGTAGTAAGCACACAATAGAATATACAGATGTCAAATGATAATACACACCTGAAAATTATATAATTGTATTAACCAATGTTACCCCAACAAACTTAATAAAAATAAAAATAAATAAATAATAAATTAAATTAAATTAAATCTTTCCATAAGAAAACAACAGGCCCAGAGAGCTTTAAAGGTGGATTCTACCAGATTTTCAAGGGCTAGATCATTTCCAGTTTATACAAAGTCTTACAGAGAGCAGAAAGTGAGGGAGTACTTCCTCAATTTATAATAACCGGATGGATAATAACCAGAGGGGAATTTCAGAGAATAGGTCCTTTTTACTGATTAATATATACATAAAACTCCTAAATAAAATAAATTTAATCAAGTGTGGGAATAAAGACAGTGCCCTACAACCAAGTTAGGCTTATTCCCAAGAATATAAGGATGACTTAATAGTAATAAATATTTATTGAGCACCTACAAGGTGGCAGGTGTTGGTCTAACTCTGCAGGATGCAGATGTCAAACAGGTCTAATCCCCACTCTTGTGGAATTTACACTCTAGCATGGGAGACAGTCAGTATACACACATTTAAACATAAGATTATTTTAGAGAAAGGTAAGTGCTATGGAGAAAATAGATCAATGTTGGAGAGAGTGACTAGAATTAGCTACTGTAAATTGGGGAGGTAACCTTTGCAAAGGGTAGGTGACCCTTGCAAAGAATGAGGAAGTAGCTCAGTGAAAACTGAGGAGGAACATTGTATGTAGCTGATACAGCAAGTGTAGAAGCCCTGTAGCGGTACAGTTGAAAGAGTGGGGAAGAATGAGGTTGTGTTTACTGTGGCCACCTGAGTGGGGTAGGCCCTTGTTTGCAATACCTGAATGGGTTTCTTAAACTTTAGGCTTTAAAAAGCAGTTTGTTAAGAAGCACAAAAAGGATGTTATAGGAGAAATGTCCTCCCAGGAAGTGTGCTTCTCCAAGAACGTAAGTAGCTAATTATTAAATGTATTGTCCTCGTTTGAGCACCACCATCTGCTACCCAGACTACACCTGGACATGCTCAACCTTTCAACATCTTTGCTTTTAAGATCTAACCCAGCTGTCTATTAACTGGATCTCACCGCAGCCTTGAGAGTTGGCAACAAAACCCTGGAATTTTTCCCTGCAGTTTTTCTTTCCAAATGTTAGTAGAGAAGGATAAGCTAACTGAACCAGGAGATGTTCCCCTGCCACAACTAAACACCACCTTCTCTAGGCCATCAGCCAGTTCTTTGCTGCCTATATCAGACATCCTCTTGGGTTCTGCCTGCCCTCCATCCATTTCTCTCTTCTTTTGGTAACAGTGTCAACCACCCCAATGTATTGTATGTGGCTTCGGCAGGAACTTTGGCCAAAATACTCCTCCTTTCCCCTCCTCCCAAGTGACCCAGGCTCAGCAAATTAGATGTTCTTTTTATGAAAGTTTCATCTATTTCCTTCATTCACTCAATCTATATGTATTGAGTTTGGGCTATGTGCCAGGCAATCTGAATCTTCATCAGAGAGACCAAAAGATGGAAAACAGTTGCTGCCCTCTCGTCCTAACAGTGGACCCCTAGAGAAATGTCTCATTATCCTTTCAGAAGGGATCCTGTCCCTTGTAAGCCTATTATTTGGTTTTTCTGTGAGCTACTCCAAATGCATCCATGAATTTCTCCCTCTTTCCCACTAACTTCATCAGAGTCAGTTTTTGTTACTTAGAACCAAAAATTCCTAATTGACACGGTGGCTTACTGCCTAATTACAGATTTGGTTTCATTCATGCTTTGTCTTTGTGCCTTATTCTCCATCTGTCCTTAAAGCAGTGCTTTGTCTTTTGAGTTCTCACCTTTAAATTCTAGTATCTGGCCAGCCATTGATCTTAAGAAACTCCAGCCCGTCCCCCACTTCAGTATCAGTGACCTCAGCACTCACTCCTTCCCCTGACCCTATCACCAACATCCGCTGGACTGCTCATTTGTGACTCCTGACCCCCATTAGCCACACAGCCAGGACTGCTCTCACACTAATTAGTGCTCCTTCTTAGATTTATTTCCAGAAACCGCATCTAATCATCAGTATCTCTTGACTTCTGGTCCCAAGGACCTGCTGGGCCCTTTTATTATTATTTAATTATAGCCTCCTCCCTTCTCTCCCCTCCGTTAAAAAATACAGCAGGGATGTGAAGTGGCTCACAAAGATGAGTACAAGAAAACTGATCAAAGGGGAAATAACATGAAACCGAGGTATGATCTGTGTAACAGTTCATTCCGTGAGGTCCTACACAATTGCTAAAGGTGAGTCCAAAAAAAATGGTTCTGAGCTTCCTGGTAGCAAAAGTAAAGAAGGAAAGTTGTTCAAGATATCAACAGCTTAAATTTTTATCTTCTATTATAAACTTCATTCATGTGATTTCTTTTTTAACTACTTTATTCCTAATACTAGCATAGTATCTGGCATGTAAGTGCTCAATAATGTTTTGGCTGACTTACTGTGGGTCCTTATAAAAGAATTATGTAATATAGAAAGTAGACTATGTCCTTAAATGTGTCTCTACAAACTACAATGAAAACAACTATAGAGCTTGGGCAGAAAGTTCTTACAAGCCCAATAAATGCAATCTAATGGCACAATGTGGCTACTCGGTTCACTAAAGACAATTCTGTATGAACTACATCCATCACTCTGCCTGGCCTGCTGGCCCATCTCAGCAAACTGCATGAAGCTATTTATCACACCAAAGTGTATAGGGATGAAGGGATGAATAACTTCCAGGAAAAGGCTTCTTGGAGAAAGTATTGCCTGGAAACAACAAACAAACAAACAAAAAACAGCTTCTGTCATCTCTTTCCACATCTCCATGCCAAACATCTCCCAACAGCAGTAAAAGTTGTATTTTGTGCTATTCTCGGTTAGAAAGTGGTCTTAAAGCATTTTTGAAAGTTGTTTTACTTCCTCTGATTTTCCTTCTCAGTGTCCCAGGACTCATGAGTTCTGAACACACTGAAATGAGGTTGAAGCTGGGAGCATGCAGTGTGCCTTGCTCTGACCATTGCCCCTCCTCCCCAGTCTGGAGCTCCAGTTTCCAGGAATTTCTCCTTACAGTAGACCTGTTCTCTCCACATAAGGCCTGCCCCATGACAGGTGCTTAGAAGGCAGACCTCCCTGTACCCACTGAGAGATGGCCATTCCCCTCTCTGCAGACCTTCTGGACCCATCTCCCACCTGTTCCTAACCAGTAAGGAGACATGACTCTCACTGTATTTTGAAACCCAGCATTTCAAAATGTGGAGAAGCTTTGGTTCTGAGGTCTTAGTCCATGAGCAGAAATGCTTTAAAAATAACCAACCAGTCACCAAAATCAGCTATCATCAGGAAGCAGAGATAACATCACATTAGTAGAAGTCTGTGGGACATCTATATGACTCCGCAGTAATCAAATTCTGTTTAAAACAGATAAAGGATGTCTACAGAGTAATACATGCCTTCATTGTGACTCCTACCTCAGTTACCACGGTATCTGATAAAGGCTGTC
>NW_011888878.1:6020539-6030695 GCF_000151845.1 Pteropus vampyrus
CTGCTCATTTGTGACTCCTGACCCCCATTAGCCACACAGCCAGGACTGCTCTCACACTAATTAGTGCTCCTTCTTAGATTTATTTCCAGAAACCGCATCTAATCATCAGTATCTCTTGACTTCTGGTCCCAAGGACCTGCTGGGCCCTTTTATTATTATTTAATTATAGCCTCCTCCCTTCTCTCCCCTCCGTTAAAAAATACAGCAGGGATGTGAAGTGGCTCACAAAGATGAGTACAAGAAAACTGATCAAAGGGGAAATAACATGAAACCGAGGTATGATCTGTGTAACAGTTCATTCCGTGAGGTCCTACACAATTGCTAAAGGTGAGTCCAAAAAAAATGGTTCTGAGCTTCCTGGTAGCAAAAGTAAAGAAGGAAAGTTGTTCAAGATATCAACAGCTTAAATTTTTATCTTCTATTATAAACTTCATTCATGTGATTTCTTTTTTAACTACTTTATTCCTAATACTAGCATAGTATCTGGCATGTAAGTGCTCAATAATGTTTTGGCTGACTTACTGTGGGTCCTTATAAAAGAATTATGTAATATAGAAAGTAGACTATGTCCTTAAATGTGTCTCTACAAACTACAATGAAAACAACTATAGAGCTTGGGCAGAAAGTTCTTACAAGCCCAATAAATGCAATCTAATGGCACAATGTGGCTACTCGGTTCACTAAAGACAATTCTGTATGAACTACATCCATCACTCTGCCTGGCCTGCTGGCCCATCTCAGCAAACTGCATGAAGCTATTTATCACACCAAAGTGTATAGGGATGAAGGGATGAATAACTTCCAGGAAAAGGCTTCTTGGAGAAAGTATTGCCTGGAAACAACAAACAAACAAACAAAAAACAGCTTCTGTCATCTCTTTCCACATCTCCATGCCAAACATCTCCCAACAGCAGTAAAAGTTGTATTTTGTGCTATTCTCGGTTAGAAAGTGGTCTTAAAGCATTTTTGAAAGTTGTTTTACTTCCTCTGATTTTCCTTCTCAGTGTCCCAGGACTCATGAGTTCTGAACACACTGAAATGAGGTTGAAGCTGGGAGCATGCAGTGTGCCTTGCTCTGACCATTGCCCCTCCTCCCCAGTCTGGAGCTCCAGTTTCCAGGAATTTCTCCTTACAGTAGACCTGTTCTCTCCACATAAGGCCTGCCCCATGACAGGTGCTTAGAAGGCAGACCTCCCTGTACCCACTGAGAGATGGCCATTCCCCTCTCTGCAGACCTTCTGGACCCATCTCCCACCTGTTCCTAACCAGTAAGGAGACATGACTCTCACTGTATTTTGAAACCCAGCATTTCAAAATGTGGAGAAGCTTTGGTTCTGAGGTCTTAGTCCATGAGCAGAAATGCTTTAAAAATAACCAACCAGTCACCAAAATCAGCTGTCATCAGGAAGCAGAGATAACATCACATTAGTAGAAGTCTGTGGGACATCTATATGACTCTGCAGTAATCAAATTCTGTTTAAAACAGATAAAGGATGTCTACAGAGTAATACATGCCTTCATTGTGACTCCTACCTCAGTTACCACGGTATCTGATAAAGGCTGTCAACTAGAAAACCCTCTCTATATTGACAGAAGGAATTAGGTTCTTTGAGATTTAGAAACAAGATACAGCGGCTCATGTACAGAATTTGGAATCGGCCCTGGATTCGATTTCCTACCAATTCACTTACTAATTCTACATTCTTGGGCAAGGTATGTAATCTCTTGAGCCTCAGTTTCCCATCTGTAATATAGGCATCACAGTAGCTGTGTTGCAGAATGGCTAAAAAAAGACAGGGAGATCACAGAAGTAAAGCACACAGTATAGCATGGAACGGTTAGTAAGTAGTAATTCCTGCCCCCACCCCAGGTGAAGGGCTTCTTCTTAGGGAGGAATGAAGCAAGTTAAAAGAACTCAGGGTCTCCAAGAAAGAAGGATGCCATATCACTTTATCCCTTTTTCGTTAGGGACATTTGGGGCTTTGGTTTGGTGACAGCTTTTTTTCAGGACGAGGAGGGTTCTGGTTGAGGGAAGAATGATGGGGAGAAGGGTTTAGTGGTTACTAGAGAGAACGGGCTCATCACAGTGGGAGTTTTGTTGGCTTTGACATCCAATGGGCCTTGCTTCTCGAAGTGTAGTCAGTGGATCAGCTAAATCAAGGTCACCTGAGAGCTTGTTAGAAATGCAAACTCTCAGGCCCCATATCTCTTGCATCAGAATCTGCATTTTATAAAAACCAAATTACATCAGCAGCTATCCACACATCTCTTTCCTTTTGCATGATTAGTCAGGTGTTAGATAAATAAGAATAAATAAAAGAAATTCAAGACATATACCCTGACCTCAAGGTGCTTACTTATGGAGGCAGAGAGAGAAATAAAAAGGGATACGACAAAGTTAATTTTTTAATTCTCAAACACAAGACAATCATAGAAATAGACAGTATAATATTTACTCTAAAATTGACTAGGTCTATAATGAAAGAAGTCTACTTCTAAGTATTATCTTTCTGCTTCCCAAGTGAGTTTTCAAATATTGGACATTTTATCAGAACAGAATCTATGCAGGAGACATATTGATAACTAAGGCCAGTCATTATTTTAAAAAATGCCCAAGAAAGAATAAGGCCCTGTGAGAGCATGAGAGAGCACACAAAATCTTCATTTTAACAAGATCCCTGAGTCTGCATGTTAGGTTTGGGAAGCACAGTAACAGCCACTTCAGTGTATGACAGTGGGTAAACTCCTACAATAAATAACGCAGGGTCACACAGGTGGGTGGACACTGGTTTTTCCCCACACCTTTCTGTTGCATGAGGTTATCAGGTGGCTAGAAGCTTCTTCTGAAGCAGTTGCAAGCCCAGGCAGTGCAAATGTGAAAGAGTTGCCCTTCCCTTCCCTGCCCCAGGGACGGCCCCTTGCCAGGATACACAGCTAGTGAGCAGACGCTGGAGATTTTGTGCAGTACGCAACCCACACAAACATATGAGGACCAGTTCTTAGCACAAAAATAAGTTTAAAATACTTTTCAGCAAAATAATATTTACTAATTACTTAGAAAATGTTGTCTTCATTCTTGGAACTTATAGGCAAACTATTATGCAGAAACATAGTTTTCCACAGGTGACCTTTGAGCTCATGTATTTAATTTCTGCATTGTGTTGGTAAATGAAGTGGAACAGACAATTTTATGCCTACATTGTTTTGGCAGTCATAAGAAAGAAAATCCAACAGGAAAAAAAAAATGAGGAAAGAAAAATAGCTCTCAACCTAGAGTTTTATTCTGCATCTTCTATGCAGTGTCTGAGTTTCAAATTCCCAAAGTTTTATGCCAACTCTTTAAACTTTGGCTCAGGTCTTGCCTAGTTACATGCTGAAAAGTTGGATGCAATTTTGGCTCAAAATGTAACACCTCATTAGTTTTCAGATGATATATTCTTGTCCTTTTACAGATTTCTCTTTTCTCAGTCACGACATAACATGTGGTTTTATTTACTTCAAAGGGGCAACCTTTCAGCTCAAGCACAGTTCTGCCACATCCACTTCTAGAGCATAGCATGTTTTGTTGATTTGTTGAACTGTTTCTTTTCCCTTTCCTTGTTAGTTTTCTATTTTTACACAAGATTTTATTGTTAGGACACAACTTATTATGCAGATAAGTCTTTTCTACAAATCCAAAGTCCCATTTTTGGGAGACAATCTGCATTTTAATATCACAGGTCAAATTCCAATCCAATAAATATCTAAACTCCTAGCATTCATATGAAAAGATATTGCTTTCTTCATCTCCAGCCAGTACCTTATTTGTCATTTATTTCAGGATCTGACTGACTCGATGAAATTTCAGTACAACATAAAAAATTACAAATCTATTGTACTTAGCTGTCTGCTTTTATTTTTATGACAAACACCTGGGTTCATCTAGATTTATCTTTTCATCATTAATTTAATGATGGGTATTTTGTTTCTTTTTCTCTCAAATCTTCTCTGTCCAGAACGCAGGAGACTGGTGGGCTTTAGATCTGTTTCAGTTAATGGCTTTATACTTATTATGGAGAAGCATCATTCAGCCATTGCCACCATCTGGACTTTGTGCCCAAAGAATGAAGACTTGTTGTAAAGCATCATAACACAGAATGGCAGTGCCAACAAAGTGAGAGTAACAGTCCCTAATGACAGTAGGAAAAGTAATTCCTCTCAATTCATATGCATGACACTGCTCTGGAAGCTTTTGTATCTCTGGTCCATTTAATTCTGTCCATGATGATATGGAGGTCACAACATTTTCATGTATTTACAGCATTTTTGCTGGTGTCAGCAGATCAGAGCAAATGGCTGTCCATCTCTCAAATTTTGCTCTTCTGCTTGGCATTCTATGTTGAAGAAGAATCCAAGAGAGATTGTCCCATTTGGTATGTTTTAGCTGAGTGGCATTGTTTCTGTAAACAGCTGGATTTGTCCAACCATGCTGGCAATCATTTTGGATGTTTATGGCCCTTATGAAACTTCCATATCACATAGGCAGGCAATTGCTTACTTAGTTTCTGCTGGAAACCCATAAAAATATGTGCTCAATAACTGCAAATGTGTCCACAGCTTGCACAAAGTCCCAGCCTGGGTCAGCAATCTTTTATATCCTTTTAAATAACCCACACAGAAAATATCCCCTAACAGATTATTATCCATCTGGTAGTTCAAGACAAAGTGCTGAATATGCAGTTTGTACATTTGGGGCTCACGTGTAATCTAATCTCATGGTTGCTCCTGACTTAAAGTCTTTATTTACCTACAAGACTCCCCTTATTGCTGATTCTTATTGTCAGTAGAAGGTAGATAATGTCATCTGCTTTCACAATCATGGTTCACTTTTTTTAAAAATAAATTTATTTATTTAAATTAATTTCAAGTATACAGTACATTGGTTAGATATCTATAATGTTCATAAAACGATCCCTCCAATTGCTCCCTCCCTCCCCTGGCCCTCCATTTAACCATCATATTAATGGTAACTGCATTCCCTCTGCCATGCTCCCCGTGCCCAACTATCAACTACTAATTTGTACTTCTTCAACCCTTCACTCCATTCTCCCAGCCCCCCAACCCACCTCCCCTCTGTCCATCACCAAATTGTCCACTATATTTGTGAGTAAAATCATCGGTATCTATCTTTCTCTGTCTGACTTATTTCACTCAGCATAATAACCTCTAGGTCCATCCATGTCATTGCAAATGGTAGGATTTCATTTTTTTTAATGGCTGAATAATATTCCATTATATATATGAACCATAATTTCTTTATCCAATCATCCATTGATGGGCATTTAGGTTGCTTCCATAACTTGGCTATTGTAAATTGTGCTACCATGAATATTGGAGTGCATAGATCTTTATGAATTATTGTTTTGGTTTTCTTTGGATAAATACCCAGAAGTGCAATTGCTGGGTCAAAAGGCATATCCATTTTTAATTTTTTGAGGAACCTCCATACACTTTTCCGTAGCGGCTATACCAATTTGCAATCCCACCAACAATGTATGAGGGTTTCCTTTTCTCCGCATCCTCACCAACACTTGCTGTTTTTTGATTTATTGATGATAGCCATTCTGACAGGTGTGAGGTGATATCTCATTGTGGTTTTAATTTGCATTTCTCTGATTAGCGACCTTGAGCATCTTTTCATGTGTCTGTTAGCCAAAGGGAAACAGAAGAAAAAATAAACAAATAGGACTACATCAAACTAAAAAGGTTTTGTACAGCAAAGGAAACTACCAATAAAACAAAAAGATAACCGACTGTTTGGGAAAAGATATTCACTAATGATACATCTGATAAGGGGTTAATATCCAAAATTTATAAAGAACTTATACAACTCAACAACAACAAAAAAAAAAACAAACAATTCGATTTAAAAATGGGCAGAAGACCTGAAAAGATACTTCTCCAAAGAGGAAATACACATGGTTCACTTTTAAAGCAATTTACAGAAGCTCGTTCTTATAATCTTCCACCAATGAAGGACAGAAATTTCAAGAAGACTTGAAACGAAGCACTAATTCTGCCCATGAATAGCTAGGTCCAGTAGAATTTTAGCATCCTTATTTCATGGTGCTCCTCAAGGATCACTAAATTCCTAACCCTGTACTAGGCTTACTTATACAGAAAGCATAAACTGAGAACTCAGAAAACAAGGTCTCTCTCCATCTTTCCACATCCAAGCATTCTACTCCCAATCTACCACAAGAGCACCACTTAACTGGTAGCAAGTATGTATATAAGACTTATGGGCATAATAAGAAATACATAAATATGCTGAAACTGAACTTACCATTGACTACAGAGAACAAATGAGGAAAGTGGAAGTAGCCCAGTTGTATTGCAAGTCCATGATCACAAAAGGAATGCTCAAGAGGTCTGACCTCCAGCTCTGTTTATTCTCTAGGTTCACAAGCCTTCTCAAATTGTGGTCGGAGTCAAAGTGAGGTTTAAACATTCCCTTCCTCCAACTCACTGAATCATTATCTCCGAGGATGGGGCCTGGAAAAGCCTACAGCTGATTCTAATGCACAAATTGTGGGACCACTGCCAAGTGCAGCACACACGTCGACCCTCAGACTTTCACAGTCATTTCTCCCATTTTTAAGGCCCACTTGCTCCAATGCCAGTCTCTAGCCATAGAAAGGCTGAAAAGCCTCTCAAGAGCCCTTCATAATTACTATAAGAAGAATATGCAGCCAATGCCCAGAGCTCTTCATGTAGCTCATGCTTGAACCTCTGAGTTAGCTGAGCAGATATGTGTGTGTATGTCTTCTCCTTATGCTGAGTTTCCCAAATCTTATTCATTCTTCTACCACTTTCTTGTGATTGTGCAGGTACCACTTGTTTTATTGTTTAATATTTTCTTTCATCTGACCCACTGTTCAAGACATAAACTATGTTTATTTTAAATAGAAATTGTATATCACCACCACAAATGGAAAACCATTATCATATTTCAGAAATGAAAAGTAACCAAAATATAAATGTAACAAAACAAAACAAAAAGGAAATTATTAAATTCTAGTTAGATTATAGCCTGTAAAAGGCTTAGACATGCTCTTTCTTTGTTAAAAAAAGAAAAAAGAAAAAAAAAAAGGAGGGGAAGATTAGCAAGAATTAAAAAGTGTTTAAGGCAGATAAGTCCCAGACTAAAATTGAAAATCATTCTTCATTCTCCTGAAAACTATCTGACATTCCATGAGTGGAAGGGTTCCTAATCTTTAGGAAACACTGCCTCAGAAATGAAGTTTATCAAAGACAAGGACAGTATTTTTAAGAGAAAGGTAGACATATTGCTGGTTAAAAAGTCAATCTAAATATTTGTAAATACCATCATGTACATCCTTAAAACTGATTTAGAACTTAGAACAAGTGCTTTGCATATGGATTGCACTGAACAAATATTTGTTGAGTGAATGAGTGAAGGAATGTACAAACATCCTGGCTGTAAAATTGATTTTGCAACTTTCCTCAGTTTCACTGTTTCAGTAACCTTTAGTGGTTCAGTTCAGTAGCTCTCCCTAGTACAATACAAATTCTATTCTTTGAATTCTTTCCCTGGGTGGTGAGTTCCAATTACATGATTCAAGTAGACAGCACCTGATTTGCATGTGATTTGATTCAGGTCAGAAGGCTCATTAACAGAGGCTGAAATGGGGTTTTCATCTGTTTATTACACTTTCCCTTTAGTGTCAGATCACCCCTTTCATTTATGTTAGCTTATTGGAGCCACTGGTTGACTTTTATGTTTGGGTTTTGATTTAGAATTATATGTCTAATATTAATCCTCCAGTTGCTAGCTTCTCTGTTGCTGAGAGTTTGTGTAAATGCTTGTGCAACCTAAAGCAGTTTCTCTCAACCTGCAGCTCTGGCTCCAGCTCACTGAACAACTTCTTCGTGCTATTTTTTATTAACTTAAAGGTAAACATTTCTATTTCTGGCTCATGAGCATTGCAAACTCCATGCACCCAAAATCTGATAATTCCTTTGAAATGTTTCTATAAACTACACACACACACACACACACACACACACACACACACACACAGAGTTTGTTTTTGCTGTTAAGGTTTATAGTTAAGAAATAGCTTTTAAAAATATTCATTTTGCTTTTGAGTATATTTAGGCCTTATTTTCAGAATAGTATGTAATCAATTTTTTCAAACTTCAGGGCAGATGGATACCACACGTGCAGTTACAACGATAAAGGAAAAGACATTCTGCTTGCCATAACACTTGGTATTTTTGCTTATCCAATAGATTTTTATATTCAAGACATACTTTTTGAGCAGCTACCAGAGGCATGAGATCAACAACATATCCTCACCCAAATTAAAATCACAAAACATAGATAGTACAGTCCCTTTCTATTACAAATCTTATTTTGACCTGCTTATGGGAGTGTCTTTTAAGAATGCTAATTACTGTGACATATCCAAATCCTTAAAAATGTTCTGCTCAGGAGATATGGCTTCCACTAATAATAAACTTGGTTATTCAGATAGACATGCCCAGCAGTTGGTGAATATACAGGGTAGACAGCCAAGAAAAGCCAAGAGAACCTCAAAAGAGAACAAGAAGGAAGACTGCTCATGCAGATGTCAAAACTTGGTATAAATCTCTCACTTTTGAGACAATGTGATTTGATGCAGCAACCAAAAAATAGACAAGGGACTATAATAGACCAGGTAGCTTCATCACAGACTCATGCATATATGGACCCTGAGTTGTAACAAACTTGGCACTGCAAAAAGATAGGACAGAGTCAGTCTTTCAATAAATGATGCTTGGACAATTAGATGTCCATACTGAAAAAATGACATTGGGCATGAACCTCAAACTATACATGAAACTCAATTCTAGCTAAATTACAAACCTGAATGTGAAAGGTAAAACACTAATGCTTTTAGAACATAATAAAGAAGATCTCAATAGAAAAAATGAGATCTTCTTTTTAATGATCTCAATAGAAAAAAAAATTGACATTATACAAAAGCACTATCTACAAAGGAAAAAAATATGTAATTAATTACATTAAAAATAAGAACTTCCGTTCATCAAAAAATAACATAAATGAAAAGGAAATATAAATCATGGAATGGGAGAAGATATTGCAACACAAGTGAGTGACAAAGGACTGCTATCAACATTACACAAAGAACTCCCACATATTGGTAAGAAAAAGGCAGTTAACATAATAAAAAAAAAATAACTGCAAAAGATTTGAATAAGCTCTTCACAAAGGAATAAGTTGAAGTTACCAATATACACAAAAAGGTGCTCAATGTCATTAATAATCAGACAGATGCAACTAAGAACCACAATGAGATACTACTATAAACCACCAAATTGCTCAAAACATAACAAATCTAGCAGTACCAAATGCTGGTGAGATGGGAACTTTCATTCACAGCTGGTGGAACTCAAGTTATTGCTACCTTGGAAAAAAGTTCTGGCATAATGTAGTAAACTTGAAAATGTCCATACCTTATGACCCAGCAATTCTACTCATTGGTTATATTTGCTGGAGAATTTGTGCACATGTGCACCAGGAGATAGAAAAGAATCTTCAAAACAACATTGTTTATAAAATCTAAAACAGCAAAATAGATAAATATATTATAGAGCCGAGCAATATAATATGAAATGAAAAGGAATGAACTAGAGTATAAACAAAAAAATGATGAATCTTATAGATACAGTTGAGTAGAAGGAGCAAGAAATACAGTATTATTTTATTTATATAAAGTTCAAGAACAGCAAACAGCTGAAACTATACTATATTCTTTTGGGTTATATACATAGGTGATAAAACTATATGTTTATTTTAAAAATCAAAGAAATGCTTTTCACAGAATTCAGACACTAGTTACCTTCATGGAGAAGAAAGCAGATGTTGATTGAGAAGGCATATGAGGGTGCTTTGGGGAGACTCATGATGTTATATTTCTTGACTTAGATGGTGGTACATGAGTGTTTACCTTACCAATATTAATTATGATGTACATTTTTATGTGCTTTTCTAATGTGTGGTATACTTTATAAGATAAAAGGAAATAAAAGGAAAATTAAGGAAGGAAGACAAAGCAAGGAAAGAAAGAAGGGAGGAAGAAAGGAAAGA
>NW_011888878.1:6031695-6034250 GCF_000151845.1 Pteropus vampyrus
ACACACACACACACACA
Source organism: Pteropus vampyrus (assembly GCF_000151845.1). Classification (NCBI taxonomy): domain Eukaryota; kingdom Metazoa; phylum Chordata; class Mammalia; order Chiroptera; family Pteropodidae; genus Pteropus; species Pteropus vampyrus. The sequence continues at coordinate 6,031,713 of NW_011888878.1, forward strand.
CACACACACACACACACACACATGTAATAGAATATTACTCAGCTATAAAACAATGAAATCTTGCCATCTGCAACAACATCAACGAACCTAGAAGGTATTGTGCTGAGTGGAGTAAGTCAAACAGAGAAAGACAAATGCCATATGATTTTACTTACAATTGAATCTGAAGAATAAAATAAACAAACAAAACAGAAATAGACTCATATATAGAGAGAATATTTTAATGGTTCTTAAATAGGAGGGAGCCAGGAGGGGTGTGAAAAAGGGGAAGGGATTAAAAAGTACAAATTGGCAGTTACAAAATCATCATGGGGATGTAAAGTATATAAGGAATATAGTCGATAATATTGTAATAACTATGTATGGCGTCAGATGGGTATTAGATTTATTGGGGTTATCACTTTGTGAGTTATATAAACATCTAATCACTATGTTGTACACCTGAAACTAATATAACATTGCATGACAATTATAATTGAAAAATATAATTGTTTTTAAAAATTATGAATAATAAAATCACAATGACTGTATATCTATCACTAATTACCTTAAATGTAAGTGGATTAAAAGCTCCAAATCAAAAGACAGAGCAATTGAATGGATAAGAAAATAAGACCCATACATATGCTGCCTACAAGAGACTCACTTCAGATGGAAAGAAACACACAGACTCAAAGTATAGGGATGGAAAAAGATATTTCATGCAAATGGAAACTAAAAAAATCTGAGGTAGCAATACTTATATCAGAAAAAATACACTTTAAAACAAACTACAAGAGACAAAGAAGGATGTTTCATAATGACAAAGGGACCAATCCAACAAGAGGATATAACCCTTGTATACATTTATGCACCCAATATAAGAGCACCTAAATATAGAGAGTTAATATTGACAAACATGAAAGGAGAAATAAACAGTAATACAGTCAAAGTAGGGGAATTTAACACCCCATCGGCATCAATGGGTAGATCATCCAGACAGGAAATCAAGATGGAAACAGTGGCCTTAAATGACACATTGAACCAGATGGGTTTAACTGATATCTTTAGAACATTTTACCCAAAGCAGCAGAATCTATATTCTTTTTAAGCACACATGGAACATTTCTGAGGATAGAACACTTGTTAGGCCATAAAACAATTCTCAATAAATTTAAGAAGATTGACATTATATCAAGCATCTTCTCTGATCACAACAATATGAAACTGGAAATCAATTACAAGAAAACTGAAAAAAGTGCAAACACATGGGGACTAAATAACATGCTACTAAGCAATGAATGGGTTAACAACAAAATGAAGAAATAAATGAGACACTTTGAGACAAGTGAAAATGAAAACAAAACAAAACAAAATTTATGGGACAGAGCCAAAGTAGTTCAAAGAGGGAAATTCATAGCAATACAGACCTACCTCAAGGAACAAGTAAAATATCAAATAAACCATCTATCTTACATCTAAAAGAACTAGAAAAAGAAGAACAAACAAAGCCCAAAGTGAGTGGGAGGAAAGAAATAATAAAGATCAGAGTGGAAATAAAAATTAAGTCTAAAAAAAAACAATACAAAAGATTAATGAAACCAAGAGCTGGTTCTTTGGAAAGATAAACAAAATGATAAAACTTTAACCAGACTTATCAAGAAAACAAAGAGATAGGGCCCAAATATTTAAAATCAGAAAGGAAAAAGAAGTGACAACTGGCACCACAGAAATACAAAGGATTATAAGAAAGTACGACGAACAATTATATGCCAGCAAATGAGACAACCTGGAAGAAATGGACAATTCCTCAAAACATAAAATATTCCAATATTGAATCAAGAGGAAACAGAAAATCTGAACAGACAAATAACTAGTAATGAAATCGAATCAGTAATCAAAAAACTACCAACAATCAAAAGTCCTGGACCAAATGGCTTCATAGGTGAATTGAACCAAACATTCAAAGAAGAATTAATACCTATCTTCCTCAAACTAGTCCAAAAAATTGAAAAGAAGGGAAGACTCTTAAGTTCATTTTATGAGGCCATCATTACCCTGATTTTAAAACCAAAAAATTACCAAAAAAAAAATTATAGACCAATATCTCTGATGTACATAGATATAAAAATCTTCCACAAAATATTAGCAAAGTAAATTCGGCAATATATTAAAAAGATCATACACCATGATCAAGTGGGATTTAGTCTTGGGATGTAAGGTGGCTTCAATATCTGCAGCCAATTAACATGATACACCAAATTAACAAATGAAGAATAAAAATCATATGATCATTTCAGTAGATGCAGAAAAAGCATTTGACAAAATCCAGCATCCATTTATGATAAAACCCCCAGCAAAATGGGGAAAGGGGGACCATACCTCAACATAATACATGTCTTATATGGCAAGCCCACAGCTAAAATCAGACTCAAAAGTGAAAAGCTAAAAACATTTCCCTTAAGATTAGGAACAAGGCAAGAATGTCCACCTTCATTACTTTTATTCAACATAGTATTGAAAGTCCTAGCCACAGCAATAAGACAAGAAAAAAAAGTA